>NC_067398.1:656455811-656825811 GCF_016432865.1 Antechinus flavipes
AGTGGGGAGGGAGGGTGACAGGAGGTGAACAGACTGCTTCAGCATCTCCCCCCCCCTCACTTACCCAGCTTCAGAAGCCAGTTACCATAGCAACCCTCTTGGCTTCACAGGCCCTCAAGTGCTGTGGGGGAGAACAGGGGCTGGGTGCCCACGCAGGCTCCCCAGCCCCCCACCCCCCTTCTCTCAACCTCTTGCCTTCTGTGGCTCCTCCCTGATTCTAATCAGGCTCCATTATCCATCCATCTCAGTTTAGATACTCAGTTCCTTATACCCTGAACCCTACTTCTTATCTCTATTAGTCTCACTATTCATGCTGGAGCTCTGAGGCAGCCTCCAGTGAATTCTGGCCTCGGCTAATCTCCTCCAGGCAACTCATATTTATAGAGCTCTTTAGTATTACATTTAGTATTATAATAATATTACCAATGTCATTATATTAGTATTCCCACCACTGCACATATTAGTATTATATGCTTTATAGTTTTATCTCATCTGATATTTGCTATCTGCATCCCCATTTTATAGATAAGGAAATTGAGGCCCAAAAAGATGAAAGTGTTTGCCCAAAGTCATATATCTAAGAGGCTGGCAGAGCTTGAACTAAGGCCTATCTCCAAGTGCCTTGTTTTTTGTCTCACATGCTTCCTCTCACAGAATCTTAGAGCTGGAACAAACCCAGAGGCCTTAGGCTTTCCAATACCGGAAGAAGGCTTCTCTTTACCTACCTAACAAGTCTCTCAATCCAGTTCAACAAATATTTATTAAGCATTTATGCTACTGTAGTGGATTAAAGAAACAAAGACCATATGAAATAGTTCTTGCCCTCAGGGAGCTTACATGTTACTGTGGAAGTGGGGAAGATAAAGAAGTACAAAGTACATACAAACTAACAGGAAGAGGCAGTGGGATAGCTGGGAAGAGGAGAGTCAGGAAAGACTCTTGTAAGAAGTAGCCCAGAATTGTGCAGTGAAGGAAGAAGGAAGGTATTCTAAAACATAGATGAGGAGGGAGGACATTTCAGATGTGGGGAAACTGCTCAGGCAATGCACAGAAGCAAGAGATGGGTGAAATGTCAGGTATTCAGAACCTGTTAGTGCAGGTTGGTTTAACCAGAATGGAGAGTATATTAAGGGAGTAATATGAAATGATTGGAAAAGTAAATGGAAATCAGGTCATGGAGAGTTTTAAATGCTAAGCCTAGGAAGTCTGTTGATCCTAGAAGCAATAGGGAGTCATTGAAAATTCTAGAGTGGGGGTGACATAGTATTGTATATGTTTTAGGAATATCAATTTGGCAGCTGCATGGAGAACAGACTGAACAGGAGAGAGACTAGAGACAAGGGAACCAATTAGGAGGCTATTGAAATAGAACAGTTAGGGAGTGATTAGTGGCTAGAATAGTATAGAGGCTGTGTTACTAGGGAGAAAGAGATGTCTCAAAGGTAGGTTCAACAAGGCTTGGTAAGGAGAGGGAAAAGGGAAAGCAGCATTGAAGATGGTTCCAAAGCTTTGAAAATGGTGGTCTCCTCTCAACAGAGTGGGGCTGGGCCAAGGGAAGTTTCAGAGAAAGAATGGGTATTTGGGAGAAATCATGAGTTCCATTTTAGGCAAGCTGATTGAGTTTACCTCATGTTTGAATGGAGCTGTCCAACAATCTGTTAGAAATTCAGGACTAGAGATTGGGAGAAAGATTAGGGCTGAATATATAAATATGGAAGTTGTTTACACAGGAAGATAATTGAACCTTTTTTTTTTTTTTGGTTGTTTTTTTCAAGATTACTAAGGAAGACAGTCTACAGGGAGAAGAGGACTCAGTCAACCAGTTAATAAATATCTATTAGATGAATACTATGTGCCAGGTACTATGCTGGGGATACAAATAGGACAAAAAATAATACTAGCCCTCAGTCTACACTCAAGGGTAGCCCAACTCATTCCACTTTGGGATTACTCACATTTTTAAGAGGTTTTCCCTTATATCTAGCCTAAAGTTGCCTGTGCAATGATTACCTATTATTCTTAATTCTGCTAAATTTGGTAGCCAAGAAGTCAAGTCTAATTCTTTTTTCCAAACAGCAGCTCTTCAGATTTTTGAAGATAGCTATGACATCTCCTTTGAGCCTTCTCTAGGCTGAACATCCCTAATTCTTCTAGTTGCTTTCATATAGCAAATTGTCCAGATTATTCACCATTCTGGTCTTTAATATCCTGGCTTTTGGTGTCAAGGACACTTGATGGAATTTAAAATCATAGGACACATTCTAGGTAGCCTCACAAGCCCAGGACTTTCCATAAAAATTATGGCCCAGTCCTCAGGGAGGACTCTCCTCTCCACTTAGACTGTGGAGATATCTTATTATCTTATTATCTTTTCTCCTAGACTGTTGTCATATTACTACCTACTGGCCTTGGGATCTTGGTCAAATCATTTAACTGCTCCATCTCAATCTCTTCATCTGTAAAATGAAGAATTGGATTAGACTAAAGGTTTTTTAACCTTGGGATTTGTGAACTTTAAAAAAATTTATGACTATTTCAAAATAATTATTTTCCTTTGTAATTCTAGGTATTTTATTGTATGCACATAAAAACACTCCTCTCATAAGGGGTCCATAGGCTTCCCAGGCTCTCTAATGGGTCTAAACTACAAAAAATGAGGGAACACCTGAGCTGTGCTGTGAAAGTAGTAAAGGATTCTAAAAGATGGAGGTGACAAGAGAACATAATCTAAACATTGGGGACCATTTATGCAGAAGGAGCATTTATGCAAACCCCTGGGCAAGATGATCTTTGAGGTTTCCCAGCTCTGTTATTCTGCAACCTCTTAAGTCTTTTCTCTCTGGGTTCAGCTTCTTAAATCTGTAAAATGATGGATTATATTACACTGGATGGTGACTTTGGTTCTTTCTAGCTCTAAAACTCTTGCTTAACTTCCCCTAGGCTTCTGAGGAAGCCTATTTAATTAAATTCAAGAAACATTAAGTACCTATATGTAAAGTACCATGGTAGGCACTGAGAATACAAACACCCCCTCCCCCCCCAATACGCACCTCAGAAAGTTTATATTCTACTTCATTTTACTGGAGTTCAATCCTCTCAATTGGGGCAGAAGGGAGAGGAATGGGCCTAAAGCATGATACTTGCAATTGGAGAAAAAGTGGGGTTTAGATGGCGAGCTCCCTGCAAATGAGAGAAGAGACCAAATAGTAAGGGGTGAGAGATCTCCTTCCTTTCAGATCTCTTCATTTCTACCTTCAACCTATACTCAACTGATCATATTCATTCCTGAAAAATCATCTTTGCACTGGTTATTCCACCACCTCCTCTCCCCTTCCCTCCCTTTCCCCTCTCCCCCCTGCCCACCATGATCCCATCCTCTTTACTTAGGGTTTCAGTAGTTCCATATTGGAAAAGCAAATATTGTGGGACAGATGCCTAAGATCAAGCCTAAACTCCCTAGGTTGCCATTCCTGCTCCTTGAACCTAACTTGAAATATTTTCTTTCCAGCAGTCTTCCTGTCCTGCCAGAATCACAGACTCTCTAGATCAAATAAAGCCTGTGCAGAGCTTATCCCATACCTGAAGAGGAACCCTTCCTAAACTTCCTAAACTACCCCAACAATTCTTCCTCCAGCTTTCCAAGGAACATTCCCAGTGCCTGATTCTTCACTATCTTCCAAAGCTACCTATTCTATTTGTTCATTTGTATCAGTTCCAATCAATATAAAGGGGCAGAATCTATTTTTCACCAATTCCTGCTTCCTTCCTCTACTTCCTATCTCTAATCTCTTTGGACCAAACAAAAACAAGTCATATTCTTCTTCAATACTGGAATCTTCCTCGATCTTTCCTTTTCTGGGTTAAACATACTCAGCTCCTTCAACTGATAGAGAGGGAAATATATAGGATCCAAAGCCAGAAAACTAGGGTTCATATCCTGGTGCTGTCAATTAACCACCTATATGATCCTTTTTTTTTTTTTTAATTTTTATTTAATAATTACTTTATATTGACAGAATCCATGTCAGGGTAATTTTTTTACAACATTATCCCTTGCACTCATTTCTGTTCCGATTTTTCCCCTCCCTCCCTCCACCCCCTCCCCTAGATGGCAAGCAGTCCTATATATGTTGGATATGTTGCAGTATACACCTATATGATCCTAACCAAGTTATCTCACCTCCCTGAGACTAATTTTTTCTCATCTGTAAAAGAAAGTGAGTACAGTAGTTAATCTCTCCCCCCTCTCCAGTTCTGTCAAGAACTTGCCATTCTTATTTGACATGACTTCAAGCCCCTTCTTCATCTTGGTTGCCCTTTTCTAAATATAGCTCCAGTCTGAAGTCTCCAGTATCTAGAATAAAATATAGCATTCCAAATGTGCTCTGATAAAGCAGAGGACAGTGGGACCATTACCTTCCCTATTTGGAATACTATGCTTTTTTTCATGCAACCTAAGAGTCTGTAATTTTAATTGCTATAATATAGTCAACTCAGATTTATCTTAAACAAGTCCACCAATTTTTTTTCACAAAAGTATTGCCTAACCATAGTACTGCCATGTTGAGTTTGTGCAATTAACTTTTTATACCTAGATATGAAACTTTACATTTACCCCTGTTCAATGACCCATCCTTTCAGCCTATTGAAATCCTTGTAGGTTATATAATATTTATAAAGTGCTTAGCACAGTGAGTGGCACTTATTAATTTTTCCTTTTTTCATGATTCAGTTATCCAATATGTTAACTCTCTCTTTCAGTTCATGTAATTTGGAATTTTGATGAACATGGCAATTATGCTCTAATCCAGGGCTTCTTAACCTAGAGTTCATAGGAGTCCTACTCCACAGATATATTTTTGGGGGTCCATAAGCTTATATGGGAAAATAGTTTAATAACTTCTGTTTTTTTTGACAATCCTTTATATTTTTTATTCATTTAAAAACATGATTCTGAGTGGGGGGGGATCCTTAGGTTTCATTTCTCTGATGACTAAAGGGGATTCATGACACAAAAAAGGGTGAAGAACCTTTGCTCTAGTCCAACTGAGTTATTCTTTGTCACCCAAATGAACCAAAGACTCACCAGCCTCCATACCTTTGTTCAATAGTCATTGTGCCTAAAATTGCCTCTTTCCCCTTTTCTATTAAATTTCTACCTATCCTTTAAAATTTAACTCAAATTTGACTTCCTCCCTGATTAATACAATTGACAAATCATTTATAAAGTGCCAAGTAGAAGGCATCATCTTAGGCATAAAGATAAAAACAAAGTAATCCCTGTCCTCAAGGAGCATATATTCTACTGGAGGAATGGCAGTTAGGTGGTATAGTGGTTAGAGCACTAACCTGGAGTCAGGAAGACTTGAATTCAAATTCAACCTTAGCTCAATAATCCTGGGCAAGTTGTACAAACTTTGTTTGCCTTAGTTTTCTCATATGTAAAAATAATAATGGTCTTAAGTCAGAATATTTTTGTGAGGACCAAATGAGATATTTGTAAAATGCTTAATATAGTGTCTGGTATTTAATAAGTGCTTATTTACTTCTAGAGTATGGATGTGATTGGCCCTCTTTAGTAACTATCTTCCCATTTGGATCTCACATATCACTTTGCTTTATATCCTCATTTAGTTTTTATATAGTATTAGATAATAGGGCATGTGTTTCTTTATTATCTCCTTAGTAGATTGTGAGTTCCATGAGGGCAAGACAATCTTATTTCACCCTCAGCACTTCCGCACAGCACTTCTGTATACAGTAAGGATTTTGAATTAATCTGAAGGCAGCTAAGTGATACAGTGGATAGAGTGCCAATCTTGGAGTCAGGAAGACATACCTTCAAGAGTTAAAACCCTAGTCTTGGAGATTTACTAGCTGTGTGACTGTGAGGCAAGTCATTTAACCCTGTTTGCTTCAGTTTCCTCATCTGTAAAATGATCTGGAAAAGGAAATGGCAAATCACTCCAGTATCTGTGCTAAGAAAACCCCAAACAGGGTCACAAAGAGTCAAGCATGACTAAAAAATGACTGAACAACAATGAATTAATCTATGATTTCATCCAACTCATTGATAAAAAATGACGCCCATGGATTCAGAGATTTTAGAGCTAAGAGGTACTGAAGGATCAAGTCTGGCCCCTCATTTTACAGATGTGATCAATGGCACTCAGAATCGTTTAGTAATTTGTCCAAGAACATGAAAGTGGCAAGGAGCAGAGTCGGGATTTGAAGCTAGGGATTACAGACCCAATATTCTTTCTTACACCACTAACACACTTAGTCATTGGGCTCACCATTCTACACTTATCCCAATCTTTGCTCATACTATTTCTCCCAATCCTTTGGAACTTTCAAAGCTCAGCTCAAGTCCCATCTCCTCCAGGACTGTGGACTAACTCAAAAGGCCTACAGAGCTCTCTCTGGAGCGAGATTTCTCCATAGACTCAGAGCCCTCCCCCACTCCCAAGCAGCTCATTAAGATACAGAACATCCCCTTGTACTGTTCTCTGGATGTTCCAGATGTGAGTCTAAGTGACCCCCGCCTACAAATTAACATAAGCTCCTTAAGATGCAAGGATGCGTTTTTCCCTGTGGTCTCCTTGACCCAGTCTGCTTGTACTCTGGCACAGCTCTTAGCATATTAGGGAGCTCAGTTGACTGGAACTGAAGACAATGCGGGGAGCTGTCATTTACATTTTCTTCTCCCACCCAAGCCTTTCATTCAGTACACCTCGATCTCCGTAAGGGAGGAAAGCTTACCATCCCTGTCCTCTCAGAGCCTTGTAAAATCTAGAGCTAGAAAGCTGCTTAGAGATTGCTGGGAATGATCCACCATACAAAGGAGGAAACTGAGACCTAGTAAAAGATCATGGATCTAGACCCCAGAAATCCCATGGGCAGAGGATGATGGGAATTCTCCAGTGTCTTGCAGGAGGTCAATGGCAGTTTATTAAGCATTCACTAGGAGGAATCCATATGAAGTTCCCAAGTAGGAGTCAACCTTCCATGGAGTGGGGGGGTTGGAGTCAAGGAAGGTATCCTAGAGAAAATGGGACTTTTCCAGGTCCTTGAAGATTGGTTTCAGTAGGCAGAGGATGGAAGGTCATCCTTCCAGGCTTCAAAGTAAGGAATGTGACCCAGAGAGAAGGGGTAAGATTCTGAGGTATAGCAAGGGCAGTAAGGATAATAGTGTGACTGGAGCAAATAAGCCACATAGAACCTGGAAGAGGGAGACCTTCAGGACACTCTCTAGAAACTGGGAGAAAGAAAGAAGGGGGTAACAAAGGAGAGATATGGAGAATCTGCTATCAGCCAGAGAAGGGATGGGATGAGCCAAGCAGGAATTCTCAAGCTTGTTTGGTCCCCAAACCATTTGGATGATCATTTCCACTAGGAAAGATGATGCTGGAGTAGAAGATAGTCATTCCAGAGTCTTCTTACCTGGGTTTGACCACTCTATTCCGGAATGCCTGAACACTCAGCCTTCCATTTCCACCTGGGCTGACTTAACTGCTAGGGTAGTGTGGGGCTAAAGAGCAAGAAGCAGCTCCTCTCTCCACTTCTGAGGCAGGTTTTTATTGTGGGGATCTACTGCTAGTCACAATGTTCCTTGGTTTATCCCAGGAAGTGCAGATAATGCCGAGAACAAGAAGACAGAGAAGGAGCAGTGGGAGCCTCCCCTAATCCCTGAAAAGAAAGGATTGGAGCCTGGACCTTCTGGATTTGATTAGCCAAGGATGGGCCCTCTTCCCCTTTCCCCCTTTGCCCTACCCAATGTCCCTCTCAGCTCCCAAAAGCCTTTTTGATCCTAGTGGTGAATGATTTTGGTAATGTGTTCTGTCTGACCCACCCATTCAAGAGTTGTCTATCTTCTTTCATCACAGACATCATAAGTGGCCATAAACTGGCTCTCAGTTAACAGACAATACAGGCCTAGGATGGAGTTTGGTTGGACTGACCAAGTCAAAGAGAAATTTTCCCTCTTTTGACTCCTCTGTCTCCAAAACAAGAAAGCTAGACTGGCTCCCTGGCTCCCTTTAAACTGTCCTTAGGGATCTCCCTTTCTTCCTATTATTCTGTGACATTCACTATATGAATACTTCTTTAAACCTCAGTTTCCCCGTATGTCAGATGGAAGAATAATTCTTTCATGACCTATCTCACAGGACTAAAGTAAAGAAAATGTAAATCTTAGATTGCTAGAAAAATGAAGATTATACTTCTCCTCCCATCTCCAGAGAGACAGGACATTGGCCGGAGATCTTGACCTATTGCTATAGCTACTGAGTGCTCTCAAGTGGAATAGACTCTTTTTTATTCCCACGGACTATTCATTCTTTCTTCCTACCCTCCACCCCAAAATTTCAAGAGAAGCTGAGAAGAGAAAGGAAAAACCTTTTTACCCAGGAATTCTGAGCATCTCTTCTTACTGCTTCCCCCCAGAGCTAGTTATCCCACCACCTGCCCTTTGCTTTTCACCTACTGGCCCACCCACAGGGCACCAGAGCAAGATCCCAGCTTCTGGCTCTTAGACCCAGGGAATCCCAAAAGAGGGAGGTCCCCTGTAAGATACTTCCTCTTCTCAGGGAGACTCAGGTCCCCCCCCTCCCCAGGGGCAGGGGTCGGGGGAGGGTAGGCTGTCTGCTGTCTACTGTCTAGAAATTGAAGCCCAGGGTAGCAAAGCCCACACTGAAACCAGATCTGCCCATGTCCTTGGCCACGGCTGGAGTGGGGGAGAGATCAGAAGACCACAGACAACTTTTAAAGGGAAGAGGACTGGGAGAAGACAGAATTATTGTATTCTCTCCCCTCATCTTCAGAAATGACTAGTATAGTGTCTGGCACACAGGAGGAAATTGCTAAATGCTTGTTTTCAATTTTTATTGGCATAAATCTGAGAAGGATCTAAAATCATCTAGGTTAGCCTAATTTATAGATGAGGAAACTGAGTCCCAGAAAAGGAAAATGGTCTGAGGCCACACAATTCCTAATGGTATAGCAGCTCTCCTGAGCCCAAATTCAGGACCAGGATAGCATCTCATGAGATGTGCCAGGCTTAAAGATGGAGTATACATGGATCACGTGCATACACATGTGTGATTTAACCCAAACATACAACCACATACAAAGACAAAAGAAACATAATTATCTACCTCTTGCCTCCACATATAGTAAAAGCCATAGCAGGTCATTCATGCAGTTTATGGGCTGAATCTGGCTTTCCCTGGCTCAGCAGGTAGCCCTCCAGGCTAGATATCCTGCCTGCCTCCTTCCTAAGCTTTCCTTTCCTGAGGTTCTCCATCCCCCAGGGTTCTTGAGCAGTAACTCACTCCCCTTCTTTGGGAACCCAAACAGTTTGCATCCAGGTCCTCTATCCCCCTTCTTATAGAAGGGCTCAAGGACATGAGGGAATATACCTCCTCTGTCCAGAGAAGCATGGGACAAACATGTTTGTTCCCAGCCCCAAAAGTGGAGGAAGGGGGCAGCTAGTTGGCGCAGTGGATATTGCACCAGCCCTGAAGTCAGGAGGACCTGAGTCCAAATCCGGCCTCAGACACTTAACACTTCCTGGCTGTGTGACCCTGGGCAAGTCACTTAATCCCAATTGCCTCAGCAAAAAAAGAAAGTGGAGGAAGGTATTCATATAGGAAAGTTCATCGTGCCACCCAAGGGTGTGGGGTCAGAAGTTCCCATCAGATACTGGCATGTTCACAGTAGTCACAATAAGGTTGGGGGTGGGAGAGGAAGGGAGGAGAGGCAGGAAGCAGAAAGGGAAGGAAAGAGATGGGCACTAGAATGGAAGTGGGAGGGAGAGGCCCACGCATGTGCATGCACATGTATGTGGCGGTGTGTCTCTGTGCATGGGTACTGATTGTCGCTGGCAAGGGATCGAATTAGTTCCTTTTCCCTCTTTCCAGATGATTTTTCATCTCTGTAATTAATGGGCAAGTCAGCGCTGAACGGCATGGCAGGCAAATTGCTAGTTAGGGAAATCACGGATAATTTTCTCGATATGATAATGAAGGTTGTATTCCTTCTTTTATTCTCCCTGTTTTCATCCTACTTTTAAGTAATAAATTCAGCATTAAAGGGAGGAGTGAGTGGGAGAAGGGGAGAAGTCACCCACCCTCTAAGACCTGGGTCTGACCTGAGTTAGTCCTGGTATGCACCCCATCCTAAAAGGACAAGTGGACCCAAGGTCTGGATAAGGTGAAGGGTGGTTGGTAAGAGAGAGGAACCTGGGGACTAGTTGACAATGGAAGGGGAAAGCATACCACCCCAATGTCAAGAAAGGCTTCTGTACTCCTTTACTCAGATTTTTAGCAGGAAAAGCAAAGGATGGAGAAGACCAAGTATGTATTTGGGTAGGGCCAGGAAGGAGATAGGAGGGAGCAAGAAAGCTACTGAGGGCAGAAGTCTCGGCTCATCACCCTATGAGAAAGGGAATATGGTCTGAGGAAAGAAAGCCAGGGCAGAGTGGAATAAAGCTGCAGAGGGTGCTGGGAATTTTCTGGAAGAAGGCTTTTAGGCTACTATCTAGGGGCTAAGGCTATGATAGATAAGGAATGGGTTGTTGATAGGAGGGGAGGGTGAAGTCTAAGGCAGGAGGTATCATCCCTCAAAGACCCTTGGGAACCATACCCTGTCTTTAGAAAGTACACTGACCCTTCCCTTCCTGCCTACTTGTCCTGAGATCTTCCCCCCAAAGGCCCCAGGCTCTCACTGAATAACAGGGGGCTTATTATATAGGGAATAGGATAGGGAGAAAGAGAAGGAAAGAAGCAGCCATATTGGCATCCATTTTATCCCCTACGCCCCAGTGTCCACACCCCATATGTTTGGAAATGAAAAGAGAGAACTATCAAGAACCGGATAAGGGAGAAATAAAGGAAGGGATGGGGTCATAGGATTTCAAACTGCTTTGAATCCAAGCCCTTCATTTAACAGAAAACTGAAAGCCCAGAAAAGGACTTCTCTAAAGTCTTGGGAAATAGGCTGGAGTTAGGATGCATTTTCTTAAAAGGAAGAGCCAAAGAGAGAGCACTCCACTTTGATAAGATTTCCTCATGGGGCAGACCCTCTGTTCTGGGGAGAGACAACAGGGCACTAGGGATCTCTCTCCAAACATGGGGAGAAGAGAGTCTATTCTGTTTGGCCAGAGATTATAGGGGAGGTGATTGGCAGGGCCATTTACTTGGTATTATGTGTGTGTGTGTGTGTGTGTGTGTGTGTGTGTGTGTGTGGTTTGAAGTAGAGGTGGTATGCCTGTGTTCTGTATATGTCCTTTCCCCTTCCTAAACTGTAATCTCTGGATGCAGAGATTTTTTTCATCCTGATAGAAAACAAAGCCTTGCACTCTTGTTTGTATGTGCTTAATAGTTTGTTAAAATTTCCATCTGTGTATCAAGATTGAGGTGTGGGGGGAGCAGTGAGGGCTATATACCTGTGCTGGGTATGGAAGGGTTGGGTTGGGTTCCTGTGGGGGAATAAGAAGTTGAAACATGTACAAGGTTAGGGGATTATATATTTATTGGTGGGACTGTATATGAGGGGAGATGTTACATGTCCCTCTGGGAGGTTATTGCTTCAGGACACAGACAAATATCGTCTGCCTCCTCCCGCCAGTCACCTTTTCAGTGGTTATGATTAGTTTCCCTTTAGCTCTCAAGACCCTTCTGTGGTTGAGGTTCTTGGAGAGGAATAAGGCCAATCCCCTTTCCCCCACACACAATTCAGGGCACGGCTGGAGTGGGGGTGGTAGGGAAATATCCCTTTCCCTTTTCCCAAGCCTGACATCTCAGGGACCAGAACAAGGGGGGAGTATGATTGACACTCTTCTCCCCCCCTCCACCAGCTGCAGATCGAGGGGGAATAGGATGCAGGGGTCTAACAGCAATCAAAGACAGAAATAAGCGACCAAGCTACCTCTTCTCCTCCTCCTAGCCCGACAGAGCCATTCAACCCCAGGAGCCCGGGCCTGTGCTCAGGTCTACAGCACGTTCCTTAGGGGACCGCAGCGGCAGGCGGGAGGGGAGCCTCTAGCAGGAGACGCCGCCACGACACCCAGACAACCCCTCCCCCAATCACTTCCCCCCTCCTCTCGGAGAAAAACAACCAAAAAAGGAACATATATATGTATATGTTCACACATACATACACATGCATGTATATGTATATCCATAAGCATCCTGCAGTATCAGCCCTTGACACAGCTCCTCCAGGGGTTGGAAGACATATCGGAGACACACAACCAGACACCCACACAGCCCGGGAGAACACACTATCACAGCCACACAAATACCAGCCGGTACATACATACACACAAAGACACATGACAGCAAAATCAGACACATGGACACACACACACACAATCGGATACACAAAGATACATTCAGGCATAGACACCCAGACCCAGCCTCTCTAGCCCCGCTTGTGTCACACCGCGGATCGACGCTGCTTCTCTTTTCCGCACCTCCCCCCTACTGCCCCCCCCACCCCCCAGCTCTTGCCAGCACCTCGGCTAGCTCACAGCTGGTGCCCAGCTCCGCGGCGATAGCAACCCCAGAGCCTCCCCACGGGCAGCTCTGCGGCTACAACGCCCCCAATCCTCCCCACCCCCAAACAGAAGCAAAAATGATTCGAACCCCCATCCAGCCACCTCCTTTCCAGACAAGACTTCAGAATCCCATCCACCCCTCCTCCCCCACGCCCTTCCTCGGCTCACTCCCATCCTCTGCATAGGGGCAAGAACCGGACGTGGGCAAAGGGCAGACAAGGCTCCCCCCGACCCATGTGCCCCAGACACCTGGCCCAGGTGTGACATCCCCTCCCCCATGTTCCTCTATCCCTGGCGTGGACACTCACCTATCCAGGGGCGGCTCGCTCTCCTCCTCAGTCCTCTCCTCTCTCCTGCGGCTTCTCGTCCCCGGGCCCCCCGCCCGGCACATCTCCCGGAGCCGAGGAAGGGGGGTGGTGGCGGAGAGAGGGCGGGCTCCGGGGCTCCCCCTCCCCCAGCCCACCGCCACCACCACCAAAAATTTAGCGGGGGAAAAAATCGAATTTGACAATCCACTCCCCAGCTGGGTGTGGGGAGGGGGCGCAGGCTCCGGGGCTGGAGGTGCAGATCGGGGCGAGTGGGTCTTTTTCCCCCCTGGTGTGGGAGGGAGCTGGGGGAGGGGAGTGGGCAGCGTCAGGGCTCCGGGGCCCGGGGCTGGGGCGAGGCGGCAGCGACACGAGCGGGCAGCATCTCTCCCCCGCTTTCTCTTGGCTCCCCCGACGGCGGCGGCGGCGGCACGTGTGAGTCCAGCCGACTCCCCCCGCCCCCCCTCCGACGGCGGTGGCGGCGGCGGCGGCGGCAGCGGCGGCGAATGGGTTAACGGGGCAGCTCCAGCCCCCCGCCCGCTGCCCCCAGCCGGGCGAGGCCGCTCCGGGACTCCCGCTCAGCCATCCGCCGGGGCCTCCTCTGCGGATGCGAAACTGCGGGGGACCCAGGTCCCAGGACAGCTACCTGGAATACTGCTGCTGCGGCGGCTGCTACGAGAACGAGGGGCTCCCGCCCCTACGGCTCGAGCTCCCTGCAGTGCCCGCGGGGGGCTCCAAGAGAGCGGGGAACTTGGGGGGAGGTGGCGCGGAGCTAATGGAGGAGCTCGGGAAAAGGGGGGGCGGCTAGAGAAGGAGACGGTGGCTGGCGGCGCGTTGCATCGTGGGGGGGAGGGGCGGAGCTGGGGCGGAGAGGGGCGCTGGGCCCTGGCCCCTTTTTGCACCTCGGGATGAACGGATGGAGCCGGCGCCCGGACACAGCAATGACAAGCCGCCTGCCTGTTCTCTTCGCTCTCCAGCGCACCAGCTACGGGAGGGGAGGAAAAGGAAGGGGGGGCGGTAGGTAGCGGCAAAACTCGGCCTGGAGCTCCCTACAGGACTGGGGCCGTTGCAACCAGCACCAATGCAGCGAGGGAAAAAACAAAAACACGGCTTGGATTTCTTTTTCTCTCTCCCCCCCTCCGCCCCCCAACTCTCCCGCCAGGTTTTTCCCCAGTCCCAAGAAAAATTAGGTAAAGAGAATGTTACAGGCTTAGTGAAGGTGGGGATAGGCAAGAAAAATACGGAACGGTTTTTTTTTTTTTTTTCAGGAAAGGGGGAATGAGACGTGCCAAATTTAAGAAGGGATATGAAAAACGAGGATTGGATTGAATTGAGAATGGAGAAGGGATGCGACATGCCCAATTGCACCGGGGGCATGCAAATTGCGGACCGGATTCCACCCTGGAAGACGGAAGACTGCGTCATGCCCAATGCAGTGAGAACAAGAAAAAGCCAGGTCTGGATTTTCCCAAGAACAGGGTCGGTTTGGGAGGGTAAAGAAGGAAGGAAGGAAGGATGGATGTAAAGTGGTTGATGCAGCGTGGGCAGGTCTCGGTTGCTCAGGCGGCTACGTGCAAAGGGAAAAGACAAAATGCGGGCAGGATCCAGGTGTGAACGGATCTAGGCAAGCTTCTTGCACAGGGGACCAGCATAGAAAGGCTTAAGATTTGGATTTTTAAGGTGATGAAATGGGACTGCCGGGAGGAAGCCTCTGCTCAGGCGAAACCAATAATGAATGGAACTGAATTAAATCTGGGACGGTCATATGTCTGATCTGGAAGGCCTAATATAGAAGACCGGATGCAGGCATTAATTCGGTCAAGACTATGTTTTAGATGGGGTGTGGTGGGAGTTGAGGATAGGGTCTCAATAAATATCTCTTTTACTTCTGGGAATCAGTTTTTGCTTCACAGGCGAAAAGAAAAAGTCGGTTCCGGATTTAGCAAAAGGGCTAGCTAGTATCCAGGCAAAATACATTGCTGTGGGCTGCTAGGAATAATTAGGACATGGCCTGGCTCTAGATTGTCAGGAATCTGCTAGGGGGAGCGGGAAGAGAAAAAGGAGGAGAAAGAGAAGAAAAAGAGGAGGACGTGGAAAGGGGGAGGAGGACCTGGGTCCTGGGGCTGCAGAGCCACGAACCGCTACCCCCTGAGGTGCAGGGGAGGCAGCAGGACCCACCCCGGAACTGTGCACGGGAGCCCCGTTTGCAAAAACAATGGGAACCGCAAAACCTGGCCCAGATGTCCTAAGATGGACATCTCTGAGGAACAGACCTGTTTTGAGGGCGGGAGAAGGAGGGAAAATGAGCTGTCACTAGGGGGAAGCCGTATGATGATAAGAGGTAAGGTCCGGTTAGGATCTCTGGAGACCGAACCGGGTCAGATTTCGGAATAAAAAGGGAGAAGGACCTAGGAGGGGTGTGGAAGAGCAAAATCTGGTCCTGGATCCCAGGGGGAAGGGAGCTCAGCTCTCCTGCAGACCTAGGTAACAGAAGCATAAGGTAAAAGCAGGATGGATTTCATTACACCTGGAATAAGCGGTTCTGGTAACCAGTGGGAAACAAGACTGACGGCTTAGGACAGGGACAAAGCTAGGTCGGGGTAATCGAAAAAGAATATGAAGCTTGGGGGAAGGGAACAGTGCAAAACCAGGTCTGGATCTCTAGGGGAGGACTGAGATTCTACCCCCTCTTTTTTATGAAGGCTTTAGCTTGCAGTGGGAAGTAGTGAGAGTCGGGATGCACATAATTTTGGGGGCGGCTAACACCAAGTTTAAGAAGTGAGTATCCCTTAAAACCTGGATTGAAGATGTGGGACTAGATGTCAAGAGTAGAACTCTCCGGGTAAAACTAAGGGTTTAAATCAAATCCTGACTTGGGGTATGCTGCCCCGAGGCGGTAATACCACCTGGACCCTAAGAAGCGAATGGGAAGAGGGGACAGGGAAGTCAGGACACCTGGCTTTGATTCTCGCTCCTCACTTTGTATATTGTCGCGATTCCCTGCTCCAGTTTCATATTTTTAACATAGGATATAGAATCTCGGAGGTAGGAGTAAGATTGGGTGGGGGAGGATTAGAGCAATAATTTGAACATCAATCTAGGGACACTTTCCTTCAAGCCACCCTCTTCCCAACCTTTTCGTTCTCCTCTCTGTTCATTATCTTCAATTTATCTTGTATATTTCTTATTTGTACATAATTGTTTTCACCTCTTCTCCCCTTTCCCCCCTCCCCATTAGACTGGGAATTCCTTGGGAGTAAGAATGCCTTTTTTTGCCTTTGGCATGGAGTCTGTCACATAATGGGTATTTAAATGCTTATTGAATGACTACTGGGGGTAGGGGTGGAGGAGAGGAGGGGAGAGGAAGGCCTGGGTCAAGCCTTTTCACTTATTCCAAAGGTTCTTTCTCCAGCTTTACTTTCATAACCCCAAGGCAGAAGGCTGTTCTCTAATTCCCTTTTGATTGCTGGAGCCAGGTAGGACTGTTCTCAGCCCTTATGGGGAATAGGGAAAGAAATCGCAATACTATTACAACTCCTAATCCCTAGTTTCAGAAGCGTTTTCAAATGAACAAAGCACTTTCCTGACAGTAACCCTGTGAGACAGGTGATACCAAAATTGCATTTTTACAAAATGGGAGCCCTGGATCCCGTTTCTGGTCTATATCTCATTGAGGGGTGTGTGCTTGTGGACGTGCGTGCCTATATTTGGGATCTTCTTTCCTTTTGTGGCCTCAGTTTCCCTTCTGAAAGACACACCAATCAATGTTAGGTTAGCTGAGCGCTGAGATTCTCCGTAGAAGAATCGTTCCATATTGGAGGAGCTTCCCAATCCGTCCCCTAGCCGTAGTACCCCCAAAATCTCTACCCCAGAAACTGCTTTCAGTGATCCCATAGTCCAGAACAGAAAGAATATATATATATATATATACATATATATGTAACCTAATAACTGTAGCCTAGGGGATGCCGGGAGTTGTAGTCTTTCTGCACAAAAAGGGTCGGCACAGCCGGCAGGGTCTTTTCCTCCTACTAAGGTGTCAGTGTTGATGGTGTCGTTCTTGCTTTCCTTTCGCTCATTCTTCCCTTAAAGTGCTACTGTCCTAGATTTGGCTTTCATCCGAAAGTGCTAATCATCCCCTCCCCCAGGCAGTGGAAGGCAAGATTCCCCTGAACTGGAAAAGTTTATATGGGAGAGGGGGAGGGGAGGGCGCCCATCTTTCTCTGCGGATCCAAAGACTGGAACAGCAGGAATTGAGAAGAGAAGGCAACGGGAGCAAATACTACCGGGAGAAGGAAAGGACAGTGCGTTTATAGTGCCCGTGGGATCCAGGACGTTTCTTTCCTGTGTTTTACGGAAAATGGGGATGGGAGAGAAGGAATGGAGGGAGGTCCCACGGGAACGGCTGAAAGCATTATCCTAAGCTCCTTTGGGTGAAGGTTGAAGTAGATCCCTGCCTCCCGAAAGCCAATGCCTGGACTGAAAGGGCTTCAAAAGCATAGCTAGACTAGTCTCCAATCTTCTATCCCTACTCCTGAATGCTTTCCCTGCCCACTCCGCGCAGGTCCACGCGCTGCCAGGACAGTAGCAGCAAGAAGTAGTCCTGAAGCAGGCTCTGGGTCAGCATCTTGGCCAGCTCTGGCTGTGCACAGGTGTGCAAACCTGTGCAAGGAGCAGGTAAATGCCCCACACGGGTGTGCCTCGTGCTTCTGGCCCAAATGTGTACATGCTTTTGAGTGAGCAAATATGCAGGCCTGAGGTAGCCTGAAAAGGAGGAGGGGTGTGGATGGGAAGTAGGCAGAGAAAAAGAAGAGGAAAGGGAACGATGGGGAGAATTATGGGGGGGATGAAGGGGAGAAGGAAATATGAAGAGGGAGATAAAGGATAAAGGGATGAAGGGGAAGGGAGGCTAATAAAGAGGGAGAAGAGAGACCAAAGAGCAAGCAGGGAAGGAGAGAGATAGGTGAGGAGGAGGAGGAGGAGGAGGAAAGAATTCGAGGGGTACTAGAGAAGATTCGGGGGAGGAGGAAGGAAAAAGAAAAAGGGAGGGGAAAGGAGGAAGAAACAGGAGAGAGGAGGAGTAGAGTGAAGGAGAAAAAATGGGGAGAAAAGAAAGAGGAAAACAGAGAAAGTAAAGGGAATGAGACAGTGAAGTGAGAAGAAACAGGAGAAAAGAAAAAATGGGTGGAAGAGAATACAGAAGAGTCAAGAGAAAAGGGAAAGAAGAGGAGGAAATGAAAAAGGGAGAGAGGGGATGTAGGATCTAGATGTGGAGGAAGGAGAAAAGAAAAGGCAAATGATGGAGAAGAAAGGGAGGACATGAGATGGGAGGAGAAAGGAGTCAGAAGAAGAGAGGAAAGGGATGATGGAGAAAGAAGGAAGATGGAGGGACAGAAACCAGGAGGTGCTGAATCAAGAGGGTAACAAAAATCCTCCTCTACTTAGGGAAGGGGAGGGAGGAGGTCTGAAAGGATCCATCTCTCCTACCTGCCTTAGCTGAAAGAGAGGAGGAAGTTCAGCTTGCCCTCCTCCCCTTCTGAGATCTCCCAAAGAAGTTTGGCATTCTCATTTACTAGGAAGGAAATCTGTTATGGTGAAAATCTTTGGCAGGAAGCTGGAGGCCAAGTTGCTAGCTAGAACTGCCAAAGGTCCAAGGGAAATGCAGTTACTTTGTCTTGCAGACCTCCTGGACACCTTTTTCTGTTCTGTCACCCAAAAGTTGAGAGACAGCATGATTTGTAGATAAGCTCCTGGACTTGGAGTTGGGAAAGACTTGTATTTGAATGTTGCTTACAAACTGTGGGACTCTGGACAATCCAATTAAAACCCTTTGTGCCTCAGTTTTTTCATATCTGAGAATCTGAGGTATTGGATTCTGTGGTTCTTAAGTTCCCTTCTAGGTCCAATTCTATAATCTATCTTCCCAACAGGGAAACAAATAGAGTTGTTTCTTCAGGGGCCCTTTTCTTCTACACTGTTCTTCCCTCCCTAGTGGCCAGCCACTGCTTTGCTGCTGCTCCCATGTTACCAGGAGAGTGTTCTATCTCTGGGTAATGGAGAGCAGGAGGTACTTCACCTGATTATGTGAAGGGCAAGCTAAGAAAATTCAGCTAGAAGTGCTGTAAAGACTGCAGTCAAAAAAATTAGTGAATGTTTGGGGTGGGGCATTGGGAGAGAAGTAGGGATAAAAGCAAATAAGGTAAGAGGAGAAATGGAAGAGGAAATGAAGTGAGGAAGAGAGGAGAGGGGGATAGGAATAAAGTGAAGTGGAAGTAGAACCTTTCCTTCCCCCCCCCATTTCCTCTTTCTCCCTTTCTCTTCTTCCTCTTAACTTAAACCCTTCTTTATCTTCATCCCCTTTCCTCTTCTTTGTTCTCCCTCTCCTTCCTTTATCCAGTTCCCTTTCCTCTCCCCATCCCTATCTGAAATTTCCTGTTCCTAATTCTATTGTCTCCATAGGTAAGAGGCTGACTGAAGATGTCAAAGAATATGAAGCTCTTGCTCTTTTGCTTTGGACTCTGCAAGTCCAGGAGAGAATGAGGTGAAGAGCTGGGGAAGGGGGCAAGGGATTGGGAAGAATGAGGTGATAACAAAAGGAGTTGAATGAGAAAATGTTGCCTTGGAAGGGAGTGTTGGGGAACCTGGTAGAGAGAAAAATCAAAAGGGGCAAGATTGTAGTGCTAGAGGGAAGAGGGAGAGGGCTAAAGCATAGGAATGGATTCTACAAGACTGAGAATGATTTCTGGTGAGCCTGTATTCAGAAGACTATCACTGCAAAGAGTCTTTGGAGACTCCCTGGGGAGATTTGGGGGATTCCACACTTTCCTGACATGCAAGGCTTCACCACTGAAGAGCTAATGAGTCCTGAGTTCCTCAGATCTCATCCTGATGCATGCTTTTCCTGACCAGCTCTGGGGAGAACATGATACTTGGCACACAGGTAAGAACTTGGTAGGGAATGGGGACAGGGCAGAGTTAACAAAGAGTTTTCTCATCCTGAACATCGAAGACTTTGGAGAAGAGATGGGGTAAGTATGGGCATGTGCTTGAAGTATCTAAAAACCAGTACCAAGAAACTAGAAATTTGTGAGTCTAAACAGAATGGGGAAAGTGTTGGAGGGTTAGTAGGTGTTACACAAGGACAGAATATGAGAATATGACAGAAATATGAAGTCGATATTCTCTGGGTATCTGCATGATGATGCAGGGTATTTGTACTTGTGTGGGTGTATATATGTGTGCATGTGTATATATACATCCATGTGTGAACACAACTATACTTAAGTGCCTAAATGTGATTTATTTGTGCTTGTGGCTACTCAATATGCTAAATATGAGGACCGACTAAGGAAGCATAATGACTTTCTGAAAGGGTTCAGGACACTGTATGTGTCCTGGAAATGAAGAGGGATGGGGTGGGCTGCTGAAATAAATGGAAGAAAGAAAATACATCTCTGCTGCTCCAAGGAAAAATCTATGGCACATCTCAGCCCACTCTAACATCCCCCTACTTTGAAGCAAAATCTGGAGGCAGGTGACTAACCAGTCAAAAAAGTGAAGAAGTTGATGTATAGGAAATAGATGAAAAGAATTCTTTTTTAAAGGAAGTAGTGACTGAGATAGGGGTGGGAAGTCTTTGCTAGGCCCCTATGGAAAAGTATGAGGAGTTCTTAGCTGGTGGAAGGAGGATCTTGCTTCAGATAAGAAGACTTGGGGAGGGGTATCCTTTTCTTCCTCTACTGCTTGAGAGAACTCCAGAGGTCATTCCGTAGACTAAACTTTCCTTTTTCCAGGAGATTGGGCCTTTCCCTCTAGATCTCTTTCCCCCCAGTATCTAATTTCTTTATCAGCTCCCAGAGTGGAACAGATTTTTTGGGCAGAGTGATTAGTTTACCAACACTTTCACCTTGCTGCTGTGTCTCACAAGTTAGGGACCCGGTGGTCAGAAAAAGAGAGGGACCTGGGGCTAGATCCTGCCACTTACTAGGGAGTCATGAAAGTCTTCTGGAATCCACATCCAGGGATGTGGAGGACAATTAAACATGCTTCCAGCCTAAAAAACAGGAGGACCTCAAGGTCAGAGGAACAAGGGGAAAGGTTAGGAACACAGATCTAGGTCCTTTCAGGATTAAGATGGTAAATAGGAAACTGCCTTGACTGGGCCTGAAAAGCCTGGCAAAATGTAAGCTCCTTGAAGGCAGGTAGTATTTTCATTTTTTATGTCCCCAGCGATTAGCACATTTTAGGCATTTAATAAATGCTTATTGAATTGTTTAAGAGAAGCCCAAGGCATAGAGCTTCATAGCTTAATTCTAGAATATGTTAGAATTTCTTCAATGCTGGGAAACTGGATTAAGGGCATGAATGAATGAATGAAAAGAAATTGATTGAGCACTTACTATGTGTCAGGCACTCTGTTAAGCAGAATTACAAATATAAAAAGAGACACGGTCCTTGTCCTCAAGGAGCTTATATTAAGATAGGGAAAGATTGTTTTTATGTCACAAATTTCTTTGGAGGGCTGGTGATTAACTCTTCAGAATAACTTTTTTTTTTTTAATTCCTAGTGGAAAGAAACCCTACATTTTCATAAGAGGGTAATGAACATAATGATGTACATTTTTTCCCCATCTAAATTCACATAATTTCCAGGAGAGTGGTAGCTAGAAAAGGTGTAAAACGGGAGAGAATGAAGCCTATAATAACATAACCTTAATGAATATTAAAAAAAAAAAGCATAGTTTGGTTGAGATGTCTAAAAGGTCTGATTTGTACTTGGTAAACAATCAGCTGATTTGGGCCTTTCTGGCTGGAGCTCTAAAGATTTGTGGATTAGCTTCTCTCAGGAGGAGGAGGGAGGGAGCTTGGAGGTCCAGGTCCAAGGAGAGAGAAGCAGGGCAGGGATAGTAAACAGCTGGCAAAATGGGCCTGGGGGGATGTCTGGATGGGATGTTAAATAGAAGGTGAAACATACAGAGGAAAGTAGGGCATTAGGAATCCCAGGAATGAGGGAAGATAGAAGGAGGGGACATGGGGACATCAGTAAGTTGCAGTGGTCACATTCACTTGAGTGGGTTCGCCATGGCCAGAGAGTCACCCCTCAGGAAATGAAACAAAGATCAAATCTGCAGCTGATTTAAGATTCTTGACTCTGAGCCGGAGCCAGGGAAAGGGGTGGGGAAAAAATACCCATCTGTTCTCCCTCTGATGGAATGTGATTTTTCACCAAGTCCTTAAATCCCTCTCTTCTCCTGTTTCCTCTCAGCAGCCTCAGTGACACGATATAAATTGCTGCAAATGACTTTTCCCGGCTGGTCGCAGTGATGTTTTAATAATGGTTCATTTTCTGCACTGAAAAATATTCCAGCAAGAAATTGTGCAAGAGGGGCTATGTTCTCTGGGTGACTGCATGACCATATTCTGTGTGTGTGTGTGTGTGTGTGTGTGTGTGTGTGTGTGTGTGTGTGTGGAAACAGAGGAAGGAAGGAGGGAGGGAGAAAAGGAAGGAGGAGAAAAACAGAGAGAGGGAGAAAGGGAGGAAGAGAGATGGAGAGAGGAGTGGAGAAAGGAGAAAAAGGAGAGAGAGAAAGGTGTTTGCGTTTGTGATGACTCAAAGCATGGGTTCTGAAAGGCATCCTGTAGGTGAGCTCAGCTTGCTAGCAGCTGTTACATGCCTGTGCTTCTGGCCTGGGTGTGGCCATGAGGTTGGTCTGGATGTGTGTTGGGTCAATCCTTCCTAATGAATAATCCTGGAGGTGAGTTCCAGAGCAGCACCTCCTTGTTTGTAGTTCAAAAGAATAAAGGGATCTTGTACTTTTCAGCTTCTGGAATAGGCATTCATGTATTTCACAGAAATCTAGGATCTCCTAAGGGGAAGTATCTGGATCCCAGAAGGCATCTAGGTAAGTCTGTATCTGGACATCCCCTCAACAACATCCCTGACAATTGGCCATAACAGTCTCTCAGGGAAGGAGAATCTACCAGTTGGCTAGAGTCTTTCCCTCTTTGAGCCTCAGTTTTCAGATCTGCAAATTAAGGGAGGAGAATGCTTTGAAGGCTCATTAGTAAAGTGTCATAAACTGAACAAGCACTCTAAAAATTATTATTAGCAACTTGAGGCAGCCCATCCCACTCATGGAATTGTACTGATTCTTAGAAAATTTTTCCTTATAGCAAGTTAAAATCTGCCCCTCTATACCTTGTAGTGTACTCCTCCTAATTTTGCCTTCTGAGGCCAAGCAGAATGAATTTAGTACATGTGATAGCACACTTGTTCTCCTACTTCTCCAACTACTTCTTTTCCATGTCCTATTCTGGAATCCCTTATGTGTGTCCCCCAAAACTCTGTCTTGACTTTCTTTCTCTAAAACCCTTTACTTGGTGAACTTATCAACTCCCATGAATTTAATGATTGCCTCTCTGCAGATAAGTATCAGAGCTATAGGTTCAGGCTTAATGTCTCTTCTGAACCCTAATTACCAACTGCCTACTGAACATTGCTAATAGAATACTCCACAGTAATCTTAATTTCAACTTCTCCAAAACAGAATTCATTATTTCCCCCTCAAAACTCACCTCTGTTCCAAACTTCCTTATTTCTGTCTTGGGTACCATTATCCTTCCTGTCACCTAGGTTTACATTGTCCAGGAAGCCTCCACTCTTTGTTCTCCCTCACTCCTAACAACTGACCAGTTGCCAAAAAAATTTTTTATTAAAGCTTTTTATTTTTCAAAACATATTCGTGGATAGTTCTTCAACATTAGCCCTTGTAAAACCCTGTGTTACAATTCCCCCATCTCCCCATTCCCCCATGACCTCCCCTAAATGGCAAGTAGTCCAATATATGTTAAACATAGTAGAAATATGTCAAATCCAACATATGCATATATATTTATATAATTATTGTGCTGCACAAGAGAAAAAGTGAAGCAAAATAGAATGCAAGCAAACAAAAAGAGTGAAAATGATAAGTTGTGAACCATACTCAATTCTCACAGTCCTCTCTCTAGTTGATGACTTTCTTCATCACTGAACAATTGGAACTGGTTTGAATCATCTCCTGTCCATCAGAATTGATTATCTATAAATATTGTTGCCATGTATAATGATTTTCTGGTCCTGCTCATTTCACTTAGCATCAGTTCATGTAAGTCTCTCCAGGCCTCTCCGAAATCATCCTGCTGGTCATTTCTTACAGAACAATAATATTCCATAACATTCATATACCACAGTTTATTCAGCCATTCTCCAATTGATGGGCATCCACTCAGTTTCCAGTTTCTGGCCACTACAAAAAGGGCTGCCACAAACATTTTTGCACATGTGGGTCCCTTTCCCTTTAAGATCTCTTTGGGATATAAGCCCAGTAGAAACAGTTGCCAAATCTTGTCTATTTCTGTTTCAGATGAATAGGTATTTCTACATTTCTCCAATACATCCTTTTCTCTTTGCTCACATGGCCACCATTATTTTAATTCAAGTTCTCATCACCTCTTGAGAGACCAGGAGTCTCTTAGCTTCACACTGTTGCCAAACTGTTCTATATTCCTAAAGTACAGGGTAGATCATGGCAACTTCACTGGCTTCCAATTGACCTTTAGAAACAAATACTAACTTCTCTGTGTGGCATTCAAAAGCCTTTACAACTTGCCTCCAACTTCTCAGGCTTCTCCTATATTGCTTCCTTTGATATACTTTTGGTCTGAACTGGCCAAATTGGCTTTCTTGCTGTTTCTCACACATGACATCTCTGTTTTCCACCTCTGTGCTTTTGTATAGACTTTCTCTCTCTCTCCATCATTCCTGAAATGTACATCCTTCTTACCTCTGTCCCTTAGAACCTTATCTTCCTTCTGATTTCAGCTCAAGCTACATATATCTTTTGCTTTTCCCCATCTTTTCAACTGCTATCTTCCTTCCCCCCAAATCTCTTATCTACTTTGTATATAGTTTATATATATTGTACTTAACACAGAAATATTGTTTCCCTGTAAGCTCCTTGAAAATGGAGATTGTTACATTTTTTTGTCTTTGAATTCCCCACTCCTAGCATAATGCCTGACACATAGTTAGGGGCTTAATACTTGTGAATTGATTATTTCATTTACCTGAACACAGCTACCTCTCAAATTTCTATCCTTCTAAATCTCAATTTCTTCAGCTGTAAAATGGGACTAATAGAAGCTACTTTGTAAGGTTATAGTGAAGAATTAAATGAAGTGATAAATACATAATATATAATATAATATAGTTATAATTTTCATATATTTATAATATTTAGCAATGGATATTTGATACATTTTTTAGTTAAGCAGGGATAATTGACTTGCCCAGAATCATACAGTTAGTAAGCTTCTGAGATCAATTTTAAACTCAGGTCCTCCTGATTTCAGAGCTGGTACTCTATACACTACATCATCTAGCTACCTCTTATTTTTATATATCTTAAAAGAATTGCATATAACCTAATTTTGGACAGCTTTAATCACAAAGAAATTTTGTTTCCTTGTTGGCTTTTCCAACCATCCAGCTCAAACGGCCTCTTTGATATTTCTAATCATCTTTCCTTATTCTGCCTTCTAGAACCAACCCAGACAAATCTAATCCCTTTTCCACCAGTTTGTTTTTCATTTGTCAATGTTCTTGAAAAACTGATCCTTTGGACTGATCCCAATCCTTTAAATGGCATCCAATCAGTTCAGATCAAAGATGACATTATCAGCTCCTTGTTCCTGTCAGCTCTACCTCTCAAGTTCTAATGAGCTTTTTGAGTTTCTTCATCACATTTCTGACTCACATTGTGCTCTACTAAAACCCCAAGATCTTTCTCAGACAAATGGCTAACCATTTATAAAGTTGATTTTCAGAACTCAAATGTAACACTTTAGATTTATCTTTATTAAATTTCATTTTATTCAAGTAAACACACTGTTTTGTCATGATCTTTTTGGATTCTAATTCTGTCTCCAGTGTGTTAGTTGCCCTCTTGACTTTGTGTCATCTTCAGATGTGATGACCATGCCATCTATGCTAAGTTTCTGATAAAAGTATTACGCAGCACAAGGGAAAACATATTGCCTCCACTGGAAATCTCCCTAGCTGGCTTTGAACTACTTAACAATGGCTCCTAAAAAACACACACACACACACACACACACACACACACACACACACACACACACACTGGCTCCTTGAGACTGGCCTTGAGTTCATGTGATCCAATTTCTCCACCTTTTCCATGAGAATAATATAAGATACTTTATCAAATTACTGCTAAAATCTAAGTAGAGCACATCTAGAGAATTCCCCTCATCTACTAGCTCAGTAACCCTGTTAAAAAAAGAAATAAGGTTAGTCTGGTCTGATCTATTCTTGAAGCCAAGCTGGCTCTTTGGAATCATTGCATACTTTTCTAAATGTTCACTAACCATCTTTTTAATTCCCTCTTCAAGAATTTTCTCAGGAATAGAAGTCGTTTACCAACTTAAGGTTTTCAGATCTCTTTTCTTCCTTTTGTTTGAAAATTGGGACAGTATTTATCCTTCTTTGGTCTTCAGGGCCAGTTGCCTTTTCTACGATTTTTCAAATATCACTGATATTTTTCAAATATCAGCATTCACATCCTCCAGACATATAAGTCATCTGGACCAGGTGATTTGAATACATCATGAGCCTATATCTACTCTCTTATTATCTTCTTACTTGTCTGGGTATTAGCTGCTCCTTGGCCATTTTTCTTTGGTCATTTCTAAAGCAAAGGTCATTCTTCTCTGCAGAAAAAACAAAATTGAACTAAGAACTGGGCCCCTCTTCCTTCTCTCTTATCAATTATCATCACCCTATCTGCCCTTTGCAATAGTTTTTTTCTCCTTGATTTTCCTCCCAAATGCTAATGTGCTTTAAAATACCAATATTGTAATTTTTATCCTCAATCTGCAAAGAAGCAAGTTAATTATAGGGGACACCAAGGCATCACAAAGATGTCTGACACATTTTTTTTTAAATCTTGATTTTTTTTTGTTTGATGTGGGTCATTAGAATGATAGATGAAATAAATAAATAAAATATACCTGGATGCTAGTATAACATCTGACAAAGTCTTTTTGAGATATCTTTTTAGATAAGATGAAGAAATGTAGAATGGTAGTATAGTTAGACACATTTGCAACTAAGTGAACAACTGCTTCTGGAAACTTGATCACTTACTATTAACTGTTAAATTAAATTGCTGTTTTATGTTATAAAATCACTATTACATTATAATATTACTATTAAATTAATTAATTAAAATGTTGAGCTCCAATTTCTTTTACTATTTCTTTACCTATTGAGAAGAAAGGAACATGATGTCAATTATACATACTTACATTATTTCCCCTTAGGATGTGAGCTCATTGCAAGTAGGGATTATTTCATTCTTTGTATTTGTATTTCCAGTATTTAGCACAGTGCCTGACACAAACTCCACACTTAATAAAGACTATTGATTCAGTTATTGTTTGGCTTCCTACCTGTGTGACCTTGGACAAATCACTTGAGTTTTTTTCCCCAAAGGATTGGGTTGGATTCCAAAGTGTTCTAGAAAATGTTTTAACAATCTCAGGACAAACTTTTAAGTTTAATCTGCAATTATTAACCTTTTCTCTGTCACTCTCTTAAGTTGACTTTAGACAATTAACAAAATAACAAATCACTTGTAGTGTTTGCTAATGTCTGAGCTGTAAATTCTCACATTGAAAATTTAACAATCAGCTCTCTCGAGCCCATTCTTCACATTTACACAAGGTTGGTCTGGATAGCCTTGAAGGTTCTTTCCAGCTCTAAATTTATGATACTATAATTGAATGGATAGTATCATATTGGATGGAGGTCTGTTGATAGCAAGGTATCACAGAGTAACTTGGAATCAGGGAGACTTGAGTTTAAATCTGACCTTAAAGCACTTACTAGCTGTGGTGACTTTGAACAAAACACTACCATTCAGACTCAGTTTTCTTACTTGTAAATTGGGTATAATGTTCTTATCTCACAGGGTTGTTGAAAGATTCAAGTGAGGAAAATAGGTAAAATCAGTTTGCAAACATTTGGCTTCAGTCTCTCTCCTACATTCAGCCAATGTAACCTGTTTATGACATTTGTGACAAGCTAGGAGGGATAGCTAACGAAAATACAAAAAATCTTAGAAGACAGTATGCCATAATGGATAGAGCACTGGAGTTGGAGTCAGAGAGATGTGAGTTGGAATTTATCTTCAGATACTTTCCAGCTTTATGGCATTCTATTAAATGGGAATAATATTTATCTTTTAAGTGAAGATAATATATCAAATAAAATAATATAGAAAAGGCTCTATAAACCTTAAAGAACTATGTAAATGCCATTTGCTACTATTATTGCTGTTATTAATTGGACAGATTGGAAAATTGGACTGAATTTATCAGGATACAGTTTATTTTTTATTATTATTTTTAATTTGAAAAAAAATTTCTTTACAATATTATCCCTTGCACTCACTTCCGATTTTATCCCTCCCTCCCTCTACCCCCTCCCCCAAATGGCAAGCAGTCTTATACATGTTGAATATGTCACAGTATATCCTAGATACAATATATGTGTGCAGAACCAAACAGTTCTCTTGTTGCCCAGGAAGAATTGGATTCAGAAGGTAAAAATAGCCCGGGAAGAAAAACAAAAATGCAAACAGTTTACATTCATTTCCCAGTGTTCTTTCTTTGGGTGTAGCTGCTTCTTTCCATCGTTGATCAACTGAAACTGAGTTAGATCTTCTCTTTTTCAAAGAAATCCACTTCCATCAGAATACATCCTCATACAGTATTGTTGTTGAAGTATATAATGATCTCCTGGTTCATTTCACTTAGCATCAGTTCATGTAAGTCTCTCCAAGCCTCTCTGTATTCATCCTGCTGGTTGTTTCTTACAGAACAATAATATTCCATAACATTCATATACCACAATTTATCCAACCAACCTCCAATTGAGGGGCATTCATTCATTTTCCAGTTTCTAGCCACTTCAAACAGGGCTGCCATACACATTTTGGCACATAAAAGTTTCTTTCCCTTCTTTAGTATCTCTTTGGGGTATAAGCCCAGTAGTAACACTGCTGAATCAAAGGGTATGCATAGTTTGATAACTTTTTGGGCATAATTCCTGATTGCTCTCCAGAATGGTTGGATTCATTCACAACTCCACCAATAATGC
This sequence comes from Antechinus flavipes, assembly GCF_016432865.1. Lineage (NCBI taxonomy): Eukaryota > Metazoa > Chordata > Mammalia > Dasyuromorphia > Dasyuridae > Antechinus > Antechinus flavipes. The sequence goes on from NC_067398.1 coordinate 656,484,898, forward strand.
ATCAGTGTCCCACCATCAGTGTCCCAGTTTTCCCGCATTCCCTCCAACATTCATCATTATTTTTTCCTGTCATCGTAGCCAATCTGACAGGTATGTAGTTGTGTTCTGGATATCTGAAGGATTCATCTACCATACAGAAGGATTAAATTTGGGTATAAGTAGATAAAGGGAAAGGACTAGTTTAGTTCTGTCTTTATGTCTCAATTGACCATCCCAATCAATCCCTTGTCCATAGGGCAATGACATGGTAGAACACTGTTCTGCAGTCAGAAGACCTAGTTGTGGTAGCTCCTGCCTGGGGAACCTGCCTATGGTCCATCTTTCTAGATCTCAGTGTATCAGCTAGAAAATGAGGGAGCTGGACTAGATGGCTTCTGGAATCCCATTTCAGATCTAAATCTATGATCCAATGATGCTGTTGGTGCCTAATAAGTGCTCACTGAAATGAATTAAGCTCCAAAAGCAAAAATAGGACCAGCAAGTGGAAATGTCAGGGTAGCAAGTTTTGGCCCAATATACTATAGAAATTTTGAATTGGGGATAACCAGAATTAAGGATACCTTCCTGAGGCAGGCCTGGCATCAGGTGGAGACATGCTTCCTTAAGGTGAACCATTTATGGATGTCTCAATTTTGGCAGCCTATCAACTGGAAAAGGCAGAAGGCAATCTTGTTGGTATCCTCTTAACCCTGGGCTGTCTGTCATACAAACCATAGATCTTAGAGCTGAGAGGGGCTTCATGAGAGCATCTGAACACATGGAATCTTAATCAGAAAGAACCTTAGAGCTCATCTCATCCAGTCCAAATCTAAACAAGAGCTTACTCTTGTTCTTTGCCAGCCAGTGGCCATCCAGTCTTTGCTTGAAGAGCTCCAGAAAGAGGAAATCTCAGTTTTCTGAGTCAATCTATTCTACTTTTACACAACTCTAATTGTTAGGAGTATTTTGCAACCAAATTTGCCCACTGTTTCTAGTCTGATTTTTTTTATGGTAAATAAATTTTCCCTCTTCCCTCTCTTCCTCCTAAAGATAGCAAGAAATCTGATATAGGTTATATGTGTATAATCATTTAAAACATGTTTCCATATTAGTTATCTTGTTAAAGAAAAATCAGAACAAAAGGGGAAAACCATGAGAAAAAAATAAAAATAGTATGTTTCAATCTGCATTCAGTCTTCATAGTTCTTTCTTTGGATGTTGATGGTATTTTCCATCACAAGTCTTATTAGAATTGCCTTGAATCACTTCATTGTTGAAAAGAGCCAAGTCTATCACAGCTGATCATCACATAATTTTCTTGTTACTATGAAAATATTCTCCTAGTTCTGCTCACTTCACTCAGCATCAGTTTATATTAATCTTTCCAGGTTTTTCTGAAATCTGCCTCCTCACTATTTCTTATAGAATAATCCTATTCCATTACATTCATATACCACAACTTGTTTAGACAGTCCCTAATTGATGAGTATCTTCCCAACTCCAATATTCATCAGCATAAAAGTACACAGACAAAAATGCTGTTTTCCTGAACTAGGTTAGTTAGCCTCTTCTGAGGCAGGCTGGTGGCTGATACCTCTCCTGAAGATATTTGATAAGCTTTAATTATGTTATATCTCAGAATGCCCAAACTCAAGTGACCCACCAGTCTCAGCTTCCTCTAGTACAAAGCTTGCACTGCCACATCTGATATATTCATAATTTTTACTACAGAAATATTCCATCATATTCATGTATCACACTTTGTTTAGTCTTTCCCTAAATGAACAAAGTAGTTTGTTTCTACTTTGCTTTCACAAAAAGTGTTGCTATAATATTTTGGTGTATTTAAGATCTTCCTGTGTTTGACCTCCTTCGGGTATATCTGCATGTATATGTATATATTGTGTACATGTACATATATAGTAACAAGATCTTTTGGCTAAAAAGCATTGTCATTTTAATCTTACTTTTTAAAAAGCAAAGTTTCACATTGCTTTTTGGAACATTTGTACTGATTCATAGTGCCACCAAAAATGTTTTAGTATATGTCTTCCTATATCCCTTCCAATTTTGACAATTTCTAAATTGTGACACTTGTCCATTTGCTAAGTGTGTTTTGGAAAGATCTTTCATGTGATTCTTGCAATTTTCTGTGCAAATTTCCTATAACCACTTCACTGAAGAATGACTCTTGTGTTGTTGATTACGCTATATATCTTGGATATCAGACCTTTATCAGAGATACTTAATTCACAGATGACAGTTTCTATTCTTACAAAAGCTTTTCAATTTCATCTAATTGGACTTATCCATTCTATCTTTTGTGTTCTCCTTCATTCTCTGTTTAGATAAACATTTTCCCCCTCTAATGGAATATTATTATACCATAAGAAATAAAGAAGAAGAATTCAGAGAAGCTATATGAAGTGATACAGAGGGAAATAAGAACCATAAAAATCACATATGCAATGACTTCAACAAAAATGTAAATGACAAAAAAATTAATAATTATAATGACCAAACTTTTCCTCTGAAGAATAGTTGAGAAAACATCTTTCTCTCCCTTTATTGCAGAAGTATAGGACTAAACATGGAGAATACTGCATATGGTATCAGATATCTTAGATATTTTGTTTAGTTTTCTCCCCCTCTCCCCTTTTTAAAAAAAAGTTTTTATTGCAGGGATTTCATGATGGGTAGGGGAGTAGGAATAGATTATATTCAGAAATGACAATATAAAAACAAACCCCACTAATAATGACATATTTTTTAAAAATTATCTTTTGTCATAGTTGTGAAAAATGTTGATATCTCTTTTACTCTAATTTTTTAAAAATGACCATTTCAAGTTGAGTAACAATTTTGGAACTTATTATGGTGTAAAATACTGACTGAAATCTCATTTTTTTCTTTTTTTCACACACTATTCTCCAATTTTTCCAGCAGTTTTTGTCAAAAAAAATTCATCCCCAATTATTGGATTCTTCGTTTAAAGTTAAAGTAACGTGTACAAAATTACATAACAATGCTGAATTGAATTGAGAGTCACACAAAACTGATTGGATCTATCATGCTAGACTCAATTGGATCAATTCAGATCAGTCAGTCAATAAGCGTTTAAGTACCATGTGGCAGGCACTGTGTTAAACAATGAAAATACAAAAAGATGCAAAAGATCTGCCCTCAGAGAACTTATGATCTAATCAATACCCAAAGGAAATATGTATAAACAAGCTATAGGCAGAATAAATAGGAAACAGTTAACAAAGAAAAGATACCTAAATTAAGAGGGGATGTTAAATGCATTTTAGAATGTGGAATTTTAGTTGAAACTTAAAGGTCAGGAAAGCCAGGAGGTAGAGATGAGGAAAGAGAGCATTCCAGGCATGGGGGAAAGTCAGAGAAAATGCCTGAAGCCAAGTGATGAATCAAAGAGTACATGGTGAGAAGTAGGATATGTATGTGTAGAAGAAGCTGGATTATAAAAAGGTTTACACACTAAACAGAAGATTTTATGTTTTACCCTGAAGGTGATATAGAGCCAATGGAGTTTGTTGAATAGGAGGTTGACATGGTCAGATACTATACTTTAGGAAAATCACTTTGGCAGTTCAATGGAGAATAGATTGGAGTGGGAAAAGACTTATGATAGGCAGATCTGCTAGTAAGCTATTGCAATAGACCAATTGTGAGGTGATGAGGGCTTGCTCTAGGCTAGTGATAGTATCAGAGGAGAGAGGGGTTGTATTTGAGAGCTGATGGAAAAATGAAATCAGCCCTTGGCAACAGAATGAACATGAAAGATGAGGGCACCTAAGATTATGAACCTAGGGGACTGGGAGGATGGTGTTGCCCTCTACGGTAATAGGGGAGTTTAGAAGGGAGGAAGGTTTAGGAGAAAAAGAATGGGTTTATTTTGGATATATTGAGTTTTGGATGTCTACTAGAATCCAGTTTGGTATGTATGAAGGGCATTTGGAGATGCATGACTGGACATCAGCAGAAAGATTAGGGCAGGATACATAGATTTGAAAATCAACAAAAAAAAATTTAAATCCATGGGAACTGATGAGTTCACCAAGTGAAGTAGCATAGAGGGAGAAGAGAAGAGTGCCTAGATCAGAGCTTTGCGGGACACCTACAGCTAGAGGGTGTAACCTTGTGTGAAAATAGCTAAGAAGAGTACCAGGAAAAAGCGGGTGTCCCAAAAACCTAGAGAGAAGAGAGCATCAAGGGGAAGAGAGCACTCAATAGTATCAAGATATCTAGGAAAATGAAGATTGAAAAAAAGCCATTTTATTTGACAATTAGGAAATCATTGGTAACTTCAGAGAGAACAGTGTTAATGGATGAGGTCAGAAGTCAGATTGTAAGGGGTTAAGAAACAAATAAAAGAAGAGAAAATGGAATCACTTATTGTAGATGGCCTTCTCAAAGGGTGTAGTAACCAAGGATAGAAGAGATGAGATGATAGCTATCAGGGAAGGACCAAGTGAGAATTTTTTGAGGATGAGAGCTACATGGACATGTCTGAAGGTAATAGGGAAGGAGCCAATAAAAAGGGAAAAGTAGAAGATAAGTAACAGTATAGATGAGAGAGGGAAGTAATCTGTTGGAGAAGGTGTGATGGGATGGGATTGCTTGTGTAGGTAGAAGGCTTTGCCTTGCTAAGAACTAGAGCCACCTCTTTGTGTGAGACAGAGGCAAAAGAATAGATAATGGCAGAAGGCTTCTGAGTCATAGAGATGAGGAGGAGAAGAAAATAACGATCTTAATGGAATGGTCTCAAATTCTTTTTTTTTGGCAAAATATGAGTCAAGGATCTCAGCAAAGAGTGGGAAGCATAGGAGATTTGAGGAGGGATGTAAAGGTTTGGAAGAGCTACTCTGGAGAGTGGGATAGTGACTTAGATCGTAGGATTGCTTAGCAGCAGTTAGGGTCCATTTGAGGTTGTATAACATAGATTGTAGTGGATCCGGTCAGAATATTGCATAATTGTCTCCACCTTTGTTAGGTATATAAGAGTAAATGTGGCTGACAGATTATTCAAGACTGAGGCTTGGCAGTTGAAGATATGATAAGGAGACCAGGGACTCAACTGATTGATCAAGGGTTCAAGATGGGGGAAAAGAAGAGAGTCTAGTGCAGGATCTATGGCCTGGAAGTGAAGTGAGAGGCTGAGAGACTGGAGGTCACAATATGGATTAAAATAGGGTTTGGTAAGGAAAGAAGGAGAGATGAAAAACCATAGCCAGAGAAGAGGTTTTCAGAATTCTTCAATTGGAAATGGTACCTTTGTGAATAAAGGTAAAAAGCCAGGGTACACCATTATTGTTTATAGCTGATGTGGAGTAAAAGAGTAGCTTGTAGGAATTGAGAGAGAGCAGAGCCAAAATGGTAGAGAGTAGACAGGTCTTGAGCTCTTCTTGACTTCCCTCAGATCAACATCATATCAAGTCTCTGAACTGGTTTTGGAGTGACAGAACACACAAATATTTGGAACGTAACAAATTTCCACAGAAGATATTTTTGAAGAACTTCAGAAAAGGTCTGTTTTAATTGGGCACTGGGGGAGGTGGATGAGGGCAGGGACAGTGCAGGGACCCAAGGTGGTGTGGCATTCTGTGCATTGGGGGGATCTACTATTAGGCTCTTAGCCAAAATACAGCAGTCTTGGCTACTCTGTCCTGGTTCAGAAGCAAGTGGAATAGCAGACTAGCTATGAGACATCCAATTCCAAAAGGCAAACAATGAACCCCAGAATAAGGAGAGAATTGGTCACATCCACCCAATACAGGAAGGAAGTCAGTAGCATTGGCCTCATGGCAGCATGAAGCTGCTCTTGCCTGTAGAGAAACCTTGGGACAATCTCCTTTTTGCCCTAAGAGCAGACCTCAATCTTTAAAAATGAACAAAAAGCAAAAAGAACTCTGACCATAGATAGCTTTTAATGGAGACATAGAAGAACAGACTTCAAACCCTGAGGTCACCAGACAAAGCCCCAAAGGGTGATATGAATTGGTCTCCATCTCACAAGGCTCTCTTGAAAGAATAAAAAAAAAAGGAGTTGAGTAGATTAAGGAACTGAGTGGTTAGAGTGTTTGAGAGAGAATATGTATGTCAAAGTCTCCTAGAATGGGGAGAAGAGAAAAATGATGAATTAGGAAAAGAACTCAATGAAGGAGGAAGAAGAATGACCTAGAAGTCTACAAATAATAGCTAGAGAATTCTGATTGGGCCTCAAAGGAAAAAAGGTTACCCGAGAGATGGAGATAAGGAGAGAACCTGGACATGGCAAGAGGAAGAAAGGAGTATTTCAACTCCCTTCCACTTCAACCAGTGAGCCTAGAGGAATGAATGAAAGTCCAATCAGTACTAGAAAGGAGGGTTGTGGAAGTTTTATCTTCAGTGAAGAGCCAGGTCCCAGTAATTTCTAAAAAATGGAAAGAATGGGAGAGAAAAAAAAAATTTAATGAAAAAAATGTTTGTTGCCTATGGAGCAGGTATTCCAGAGAGCACAACGAGAGGAGTAGGTTACATTTGGTTGGGATTTTGGATTAAGATTTTGGATTAAAAGAGGTGGAAATAAATTATCAGGTGGCAGGGGGATGAGGAATAGTGATGATGACCTTGATAACCTACAGGGATTTAGATGAAAATCCAGGATATGTAGGAAGGAAGAGTATTTTAATTATTTTTAATACACATTGTTTTATGAATTATGTTGGGAGGGAAGAGTATTTTATTCATGGAGTGGAAGGTCCTCCTCTTTCTCCCAAAAGAGGCTAGAGATCAGTTAAAAGAAATTCAAAGCCCCAGATGGAAGGTGTTTGGTCAGATGGAAGTTCCTATTTCACTTCTCTTCTATCTGAAGTCTGGAAATTAGACAGAAGATGGTGCAGCAGGAGGCAGTGTGATAGGAGATGGAAATTGAACCTCCCTCAGCAGGAGCTGGATACCCCACCAACTTTCTGCTTCCTCTTCCCTCAGGACACAGGCACACCTGAAGATGGAAGATTAGCCACCATAAGTGAAGGTCGCTCCTCTTCATCTGGAGATCAGGCAATCAAAGCAGAAGATGGAAACTGCTGTGCTCTGGTGCAGATGGAAATCACCCTTTGTTCCTTTCCCTCAGGGGATATACACAGCAGGAGACGGAAAGCATGTGGTCAAAAGAAGGTAGGTTCTCTTCTCACCTGAGGCACAACAGGAAGTACAAGTCTCACAGGCACAGGGGGAGATGAAAATAGAATTGACACAGATGGCAGTCCCCCCTCCTCCACCTTGCTACCAGATCTCTCATTGTTGATGTTAGAGCTGTAAATGAAGATTTTGAAGCTTTAACTTGGGATCCAGGGCATAAAATGTCATAAAATCATCTACCAAATATTACATGGATCTATATTCTATGACAGTTCTGAGATAGGTGGTACAGGGGATCCATTAAAGTAGAAGATGGTTCTACCTTCAAGGAGCTTATATCTAGCTGGAGAAGACCCTCACATGACAATTTTTTTTTAGTTTATTGCTCAAATAGTGGCACAGAGAGCAAAATTTTAAAATAATTAGCTCAACAGCCAATTAGTGGCAGAGACAATAAATAAAAATAATTAGTTCAATGCCTAATTAGTGGTATAGGCAATAAATTAAGAATAATTAGTTTGATGCCCAATTAGTGGTATGGTTAGTAAATAAAAATAATTAGTTCAATGGCCAATTAGTGGTATAGACAGCAAATATTATTATATCAGATCAGAGGAGGGAGTGTTCACTGGGGGGCTGTGTGGTCAGACAAGGCTTCCTGGAATGGCACTTGGTCTAGACATTAAAAGATGGATATTTGATCAGCTGTAAATGGAGAAAGAAGTAGAAATAGGAAGGAATGTTCAGGGGACAGAGACAGGACCAGGTCAGCAGAAGTAGAGGATTCAAGACATAGAATATTTTGAGTCATCACAGGATTTGTAATTTTAGAGTTTCCCCCTAATGATAAAGATTGCAGCTCACTGCTGCCTTCTCATCCTGTTCCCACTTATATTCACTTTTAGGTCCTCGTCCTACTGAGGATTGGCCCAATGTAATGGAGGCCGCCTTCTGGGCCTTTTAACATTTTGAAGGTACCAGAATAAAACTCATGCTATCCATCTGTTATTCTGTATTCCCATACTCATATTTCCTTACTGATAGGGTCTATGGCCTAGAAGTGAAGTGAGAGGTTGAGAGATTGGAGGTCACAATATGGATGAAAAATAGGGTTTGGTAAGGAAAGGAGAGATGAAAAGCCATAGCCCTATGGGACTAAATGTGAACAGATCCCTGCTCCTGGATATTGACATGGAAAACCAAAAATTTTATTTTCTATGTTGTATTTTTTTATTTTGTTTTGTTAAGCATTTCCCAATTACATTTTTATCTAGTTTGGGCTGCCCTCCTCTGGAGGGCATAGAGTTTGTTACATCTACCTCATATCACTCATTGTACGTAAGCATATGTATTCTATACTCCTCCATTGCCTTTTGGGTGCCTGAGTACCCACTGTTTGAGTAATCTTCCTAAGGTGCAGATGGGACTATGTTACTTCTCAATTCAAAGATCTGCAGTGGTACCCCATTGCTTTAATGAACATTTATTCACAGAAGCTCTATAGGCAAATGTTGTAGCTTCATCACAGTCCAACTTTCCTTTACAGTCTTATTTCTATTAGATAGATCTGTGTGTGGATCGTTTAAATCTATAGACATGGTTTGATGATGGCATAAATAGATATGATCTGAGAGTTGACTCATCTTTTCAGAGTAGGAAAAGGACAGTACTCTTTATATAAACTATATGGTCTAACGGGGCAAGGGAATGGGAAGGAAAGAAGGAGGAATAAAATTTCCAAATCAAAATGGAAAAAAAATTAAAAATTGTTTTAACATAGATTTGGGGGAAATAAAATATTATTAAAACAAGAAAAGAAAAAAAGAAAAGGAAGAGGAGAGGGTGGAGAGGTAGGAAATGCCTGGACCACTGAAGCAAAGCAATTTTCCCCTTAGTCTCCAAGCGGGGTATCAAGTTAGAATTAAATCTGCCACTCCTTAAATAACTCTTGGAGGATGATAGATTCATAACAAAAGCCCATTCCCTTTTCATTTTTATGGGATAGATTAGTCTTCAGATTTCATTCATTAGAATGAAACTCTCATTCAGTTAATCAATTAAGCATTTATTAAGCACTTACTATGTGTCAAGTATTGTGCTAAGCACTGGAAATACAAAGAAAGCAAAACATGGTTCTTTTTCTCAAAGAACATACATTATAGTGTTGGAGACAATATACAAAGTATATAAAAGCATTCTGAAAGTGGAAGACATTAGAGGCAAAAAGCACCAAGAAAGCCTATTGAAGAAGATTAGATTTGAGCTTAGTCTTATAACAAGTCAGAGAGGCTAAGAAGCAGAGGTGAGGGACTATAACATTCTGAACATAAGGGACAGTCAATGTAAAGTTAGAAAGATGGGAGATAAAATGTTGTAGGCAGTCAATTAAGGAACTGCAAATAGGCCAGTTACATAAAAGATCATCACACATAGAGATTAGTGAGTAAACCCATTATCTGAATAAAATACTAAATAGAAATTGGAGAAATTTTCTAGACTAGAATATGCAAGAGAATATAGAAGAGCAAATGAGCTCTTCATTTGGGAAAAAGATAAGATCTTACCTCAAATTATAAGAGAAATGATCTCACCCAAGGGAGATGTTCTCTTAGCACACCCTGGAGATCAAAACTATTATAGGAATACTTTCATGTGTATCTTTGTCTCAAAGAGCTCGACCTCTCCCTCTCCCCCTCCCCCTCCCCTTCACTACCTCTTCTCCCTGTCCCTATCTCTGTCTCTCTCCCTCTGTGATCATGTCACCCCATCTCTACACAATAAACTCTAGTGGTTCTCTATTGTCTCCAAGATCAAATATAAAATGTTCTATTTGGCATTCAAAGCCCTTCATTACCTAGCCCCCTCCTACCTTTCCAGCTTTCTTAGACTTTACTTTTGGTCTAGTGACATTGGCCTCTTGGCTGTTCCATGAACAAGATACTCCATCTCTCAGCTTTGGTCATTTACTCTAGCTGTTCCCTGTATTTGGAACACTTCCCCTCCTCAACTTTGCCTATTATACCCCTGGCTTCCCTTATGTCCCAACTAAAATTCCATCTTTTCTCTAAAGTCTTTCTCAGTCCATCTTAATTCTAATAGCTTCCCCCTATTAATTATTACCTATATGTATTGTATATTTTTATTTGCACATTGTCTCCTCCACTAGATTATAAGCTCCTTATGGGTAGGAACTGTCTCTTTTTGTATTTTTATCACTTAGCACAAAATCTGGCATATAGTAGGTGCTTAATAAATGTTTATTAATTTATTGGTTGATTGATAGTATCAGTAGATAGTTTTTAAGAAATGATGTGACTGTAAAAATTCATCATTCTGTGGTCATGTGTAGCACTGCTGAAATAAACTAGACTGGGTTCTTCTGTAAAACATTTAAAGCCCTCCATGATCTGGTACCAGTATACTCTTCCCAGACTTATTTTATATTTCTTTCTTTCACCAACACCCTCCAAACTATCCTACTTAGAGTTACATATACATGATATTTCATCTCCTGCCTCTATGACTGTTCACAGGTGGCCCGCCTCTCACAACCCATGCCTGGAATGTTCTCCCTCCTTACCTCCACCTCTCAAGATCCTTCATTCTCTTCAAGATTCATCTCAAGTACCAGCTGCTTGCTATACACAGGCTTTTCTGATTACTCACTCTTGTAACCCATCCTCCCAAATTACTTGGTGTTCACCTTGTGTACTTTCTTATCTGCATATATGTCGTTTTCCTCCAACCAGAAATTGCTTTTGTATTCCCAGCACCTAGCACAGATCCTGGCATATAGGGGGTAATGACAAAATACTTACAAGGCATCAGATAACGAGTCCATCACTGGGAGAGTGCTCAAAGCCTTTCTCTTTCGGCGGCTGCTACCTGGTGGGATATCCCACAAGAACTCAGCATCATTTTTACCCCATGGGAGAGACATATCTTAGTGGAGGTGAATAATAGCTTTCACATAATACAGTAGCTGGTTAAAGTTTACCTTTAGAAGAAAGACAGTGCAAATATTCTAGGTCCTATTTTAAAGTTGAAGAAGATGAGGTCAGAGTGGTGGAATGTTGTACCTGGGGTTCTAGAGCTGGTAATCATTAGCAATCAGGGCCTGCACTAGCAGGACGTGTGTCTGACTTCGGGACCAGTACAGTTTCCTCTATACTGGGTTTCTTCAATGAATGAATGAACAAATGAACGAATGAATGAATGAAGGTGATATTCACGTTTTGTCCAGTCATTAGAAACACCTGACCCCTTGACCGCTGGCTCCAGCCTGTGCCTCGGCTCTCTCCTGCCCAGCCCACGGTGGGCAGTCCCCCTGTAACCAGAGGGGAGGGCATCGGAGATTCTTCACAGGTGTTTGCAGCTCCCGCCTCCCATCCCACCCCCACTTTCCCCACCTGGGGGGATGAAAGGTCCCAGGCAAGTAGATCCTTCCTAATTTTGGCAAACCCAGCGGGCAAGGGGGAGAGCTATGCTTCTCCCCCCCGACTGTGGCTGAAAGGGAAACAGCTGGGGTTGGCTAGCCAGCCCCGGCTCCTGCGGCACACGGCCCAGCCCCTGATGGCAGCCGAACGCCTTTCATCCTCAGCACTATTGTTCAGAATTAGCGGAGCTGCCATTCAGGGCTTCAAATGCAAAACCGCTCCCTGCCGGACAGGAGCCAGGGGGAGCCAGGGGAGCTGAGTGGCCTCTGCTCAGCTTTTAATAGACCAAAGGACCCTGGCAGTTTAGCTCTTTTTCCTAATTTAAAGCTATTTTCAGTCGTTTGGAAACTCCCCTGTGGTGGAGCAAGAAGGCCAGGAGAGGGGGGTTGAGAGATGGGGGACTTGAAACTCTCTTCTGGATCTCCCCTTCCCTTTTCTACAAGAGGCTTGTCACAGGATTGTCTAGGAATGGGCTAAAAGCAAAAAAGCAGAGGAGAATGTCTGTGTTTGGGAAGAGGATCCAGGTTACTGGGGCTCAGGCCTCTGGGTCAGGGGTCCAACACTGGAGAGGAACACAAAATTTAGAGCTGGAAAGGACTCTCAGACATCAATTAGCTTAGCTCTCTCATTTTACAGGTCAAGAAACTGGGCCCAGAAAGACCATATAGACTCATCCAATGTCACAGATAGTAAATTTCAGTCAGGATTTTCAAGTCCAGGGCTCTTTGGGCTACACCATAACACCAAGTGCTTCTTTTAGTCACCCACTTGATCCTGCTTCTGTTCCATAGCTAAGAGCAGAATTCAAAGGTCACCACCTGCTCTGCCAGTGGGCTGCAGCCTGTCTAGAAAGATCAAATTGAATTCCTCTTTCTATCTTAAGAAAGGACAGCCCTTTGGGACAAGCTCCGAGATGGAGGTTGCATGCGGTCAACTGAAGAGGTAACAATGAAAATTGAAAATCTCATTTTCAAGTCTGAAGCTTTGAATTCAAATCCAGCCTCAGTCACTATCTGTGGAGCCTTAGGAAAGTTTGTTTTCTTATCTGTAAAACAGCTGCTAAAGATCTTTCCAGCTTTAGAGTGATGATTTTATAATTTAAACCTCCAAGTCTTCTTCCCAATCTCCTAAACCTAGGGAAAGGGAAATTACCGAGAAAGAAAGATAACCAAATCATCCAACAAGAAGGGAGAAAAAAGTCCAAGTATTTCATGATTAAATATTGCAACACTAGAAATAGAGAGCCACCTCATTAATTCCTTCAACAAACACCCATTAAGTCTCTCTCCTATTTCTTTGATTCTTTCCTAGCCTCATTTCTTCCTTCTCCTTCTCCTTATCTTTCTCTGCTTCATCTTTGTCTCTCTAACTGCTTTTCCCAGCAAGAAGAATCTCACCAGTGAATTTCTCCAGATATTACATACAAAATACTATGCCAGGTACCAGGGACACAAAGATAGAGGTGACCACTGATCCCACTCCTAAGGATTTTATAATGTATTAAGAGGAAATACATTTAAGGAGCAATGTGGTATCGTAGAAAAGATTACTGAGTTTAGATTCACAAAATCCTGGCTCTGACACTTACTACCCAGGTGTCCTTGGGCTGGTAATTTAATCTGTCTGGAGGGGTTGGACTCTAGATTACCTCTAACACTGCTTCTATCTCTAAATCCCATTATATAGACAAATAACTGTGGTATCTAGTTAATGAGAGAAGAGCAAAGTCCGAGCTAAGGAAGAGTCTTATCCAGGGAAGATCCATCATCAAGGAAGGCTTAAAGGAGATGGAACCAACTCTCCCAACCCAAGAAGGATTAAGGAAGAAGGTTACATAATACAACCCTTGACAGTCAGAGGTGGTTGCAGGTACAGCCCCTAGGGGTACCCTTCAGATTGAAGGTAGCCAGGCAGTAATTACAACATACTGCCCTGCCATGCCAGGAAGAAGATGGATGACATGCGGTGGAAGGCAGAACCTAGCCAAGCTGTTCTCTCCCAGCCTGGTACCCTCATGTGTGGGAGGCAGAGTAATGGGGTGAAGCCAGGCTCCATCCTCAGGCAGACAGGAGGGGGCCTTCTCTGCCCATTTCCACGAGGAAGGGAAGAGAAGGAAAAGGAGCAAGCCTGGAGGCACATAGAGCAGAAGGGAGGGATGAAGAAAAGCAAGGAAAATTCCAAAGAAGAAGTGAGAAAGGCATAAGGGACATGGATATGGGTTATGGGAACTTCTCCCTTCCTCTTCATCTATCATTCCTCCATCTCTTGTTTCTTGCTCAACCTTCATTTTATCTTGTCTCTCTGCTAGTTTTCTGTCTTCCTGCATTGCTTTCCAACTCTATATCTTTATGCCTGCTATATGTGTGTGTATGTGTGTATGTGTGTGTGTATATATATAATATATATATGTGTGTATGTCTGTGTATGTGTATGCATATATCTATGTATCTTCCCCTTTTTGTTTTCTTCCCTTCTCCCTCCCCCTCCTTCTCCCTTCTTCCTCTCTTCCACCTCCCCTTTCTTCCTCTTATCTCCTCTTCCTCCTCTCTTTCCCTCACCACTCCTCTCCTCTCCTGTTTCTCTGCCTCTCTCCATTTCCTATATATCTCCTTCTTTCCTTTTTATGCTTTCTTCCTTGCTCCATCCCCCTCCTTCTCACTTCCTCCTTCCCATCCTTTTCCCCTCCCTTCCTCTCTTTCTTCCTCCCCCTTTTCTTCCTCTCTCTCCCTCACAGCTGTTCTCTTTCCTCCTCTCTCCTGTTTCCCTGCCTCTCTCCCTCCTTCATCCCTGTCTCTCTTCCCACCTTCCCCAGCAGGAGGAGGAGGGGGGGTGCTGCTTTCCTTCTGGCCCAGGCACTGGATCTTTTCTCTCCTCTGGGGCTGTCGCCATTTTGCCTAATGATGGGAAGCTGCATGAATGCCAATGGAAACAATACATCTTTTATGAAGTGCTCCCCCCGGAGATGCTGGAAATCTTACATTAACATGGCATTGATTTGCCTCTCTTGCTCCCCGAAGAAGGGGAGGGGAATACAAAGGCGTCGCCATAGTTTCTGGTGATAGATTTTCTTCCTCCTCCCCTCTCCACCTTAAATACAGGATCTGTCACCTCTTGGGGATGGGTGGTGCTGTTTGGTATTGATGGTGAACCCTAACTCAGGAGCAGAGGGTGCTAATGGCTCACTGCTCCCTCCCGTCTGTTTCTGCTGCAGTGACTCAGCCGGCTCGGCTCTATCTCCACGCTGAATATTTATTCCTTCAGTCAATGACTGTGCACTGGGGTGTGGGACTGTGTGTAGGTGATTTGAGGCCTAGCAGAAAAAAATCCTCAGTCACCACCCACCTGAGACCCCCTCCCCCAGCCCTCAAGTGTTTTTGGCCTCTTTCCTGGCTGACTCTTCCCCCACAGAGTGGGACCAGTTTCCTGGAGCCCACCCCTCCTCTGAGGGTAGTGACAGAAGCTGAATAAGGGGGTGGGGGAGATGACCCAACAAGGAAGGCCCAATTGGAGAGGGTTGTGTACTTGGAGGCAGGATGCTTTGGTCCAAAACTCTGCCCTGTCCTTTACAAGTTACTAGTCAGTCACAGTCAGACTCAAAGGTTGTAAAGGACCTTGGAGAGCAACCCTCATCTCTGCCTGTCAATTTCCTTTTTTCTCAGTCAGGGTGATTTTTGACTGGGAACACTATATGACCCCTCTCCCATCCTCATCCCATCAAGAAGTCCAACTGCCACTTGATGTCTTCTCCTTCCTCATGTAACTCCTGTGATTCTCATTTATATAGTAATAACAATAACATATTCACAACAACCTTGGGAATAGATGCTATTATTATCCCCTTTTTATAGAGGAAGAAACTGAGACAAATATAGGTTAAGTGACTTGTCCAAAATCATAAAGCCCATAAGTGAGTGAAACTAGATTTGAACTCGGGTCTTCCTAACCTATATTCCTAACCAATGCTATATCCACTGGGCCCTGTAGCCGTACAGTATCTCCCCAGTAGAATTTGAGTTCCTTGAGGAAGGACTAATTTTTTTCTTGCTTGCTTATTATAGCCCTAGTGACTGGTACATTTTTTTGGCTGGGACTGTGCTTTCATTGATATAAGGAACTCCTGGTGAGTGAATTTCCTTTGCCGATGCAAATCAGCCCCAGATTTTTAACGTAGGGTCTAAGTGAGTTATTGTCAGGGCACCAGGAGTTTACCTGATACACCAAAGGTCGTATAATCAGGTAGGACTTAAAACTCAGGTCTTTTTGGCTCCCTGACTAGCTTTCTACCAATCTCTTTGGAGTTGCCTCAACTTTTTTTTTTAAATAAAGCTTTTTATTTTCAAAACACATGCACAGATAATTTGACAACATAGACCCTTGCATAGCCTTGTGTTTCAGATTTTCTCCTCCTTCCCCCCACCTCCTCCCCTAGATGGCAAGCAATTCAATGTATGTTAAATGTTAAAATATATGTTAAATTCAATATGTATAAACATTTATACAATTCTCTTGCTGCATAAGAGAAATCAGATAAAGTAAATGAGTAAGAAAAATGCAAGTGAACAACAACAAAAAGAGTGAGAATGTTATGTTATGATCCACATTCAGTTCCTACAGTCCTTTCTCTGGGTACAGATGGCTCTCTTCATTACAAGATCACTGGAACTGGCCTCAGTCATCTCATTGTTGGAAAAAGTCACGTTCATCCACGATCAGTGGAATTGATCGTCATATAATATTGATGTTGTCGTGTATAATGATGCTCTGGTTCTGCTTATTTCACTCAGCATCAGTTCATATAAGTTTCTCCAGGCCTTTCTGAAACCATTATCCTGATCATTTCTTATAGAACAATAATATTCCTTAACATTCATATGTCATAACTTACTTAACCATTCTCCAGCTGATGGACATCCATTCAGTTTCCAGTTTGGGGCCACTACAAAGAGGATTGCCAAAGACATTTTTGCACATGTGAGTCCCTTTCCCTCCTTTAAGATCTTTTTGGGATAGAGGTCCAATAGAAATACTGGAGCTGCCTCAACTTAAAGGTACTTAATAAATACTTGTTAAAAGCTTAGTTCCAAGAAAGAGATATGAGGAAACGTCTTCTGCAAAGATTCATGTATGTGGTAGTTGGAACATGGGGAGAGCTTCACAGATGTGGAATATTGCATATATTCAATTTTTTCAATGTATTGATTGCTTTTGCTATTCTTTTCTACAATTTTTCTTTGTTCTCTCTCTTTCTCTCTTTCTCAATCTTTGTTATTAAAGCAGGAATGGAATGCCACACTTTTTAAAAAATGGATCCCACTGGTAGTGAAGCCTATGAACTTCTCCTCAGAGTGATGTTTTCAAATATATAAATATATACTTATATATAATGACATGTTTCAACATATATAAAATATATAAAATAAAACACATAGAATTGCAAAGGAAATTATGTTGAAATAATTATTAAAAAAATTTCAAATCATAGACTCCCTCCTCAAATTAAGAACCCTTGTTATAAGTGAAGGTTTTCTGGGAGTTAGAGTTGGAAGAGATACAATGGAAAATGTAGGTGATGTAAAAACAAAATAAGACGATAAACTTTTTATTTTATAGGTGAAGAAACTAAGGCCTGGAGAGTTTGTGGATAAGTGACTTATTCAAAGTAATACAATTAATCTTCAGTACCAGGGCTGGGATTTCAACTCAGTTCTTCTGATTCCAAATCCAACAGTTAAATAAACATGTAGAAAGTACTTGTTATTTCAAGGATTTTTGCTAGGCACTGGCATGTAATTTTAATATGGTATTCTTTCTATTCCATAAATCCATAAAATGGGTATAATAATAGCACAGGGTCATTGTGAAGATCAAAAGAGATAATATTTGTAAAGTACTTTGCAAACATTAAAAAGAGGTGTGTGTATACACACACACACACACACACACACACACACACACACATTCACATATATTGTTGTTGTTCATTTGTTTCTGACTATTCCTGAAGCTCTTTGTAGTCTTCTTGACAGAGATACTGGAGTGATTTGTCATTCCTTCTCCGTCTCATTTTTTTTTAATAGATGAGGAAACTGATGAAAACTGGGTTAAGTGATTTACCCAGGAGCCCATAGCAAAGTGGCTGACTTTGAACTCGGTTTTTCTTGACTTCAAGCCAGTAGATCTATAAACTATGCCGTCTAGTTGCCACATTCACATCGAGAAATTTACATGTATGCATACATACATACTTAAAATGCTTATATTACACAATATCCTGAGTTTTGCTATTTCTTAGGTATGATTCTGGATTGGTACTAGATGCAAAAATGTTAGCTATTATCATTATATTCATAATTATTATAATCCTAAGGGTTCAACTAGTTCTTCTCTGGCCTAGCTCCCTAGATTCCTTCCATCTCTGATATTCTATGACAGTTCAGATTGTAGCTCAGAGTTGGATTTCAAGGGGACATCCAACGGTGCTTTCTTAAGGAACTAAAAGTCAGCCCAGTAATCATCTACTTCCCCATTACAATCAGATCCTTCCTAAATATAGAGGGGAGAGGAAGACTTGGAAAGTCTGTTTTCCTGTCCTGATCCTAGACATCCTTCAGATTGTTTGGGATGAGTAGTGAGAAAACCCAGTCAAGGGGCTGAAAGAGTTAATATGTCTGCAATTGTGCTTTGAGTTCCTCAGATAGGGATGTGGAGCAGGGCTGCCAGAGCTGACAATGGCCTCTCAGTTATTAATAAAAGAATTGGGCTTCCTCCTGCTCTGAGTCAAGCTGCCAGCCAGGGGGAGCGCCATCAGAGGGCTGGGACTGCTGCTGTCTAGAAACTGCTGGACTGAGACCAGACAAAACTCATCTCACTTGAGACTGACTCTAAAACTGAACCATGTGGTTCTACCCATATTTGGAGATGGGGAGAGGAGAACAAGAGCCAAAGCTTGAGGGTCTAGGCCAGCTTGTTTTGGATCCTTCCCACCCATCCCCAGCTCTGACTTATGATGGAGATGGAGCAGGATGTATGAAATGCTGTGGCTGGAGTAGAGGGGGCACCTCACAGTAGCTGCTGAGGGACAAGCCTAAATCTTCCTCAAAGGGTAGTAGCCCCACTAACCCTCCCACCCACTGAAGTATAAGAGGCCCTAGATTGTGATCCCGGCTCTGTGAAATCATGGGCAAGTCACTAAATTTTTTTGACCTCCATCCTCATCTGTAAAATGGGGATAATAATACCACCTTTGGAGGGTTGTTATGAGATAACATGCAGAGATTTGCAAATTTAAAAGTGCTATAAAAGGCTATGTTACTATTATTAGTATTGTGATATCCCTTCTGTAAAATAAAGGGGCTGGATTAAATAATATCTCAGGAGCTCCTTCAGAGCACTTAGGATTCTACTCTTTGACTGCTGTCCTCCCATCCCCCCGAGTTTGTCTTTGGACCATCCTTTCTCAAGGTGCTTCGATCTCGACATCCCTTTCCCTAGCTCTCCATTTTGCTTTTCTCATCTCTGCTTCTAGCTCCTCCTTCCTTCCTGGCTTGCTAATGCTCGGGTAGCAGCCTCAGCCAGCTCTGCCGATGTTTTCCAGGGGCAGGCGGGTTTACAGCAAGTGAAAACGCACTAGCGATTTGCGGGGTGAAGGAGGAGGGGAGAGAAAAATTATATACACAATAAATCTAGGATAATTTTGGCAATGGTGGCAAGCTATATTGCTAGCAGAGAACAGAAGCTGCCTGACTGTTCAGCGAAAAGTCTTTGGAGGCCTGACTCCTCCCTGCCTCTCCATTCTCCCAAATAAGGGGGTTTGCTAAGGGGGGGACACTGGAAGCCCAGCTGTCCGGCGTGGATACGGAGAGACCAAGGTTCCAACACCCCAGACGGCTGCTATTTCTCCTCTTGAGGGTGACCAAGAGGGTTCCTACGGGTAGCTGGGAGTACCCCAGGACTGCTTCCTGACTGAATGTGATCAGCCTCCCCGCTGCCCATACATAGCCCAGGCTGGTAGGGGGCAGTGTCTGGCATATCTCCCACTGGGGCGGCAGCTGCAGATCGGTGTTCACCCTCCTGGGGTGCCAATTTGCACCAAGCCCTTGAAGGCAGCCCCATCTGTATGGTATCTGTCAAGTGGGAGAGGCTGTTGAGGCAATGGCTGGCCAGTGAGTAAGTAGCCTGCCTTCCTTCCTGAAGGGAGATTGTTGGAACATTAGACTTAGTCCTCGAGAGGGACTTTTGAGGCCATTTTTTTCAACTCTCTTGTTTTAAGGATTAGGAAATAAAAATGTGCTGTGATCTATTCAACCCAAAGCTAGTCAGGATCAGAATCAGGATCTGAATCCAGATCCTCCAAATTCAAACTCTACTGCTCTTTGTTAAACTTGGCTCTGCTGTTGACTCAGACAGTGACCTTGGAGGTCACGTGGGCCCTTGTAGCAGAGAAGGAAAATCTGCGACTTGGCCATGACGCTAGTGCTAGAAAGGAGGTCACAACCAGGGTCTGAATACAAATGCCTGCTCTTTCACTATCACACTTTCCAGGAGCCAAGCCCTCTCCATCTCCCTCCCCACAAAGCTTGTTGTTTCAACCTTAAGAGATTCCTGTCTCTCTGTCTCTTTGTCTTTATCTGTGTCTCTATCTTTGTTTCTTTCTGTACCTCTGTTTCTGTCTCCCTGACTCTGTATCTTTGTTTCTTTTTGGTTGTCTCTTTCTGTCTCTGTCCATCTGTCTTTCTCTTTCTGTCTGTTTCTGTTTGTCTGTCTCTGTCTCTTGTCACTATCTCTGTCTGTCTCTGTGCCTGTCTTTCTGTCTTTGTTTTGTCTGTCTCTGGCTGTTCTTTGACATTATTCTTATCTCTGTCTCTTTCTGTCTCTGCCTCTCTATCCATCTCTCTCTTTTTCTGTCTGTTTCTTTGTCTCTATCTGCCTCTGTCACTCTCTTTGTCACTATCTCTGTCTCTCTGTCTCTCCATCTGTCTCTATCCATCTCTGTCTTTCTATATCTTTGTTTTGTCTCTCTATCTCTATTCTTTGTCACTCTCTTTGTCTGTCTCTGTTTTGTTTTCCCTGTCTCTGTGTGTCTCTGTCTGCCTCTTTGTCTATCTGCATCTCTATCTCTCCCCTAATTAAGGACCTAGTCCCAGGGGTAGATAATCTGACTTTCTAGATATGCTAGGTTCTGAACTTTTTAACAGAGTTACTAGATTAACTATAGGTACAGAATGGTTGGCTTCGGTTCATGTATAAATTTTCTTAAAGAAGAATTGAACCACACTCTCTAATCCCTGGGCAGAATGTTATAGGGGAGGGATAAAGGGACTGAATTTGTCATCAGAGAACCTAGGTTCAAATCCCCTACTCCCCTGCACAATTTACTACCTTGTGACATGGGGCAAATCACTTAACCTCTTTGTAAATTCCTTATCTATAGAATGAGGGAGGTGGGATTGATGACCATTTCGGTCTGTCTAGTTCTAAATCTGCGCTCCCATGAGTGTATTTGCTGGTCCTATTTGCTGTAGCCTCTACCCTGCTGGCTGACTGGTCTGTAAACAGATGCTGCCCAGAATGGGATTTAGTCACAGGGAAAGCTACCCCAGGCTTGGGGCTGAGGCTAAGAGGAGGGGGCTCTGCCTCAGAGCCCCCTGCTTACCCCTCCCTTACTCCATGACCAATAGAAGGAGCTAGACTTCTCTTTAAGCTAATGAAGGCCATTGCCTCTGCCAGTGAACTTTTGAAAGAAGGATGAGAGGACCAAAGATCTCACTGGGAGGGCCTGGATGGATTCAAGATGAAGGAGAGAAAGCTGATCGGGGTGCAATCCATCCCTCCATCACCCTCCCTGCCTTCTCGAGCTGTAGGCCCTGGGTTGGCTTCCTACGCCAATTACAGGTTAGCAAGTCTGGTTGCCTTAGTAACAGAGCTGCCAAGGCCCCCAGAAACCTGGCTGCTTTACCTAGTTTCTATGCCCCCCCTCTATTTAAAAGGATGGGGGTAAAAGGTGAGGGTAGAAATCATACCAGTTGCCCTGATTCTAAAGAAGCTTTAGATAGATGATGATATATGAGGATTTGACATTGGGGATGATGATATAGGGATGGGGGAAGGGTAGGTGGGTGGATGGAGAGAATGCTTTTAGGAACAAGAAGCCTTATTTAAAATAATTTTATCCCTTTATCCTCCTGGTTAAATAGGGGGAAGGCAAGTTCTTCCATTCATGATCAGGGGAGGGAGTGGGGGGAGGAAGGGGGGAAGGGGATAGGAATGGGACTTCTTTGCACTTACAATTCTCTGCCTTTGTTGGGGGGGTACCCCTTGATCTTTTTCTAAATTCCATCCTCTTTGGAGTATTGCACACACATCTATATTCTTCAGTAGCTCCTGAGCCCCCTATACACAAGTCCATGGTCTAAAGGAAGAGCTGGGGAAGAAGAGCTTAGGTGACATGTTGTAGCCTATCTGCAAGTCTTTGAAGGTGTAGATCCTTAATCAGGGTGCTTGGTCCTGTGGGTATCACCAGCCCCCACAGCCTCCCCCCTCTCTGGTGACTCACTCTCCTAGGTATTCGGGGAAATCTGGGAGCAGCCGGATAAAGAGAAGTGGGACAGCCTGTTGGGGTGGAGAGGGGGTTGGGTTTGGAGACAGGATTTGGGTTCAAATTCTGTGCCTCCCTAGATAGATGACTTTCTTTCCCTGCAGAAGAAGATTTGACCAGATGGTCCTCTGAGGTTGCTGCCAACTCCAATACTTGCATTCACAGGAGCAGCCAAAAGGAAAAATGCTGGAAAAGTATGAATTATAGCCTGTAATCCCTGCTGCTGCTGGGGATGCAGATTGCCTGTGGATCACTTCAATTCAGGAGTTCTGAGGTGCAGTGGGTAAAGCCAAACTTGGGTGTCTACGTGACATCTGTAGCAATATAGGGAAGGTGAGGTGTGTGCTGGATTGCCCACAGAGGAGCGAACCTGCAGATCAAGGCGCTCATGCTGATCGGCTGCAACTGGCTGCTTTACTTCCAGTCTTGTGAAGATAGGGACACCTCATCTTAGGTTCAGCTATAAGCATTTCTTATTAGGTGCCTACTACTGCCGCTTGCCAGGCACTGAGATAAGTGCTGGGGTTACAAAGAAAGGTGAAAGACCAACAAGCTTACAATGGGAGTGGGGAGCCACATATACAACAACTATGTATCAGCAAGCTGGGCTCAGGATAAATTAGAAATAATAAATTGAAAGAAGGCATTAGAATTAGTAGAAGTTGAGAAAAGACCCTTTTAAAAAGCAGGATTTTAGCAAGATGAGGAAAGAACATTCCAGACCTGAGGACAGACAGCGAAAATGTCTGGAGTCTAGAGAGGGTCTTGTTTGAGGAACTTCAAGGACAGAGTTATTGGATCAAAGAGCACGTGATGGGGTTTAAGAAGACCAGAAAGAAAAGAGCAGATCATAAAGGGTTTTGAAAACCATACAGAAGACTTTAGTTTTTTTTATGTTAAAGTATATGTTAAATACAATATCTGAATATATGTATACCTATCCATACAGTTATTTTGTTGCACAAGAAGAATCGGATTTTGAAATAATGTAAAATTAATCTGAGAAAGAAATCAAAAATGCAAGCGGACAAAAACAGAGGGATTAGAAATGCTAGTTCACACTTATTTCCCAGAGTTCTTTTTTTGGTGTAGCTGGTTCTCTTCAATAATGAATTAATGGAACTGATTTGTCTCATCTCATTGTTGAAGAGAGCCATGTCCATCAGAACTGATCATCATATAGTATTGTTGTTGAAGTATATAATGATCTCTTGGTCCTGCTCAGTTCACCCAGCATCAGTTCATATAAGTCTCTCCAGGCCTTTCTGAAATCATCCTGCTGGTCATTTCTTACAGAACCATAATATTCCATAACATCCATATACCACAATTTACCCAACCATTCTCCAATTGATGGGCATCCATTCAGTTTCCAGTTTCTAGCCACTACAAACAGGGCTGCCACAAACATTTTGACACATATAGGTTTCTTGCCCTTCTTTAGTATTTCTTTGGGATATAAGCCCAGTAGTAACACTGCTGGATCAAAGGGTATGCACAGGTTTTTTTGAGCATAATTCCAGATTGCTCTCCAGAATGGTTGGATCCATTCACAACTCCACCAACAATGTATCAGTGTCCCTGTTTTCCCACATCCACTCCAACATTCATCATTATCTTTTCCTGTCATTCTAGCCAATCTGAGAGGTGGATACAGAAGACTTTGAATTTGATCCTGGAAGTAATAGGGAGCCACTGCCATTTTTTGGGGGGTGAAGATGGGTCATTGACATAGTAAAATCTGCTTTTCAAAACAAATTTCCAACAATATTTTATTTTTTCCAATTACATGTAAAGACAGTTTTCAACATTTTTTTGGTGAAAATATTTTATATGTTTTGACACTACCCAACAAGTATCCTTTTAATCCCTTCCTTAGAAATTTCATTACAGAGGTAATACCTGGTAAGTTGTAGAACCAGGAATGAACATCTTCTAATTCCAACTACAGAACTTTTTCCCCCTCAATAGTATTTTATTTTCCCAAATACATGTAAAAATAGTTTTCAACATTCATTTTTGTAAGATTTTGTGTTCCAGATTTTTCTCCCTCTCTCCTTTACCTCCCTCCTCCCCAAGGCAGCAAGCAATATGATATAGGTTATACTTATACAATCATTTTAAAGATATTTCCATATTTGTCATGTTATGAAAAATCAGAACAAAAGAGAAAAAAACATGAGAAAGAAAAAACAAAAAAAAGTGAAGATAGCATGCTTTGATCTGCATTCAGATTCTACATTTCTTTCTCTGGATGCAAATGACCATTTTTCATTTCAAGTCTATTGGATTCATATGGAAAAACAAAAGGTCAAGAATTTCAAGGGAATTAATGAAAAAGAAATCAAATGAAGGTGGCTTCGCTGTACCAGATCTAAAATTATATTATAAAGCAGCAGTTACTAAAACCATCTGGTATTGGCTAAGAAATAGACTAGTTGATCAATGGAATAGGTTAGGTTCAAAGGACAAAACAGCCAATAACTTTAACAATATAGTGTTTGGCAAACCCAAAGATCCCATTTTTGGGATAAGAATGCACTATTTGACAAAAATTGCTGGGAAAATTGGAAATTAGTATGGCAGAAACTAGGCATTGACCCACACTTAACACTGCACACCAAGATAAGGTCAAAATGGGTTCATGACCTAAGCATAAAGAATGAGATTATAAATAAATTGGAAGAGCATAGGATAGTTTACCTCTCAGACCTGTGGAAGAGAGAGGAATTTATGACCAAAGAAGAACTAGAGATCACTATTGACCACAAAATAGAAAATTTTGATTATATCAAATTGAAAAGTTTTTGTACAAACAAAACAAATGCAGACAAGATTAGAAGGGAAACAATAAACTGGGAAAACATTTTTACAGTCAAAGGTTCTGATAAAGGCCTCATTTCCAAAATATATAGAGAATTGACTCTAATTTATAAGAAATCAAGCCATTCTCCAATTGATAAATGGTCAAAGGATATGAACAGACAATTCTCAGATGAAGAAATTGAAACTATTTATAGACATATGAAAATATGCTCCAAATCATTATTAATCAGAGAAATGCAAATTAAGACAACTCTGAGATACCACTACACACCTGTCAGATTGTCTAGAATGACAGGGAAAGATAATGTGGAATGTTGGAGGGGATGTGGGAAAACAGGGACACTGATACATTGTTGGTGGAATTGTGAACACATCCAGCCATTCTGGAGAGCAATTTGGAACTATGCTCAAAAAGTTATCAAACTGTGCATACCCTTTGATCCAGCAGTGTTTCTACTGGGCTTATACCCCAAAGAGATACTAAAGAAGGGAAAGGGACCTGTATGTGCCAAAATATTTGTGGCATCCCTGTTTGTAGTGGCTAGAAGCTGGAAAATGAATGGATGCCCATCAATTGGAGAATGGTTGAGTAAATTGTGGTATATGAACGTTATGGAATATTATTGTTCTGTAAGGAATGACCAGCAAGATGAATACAGAGAAGACTGGCAAGACTTACACGAACTGATGCTAAAAGAAATGAGCAGAACCAGGAGATCATTATATACCTCAACAATGATACTGTTTAAGGATGTATTCTGATGGAAGTGGATCTCTTCGATAAAGAGAGCTAATTCAGTTTCAATTGATCAAGGATGAACAGAAGCAGCTACACCCAAAGAAAGAACACTGGAAAATGAATATAAACTGCTTGATTTTTGTTTTTCTTCCCAGGTTATTTATATCTTCTGAATCCAATTCTCCCTGTGCAATAAGAAAACTGTTTGGTTCTGCACACATATATTGTATCTAGGTTATACTGTAACCTATTTAACATGTAAAGGACTGCTTGCCATCTCGGGGAGGGGGTGGAAGGAGGGAGGTGAAAAATCGGAACAGAAGTGAGTGCAAGGGATAATGCTATAAAAATTACCCTGGCATGGATTCTGTCAATAAAAAGTTATTTTTAAAAAAAATCAAGTCTATTGGAATTGTTTTGGATAGTGATCCAAGTATTGCTGAGAAGAGCTAAGTCTATCATATTTGATACAATGTTCTCCTGGTTTTGCTCATTTCATTCAGCATCAGTTCATGTTAAGTCTTTCAAAGCTTTTCTCCTTTCCTCCCTCCCTCTCTCTCCCTTCGTTCCTTCCTTTCTTCTTTCTTCTTTCTTTCCTTCCTTTCTTTCTTCCTATCTTCCCTCCTTCCCACCTTCCTTTCTTCCTTCCTTCTTAACATTTATATGGCACTTTAATGTTTACAAAACAGTTTTATATTTTTTAAGATTACACATGTACATTCATTTTTTTACATATTTCCATAAGAAGACATGTTAGGAGATAAAAACCATAATGAAGGGGGAAAACCACAAAAAAAGAAGAACAAAAGTTGAAAATAGTGTTCATTGATCCACATTCAGTCTCCATAGTTCTATCTCTGGATGAGGATGCTGTTTTTCCTCCAAAGTTTATTGGGATTGCCTTGGGTCACTGTATTGCTGAGAAGAGCCAAGTCTATCATAGCTGATCATCACATAATCTTGTAGTTACCATGTACAATATTTTCCTGATTCTACTTGTTTCACTCGGCATCAGTTCATCTGTCCAGGCTTTTCTGAAATCAGTCTGCTCATCATTTCTTATAGAACAATAATATACCATTACATTTATATACCATTTATTCAGCCATTTCCCAAGTGGTGGGCATTCACTCAATTTCCAATTCCTTGCCACCACAAAAAGAGCTGTTACACTCAAATCTGTTCTTTAAGGAGATGATTTTGACAAGTAAGAGAAGGCTGGACAAAGAGAGAAACTTATGGGTGGGAAACCAATCAGTAGACAAGTCCAAGATATGTGATGGTGAAGTCTTGCACCAATATCAGAGGCAAGAAGGGAGTGCATAAGAGAGATGTTGCAAAGACAAAATTGATAAGCCTTGGCAATAACCTGGATATGGGGACGGAGGGAGAGGATATGATGGGAGAGAGCCTGATGAGTTAAAGATGATTCCTAAATTGTGAGCCTGAGGGACTAGGGAGGATAGTGATATTCTGGACAGTATTTGGGAAGTTTAGAATTAGATAGGATTTGGGAGAAAACATAATGAGTTCAATTTTATATAAAATGAGTTTAGGTATCTACAGTACGTCCAATTTGAGATATCCAAATAGTTGAAGGTACAAGATGGGAAATCATGAGAGAGGTGAGGGTTGCATAAGTAGATATGAAAATAATGAACAAAGAGATGACAATTGAATCTATTAGAGCTGATGATCATCAAGAGAAATAGTACAGAGGAAGAAGAAAAGAGATTCTAAGATAAGAGAAGATATAATTGGGTGCAACACCCATGATTAAAGAGTACGACCTGGATAAAGATCTAGCAAAGGAAAGACGGGAGAAGGAACAGTTAGAGAGAGATCTGGAGAACCAGGAGAGAGGAGTATCCTGAAAACCTAGAGAGAAGAGAGAAGAGTGATTGACAAGGTCCATGTTTGCAGGAAGGTCAAGAAGGATGAGGTCTGAGAAAAATCTATTGGTAACTTTATAGAGAACAGTTACAATGCAATGATGAAACTGGAAGTAGAGATTGTAGAGTTAAGTGAACAAGAAGAGAAGAAGTTGCAGAACAACAATAATAACACAAAGTGTGAGCAACCATAATAATGGAGAATATGGAACCTCAAGAGGTCAGCATGGGCCAAACCACTGCCCCAAACATGATATTATTTGCCTAATGCTTGCTATATGATATTGAATGAATCTCTATGCTTGTTGCCTGCTTTTAGATAGCAGAGAGCTCACTATTTAAGAAGCACCCTCCTTTTCTCCTTCCATCTCTCCCTCTAAGCCAGAGTTTCTTTTTAAGTGCCAAGGAATTCTCTGAGAAAGCTTACAGATCTCTGGTCAGAATAATGTTTTTTTTTTGTTGTTGTTGTTGTTTTGCTTTGGCAATTGGGGTTAAGTGACTTGCCCAGGGTCACACAGCTAAGTGTCTAAGGACACATTTGAACTCAGGTCCTGACTTCAGGGCTGGTGCTCTATCCACTAAACCAACTAGTTGCCCCAGAATAGTGTTTTTAAATTCACAAAATAAAAGACAGAGAATTACAAAGAAAACCACAGGTTAGTGAAAATTAAATTGTCATTATTTTCCCCCAAGTCCATGGTATCCCTGAAATCTATCCACATTTCCCTTGATCCAGGTTAAGAATCTCTCCTTGATACCATAGGAAATGATTATAACTTGAAATTCTGAAGGTGTTCCTACTTGAGCTTCCCTCTCTATTTTGGGGGGAGAGCTCCTTCTTATGAACCTTGTTTAAAAATCCTGACCCACATCCTTTGTGATTACCATTGGCCAGCTGTATCTTTTCCCACTTGGAACCAGGTCTCTTGTGGGTGAATGGTTCCAAAGGTCTGGTAATGCCTCGATTATCCAATTGCCTGAGAGAATGAGGTGTTCTCCATCAATGAATCCATTAGATAACCCAGATTAAAATTTCCAAAGTACTAAAACAACAACAACAAAATCAAGGTATTTCCTGTAGAAATCTTTCTAAAGTTGGTTCTTTTTCTAAACAGAGACTACATATTAATTTGATCTTTCTCAGTGCCCACAATAGGCATAAAACCACATAGTGGAAGATTTCGATACTTGGAAGTAGGGTCCTTAGTTCAAATCTTGACTCTGCTGTTTACTCTGTGACTGAAGATAAGGCCCTTTCCCTATCCAGACCTGTTTTCTCAGGTAGAAAATTCGAAGGTTGAACTTGATGACTTTAAGGTCATTTCTAACATTCTGTATATACTAAATGACCTCAGAATGTTCAGTTTTTTTGAGGTTCTGTCATCTTTTTATAGCTTTTCCTTGTTTTCAGTAACTGTTGGTTCTTTCTTTAGCAGTACTCTCTCCCCCTTATTCCCGGATTCTAATTTGGGATGGCTGGGTAACCACGCCTGTTTGTATCAAGAATCAAGATGATGTAACAAAGGTAGGGCAACTGGAACTTTGCCTCAGGGATAAGAATATAGAGGGTGCTTGCTGTCCAGAAAAAAATAGAAACAATAAATACCACCTAGGTAGCAAATATAATTTGTTAAAATAGGAAGCTACTCCATGACCATTCTGCAGTAGATCTGCAGTAGATCAAAACTTGGACCAGACTTGGTCTCCACAAGGCATTGGCCTCTACCCTGACTCAGAGGAAGGTATATTTCTTATGGCTTACCCTCCCCAGCCTGGTTTGTAGTACTTGTCCCTGCCCTCATAATGGCTATGTTTTGTGAGACCCTCCTAGGAATAAAATATGTGGATTTCAGGACCTTTGTTTTGTCTGACCTCTGTGCAAGGAAAGGCAACCTTCAAGCCCCACCTTTGATATGTACTGACTGGGCAGTCACCAAGCTCTGAAAAGCAGCCCTGGCTATAACATACCCTCAGAGTGCTGAAAGTAAATCTCTTAAGACTTTAAGTTGCAAAAGTTCTACTGACATACATCTCAGAGGAAGTTTCCTTATCTTGAAGTTCCTTTTATCAATAAAATCATATGACTGAATCTAGCTCTAGTCAGATGCTTTTTAAAAAAGCTAACTTCTGGTTGTGTTGTAGACAGTGATGATGATGATGATGATGATGATGATGATGATGATAAATAGCTAACATTTATGTAGCATATTAAGATGTGCAAAGCACTTTATAAATATTATTTCATTTTATCCGTACAACAGCCCTGAGAAGTAGAGGCTGTTATTTTCTTCATTCCAGTATAGGTTCCTGAAGAAGTGATACCTGGAAAAAGAAGATATTTCTTGTATGGAATCACATGTCCAAGGCAGCTAGCCTGGGCTCTTCAAGCTGCCCTCTCCCACAGGCAGGTTTCTACTAGCAGCCTGAGCTGCTACCATAAGGCAGTGATCTGTGGGAGAGAATTCCCACTGGGTACAACTTTCCAATTCCTAGGATCTCCCTTCCAGGCACAGTTCCCAGATATCCAACTGATAATCATTCTGATATGTCAAGTTAGAAAAAACAAAGGATCTCAGAAGTCATTCTGGTCTCACCCTCTCATTTTACAGATGAGAAAACTGAGGTTTAACCAGAAAAAGAAGAATTCAAATCCAGGTTCTCTGACTGCAAATAAAGTACTCTTTCTATTGAAGGAGAATTGCTTCAAGGTCAGTTGTGTGTAAAAGACTAAATGGTGTCCCTTCTAGCTCTTTCTTTACTGGCCTGATTTCCCTAGACCTCCCTCCCACATGAAAGCACAACCAGGCTCAAGCAGATAGATTAAATGAAATAGAAACACTAAGTCTGAGAGAGGAGGAATTCTAGTAATAGTAATAGCTGACCTTTCGAAAGTCTTTTAAGACAGTAAAGCACTTGACCATCGCCTTATTTGATTCCCCATCACAATCTTAGAGGTGAGCATCATTTTCCCCATTTTACAGATAAGAAAGGCTGAAGGAGATTGTCTAAATTGTCCAGGGTCCCAGCTGGTAAGTGAGAAATGGGATTTAAATATGGGTCTTTACCTACTGCAGGTCCATCCTGGCAGAGCAGGGAAGGGGCTTCAGAGACTGAGACCCTACTCCTTCCGACAGAACAAGGGGATGGGGGTAGAAGACCAGCTGGGTCTCCGTAAGTCTGTTAATTACCGGTAAGGGCAAGAGATATTAATGAGACCCCCCAGGGAGATCTTTCCGGAAGCCTCAGTACATTGATCTCATCTAATCTCTCCGTAGAGCAGGAGGGGACTCTAAATCCTACTTAGCTCTAATTTCCTTCCATTCCCTGGCAGGGAGGCCCTGAGGGCAGGGCTTAAATCAGGCAGGATCTCAGATCCCCAGCCTTTTTAGCTGGAGGCCCTTTGGAGAAGGAGCTGGGAAATGAACCTTCACCTTGCAGGAGGAACATGTAAAACAGCATCTTTTTGATTAGCGCTAAAAACCCACATGGGGTGGGGGAAAGGGAAGGGAGAGGAGGGTCAGAGAGGACCAGGCTCGTCTGAGAGAGGCAGCGATGAAATGATGTGAAGTAACCAGGATTGGGTCAGAGGACTCCCGACGTGAATTTCCGCTAGGGCACTTATTGCCGGAGTGACCTCTGGAGAATTCACTTTCTCTAAAGTGGGCCAGTTTCCTTTTCTTTAGGAAAAAAAAAAAATTAGGGAGGCCAGACTAGATGTATTGGTTCAACCAAATTACCTACGTGATCTTGGGCGTGTCTGCTTTCTTTTTAGGGACTCAGTTTCCTTTTTGGTGAAATGATAAGATAGAGCAAACAAGGTGACCGCTAAGTCCTTTCTAGCTTTAAATCAATTATCTTCTGGTGCCCATGAGATGGGAACTACTGAAGGGAGGTTGTTCTCCTCTATACCCTGGCAGTAACCTCATGCTCGCCTCCTTGGGCTCTGAAAAAAAAAAAACCTATTGGAAAAGGTGGGTTTCTTTTTTCCTCTCTCCATACCATTAGTAAATGCTCCCTTTTAAAATTCTACCTAAGCTTCAGGGCCAGACCCTGTCTCAGTGGCCTTCAGCAAGTTCGGGAGGATTTGGGAAATAGTGGAAACCCATGCATTCGACTGGCTGCAGGGACTACTTTTTCTTTTCTTTTCTTTTCTTTTTTTTTTTTTTAAATTTCCTTAAAGGAGTGGGGTGGGGAGTAAAAAAAAAAAAAAATCTTCTCCAGGAGATCAAGGTGAATACTCTACAGACCGAGTTTCCTTGGCATCCAGGGTCCCTGCCTTATACTCATTATGAGGTAATTAAGCTAGCTCCATGGAGGATGCCAGGGCATTAATTGAAGCTGCAAGCGATTTTCGGGCCCTCCGGCAAAGTGAAAGGCTGAGGGCTGCAGGCTGTTCAGGTGGGCTCCTGGGATCTGAGGAGGCCAGAGTTCCTTTCCCATCTTTGAAGTGAGCATGGAGTTCAGGTGATGGGGGTGGTGAAAGGAAGGCTTTGGGGGACAGGGGGCTGAGGGGTAGATAGGCGGTTCCCTTAACCCCTGACAGAAGGTCTCTGTGGTTGTGGGAGGGAGCATAGAGTAGCGGAGCTTAGGTACATTCACATCTCTGCCCCTCATTCAGAGATGGAGAGGCAAGGTATATGGAAAAAAAAAAAAAACTGGTAGAAATCCCCAGTGCTTGAGAAGGAAGGTGGAGTACATGGCATTTGGAGTTGAATTAATAGGAGCCTAGCATCTAGAGTGATGGCAGTAAGAGTCCTGAATTCTCCTCTCTGGCTAGACACACCTAGAGTATTATGCTCAATTCTTATTACCACGTGTTAGAACAGATATGGGGGGGGGGGATGCAGGCTGTCCAGAAAGCTGAAAAGATAGATAATCCATATTATCTATGTAGAGTCCCCTTTTAGAATGTAAGCTCCTTGAGGTCAGGGACTGTTTTTGCCTTTCTTTGTATATCATTTAGCACTGTGCCTGGTGTGCATACTGTAATGCTTAATAAACCCTTAATAAGTAAATTAATAAAAATAATTAAAAGCTTAAAGAAATTGGAAATGTTTAACTTGGAGAAAAGGAAATTTACTATGTGAAGGACCATTGGGGCAAGGATATTAGATTTGTTCTGCTTAGTCCCAGAGGACAAAACTTGGATCTGGGGAAAGATATTATAAAAAGGCAAGTTTGATCTAAGGAGAAAATGTTTAATATGTAGAGTTCTTCTCTAGTGAAACGGTTGTCTCGCAAGTAGTGAGTTCCCTCTCAGTGAGAGGTCTTCAAGCAAACATTGAATAAGTGTCATTGTTTGAGTATGACATCATATTGTTTCTGAGATCCTTTCTAAACTCTGAGACTCTACTAGAGTCTCCTGGAGTGAGAAGCAGCTCTTTACAGTTAATGCTGCCTTCTTCCAGCTTTCTTTGATGGATAGCAGTGCTCTAGGGAGATGGGATGGGGTCTCTCCCAATCTTTTTACTGATCAGGACAGTTGCATATTCTCCACTGGCTGGAGGAGTGTTGGTTTTTCTGCCAAAGAAGCTGGCAACAGAGAAAGTCTCTGTAACCATGCTTTCCCCAGTGACGGACCAGGACTGATGTATCCAGGCTGGCATCCCATGAGGTTTATCCATGGGCTCATTTATTCATGACCAGTGCTTACGTCGTGCAGAAATCTTTGCTGGGACAAATACAAAGTTGAGACTGAACATGGCTGTTCTTGCAGGAGACTGACACATAAACAAAGACAAATCTAATATACAACACTGAAAAAAAAGGGCATGATCGGGGGAAGGGAACAAAACATAATCTCTGAACGGCAGAGTTAGAAGGGTTGTCTAGTCGAAGCAGATGCAAAAGGCCACCTACTCTGACAAACCCACCAAGTGGTCTGCAGCCTCTGCCTGGAACCTCCAAGGAGGAAGCCACCGCCTCCCTAGACAGCGCTTTCCTCCCTGAAAGGGCTCTAATTATGGGGGATTTGTGGGTTTTGTGTGATTTTTTTCCAGTTTTTTTTTTGTTTTGTTTTATTTTTTTCCCTGACATCAAGCCTAAATTTGCTTCCTTGCAACTTCCACCCACTGCTCATGATTCTCCCCTCAGGGGCTAAAAGAACAAGTCTAATTCTCTTCCACAAGAAAGCCCTTCAAATATTTGAACATAGCTATCATCATGTCCCCTCTGAGCCTTTTTTTCTGTTTTAGGCTAA
Source organism: Antechinus flavipes (assembly GCF_016432865.1). Lineage (NCBI taxonomy): Eukaryota > Metazoa > Chordata > Mammalia > Dasyuromorphia > Dasyuridae > Antechinus > Antechinus flavipes. The sequence goes on from NC_067398.1 coordinate 656,518,706, forward strand.
ACAATCCCGGTTCCTAGAACTGATTCTCATATGACATGAGCTTAAGGCCTGTCACCATCCTGGCTGTCCTCATTTGGACCCTCTCCAGTTTATCTCTGGTGCCTGAAGCTGCACATAATATTCAGAATAAAGTCTGATGTGGGAAAAGTCTATTGGACTTGTCACATCCTCTCCTGGAATCCGTGCCTCTCTTAATGCAGTTCAGGACCACATTAGCTTTTTGTTTTGGGCTGCCACATCACCTTAATAACTCATACTGAGCTTGTGGTCCACTAAAACCCCAAGATCTTTTCCAAACAAACTGCTCTCTAACCATGACTCCTCCATCCTCTCCTGTGAAATTGAATTTTGGAACTCAAGGGGGAAGCCTTTACAATTCTCACAATTGGATTTCATCTTTTTAGTCTTAGCCTAATGCTTTTAGCCCATCACTGGATCCCGACTCCATCAAGTATCATCAACTAAACCCCTGTCTTCCTCCCCCTTTTTTCTTTTGGCCAACTACAGATGTGTTGAGCATGATGCCTTTATCCAAGTCATTGATGAAAAGGTTAAATAGAACAGACCATGTTCAGACTCTGGAGGCACTCCACTGGAGCCGCCAATTCGACATTGAACCATTAACAACTTCTTTTTGAATCTGGCTGTTCAACCTTTTTTGACAACATCAAATTGCATTAGCCTCTCTTTTTTCTTTTCTATTTCTTTTTTTTTTAAAGCTTTTTATTTTTGACATATATGCATAACATGTTCAACATATATTGAATCACTTGTCGATTGAGGGAGGGGGTGGAGGGAGGGAAAAAATAAACCACAGAGTTTTGTAGAGATGAATGTCAAGAATTATCTGTGTATATATTTTGAAAATAAAAAGCTTTAATTTAAAACATTAATAAAAAAAGAAATATATGCATAGATAGTTTTCAACATTCACCCTTGCAAAACCTTGTCTTCCAATTTTTTTCTCCCTCGCTTCCCCCTTTAGACGCAAGTAATCCAATATATGTTAAACATGTGCAGTCCTTCTCTATATATTTCCATAATTATCATGCTGCACAAGAAAAATCAGATCAAAAAGGGGAAAAATGAGAAAGAAAACAAAAAGCAAGCAAACAACAACAAAACAAAAAATCCATACTCAGTTCCCACAGTCCTCTCCCTGGATGCAGATGGCTCTCTTCATCACAAGACCACTGTTAGCCTCTCTTTTTCATAAAAATAGTATAAGATACTTTATCAAATGCCCAGTGAAATCCAAAGGAGATAAGGAAGAAGATAAGAGGAGACTTCCTGGAATTGGCAAAATCAAACGTTATACTTAAAGGAGAATTGAGAAGGGGGGCATTCTGGGTATAGGAAACAAACTAAGCAAGAAAAAGGAGGGTGGAAAACTGGGTGGTTTAGATGGCTATGTGTGTGTATGTGTGTGTTGATGTGTTTGGGAGCAGGTGAGTCCTAGATTGGCATTCATTGCTGAAGGTGGACATGTAGATAGATGTACCTGGAGAGCAGCTGTGCACCTGTGTATGTGCCTAGGGTTGTAAGTAGTAGCTCAGAATCAATCTTCCAGGAGTGGCTTCCCATCCCAGGGATTGAGAAACTAACCTCTTTCTGGACGTTTACCAGTAGCCTTCCTAGGTCTCCTTCCCTTCTAATGAGAGTTACAGTCATATTACTTCTCACCCCTCCCCAGCAGCCTGGAAAGGAGCCTGGCCATCTCTCCAACCTAAATTAGGTCATTGCTCCTCTGGATTAAGGACACAGCTGCCTGGGGGAGTTTGGAGAGTCCTGAATATGCATGAGCCAGAGAAGGGGTGTCGGTGCAGCCGTGTTTTTTTTTATTTTTTAGTGTTTTTTTAGTTTTGCAGTCAGTGAAAGGGGATCTTTTTGTCCTGAAAGGCAGCCTATGGCAAGCAAGCTTCGAATCGGTCGCTCACCTTTCTCACTGGGTGACCTTGAGAAACTCCATTTACCTCTCTGAACTTCAGTTTCCTTACTATCAAATGGGATCCATAAAACTTAACAGCACTGTTGTGAGAAAAGAGTAAAACTGAGTAAACTTTAAGCCTCCATGGAAATAGAAGTTATTGTTATTATTTTTACCTTCCTTCTTAGGAAAGTGGCTACTCCTTTAAGTGATGGGGAGAAAAGATGGAACAGCTAAACTAAATTACGTTTGGACTTATGGGAGAGGGCAGGAGGGAAGAATGAGTTTCTTATAACCCTCAACTCATCTAATTCTCTGCTTCTTTTTATTCCCTTTCCTCCTGATCCCTGGAGACCTCCTTAGACTTGTCTCAGCAAGTTCTGAAGGTAGGGAGAACACTGCTTCCCACAGCTTCAAGCTCCCTTCCAGAATAAGGCATTCCATCTTCCAAGGCCAGATTTTTGCCACTTAAAGGGAAAAAGAATACAAAGGGCAGAGTCTTGGGATCATCATTATCATCATTTACATAACACTTTTAAGTTTTGTTCTGCTCTTTATATATATTATCTTATTTGAAACCCAATAATCCTGGGAGGTAGCTTCTGTTATTATCCTTATGTTAGGAAGACTGAAAATGAGAAAGGTTAAATGACATGCCTAGAATTATAGAGCACTTTGAAGTTAGTTGGAACCCAGATCTTTTCAACTCTAAGTCAGACACTCTGCCTACTTGCCACCTAGCTGTGTAATGTTTTTTGAACCATCAGATTGTAAGCTTCTTAAGGGCAGGGATGGGCTTTTGACTTTTTTTTGTATCCCCAACCCTTAGCACAGTGTCTGACACATGATAGGTGCTTAATAAATGTGTATTGATTGATTGGCTGACTGATTCATCCAATCTGGATGTTAGCTATATAGGCTATAGAATCCATGGATTAGAGAAAGAAGGGAACTTGTATTTCAAGGAGTACAATGTCTTTATTTTCCAGGAGAATAAAAATTGAGACCCTAAGAGGCAAGGTAACTCACTGAAAGTCACTGAATGATTATATACATCACAGTCCTGTTTTAAATACAAATTCAATAACGAGATAGTCCCTGCCCTCAAGAAGCTTACATTCTAACAGAGTGTATGGAGACCCCACATATACTGGGGAATGGACACTAACCAAGGGTGTTTTATTTTTGGAAGTCTCAGGGATGGTGAATGGAGACATAGAGGTGCTGATTGTCATTTCCTGTCCAATAGCAAGAGCGTTCATAATTTGATTATGATTCTAGAACTGGAGAGAGGAAGAGGAGGAAATAGTAAGGTACATGATAAGATGACTGATGTGGAATGTGAAGCATCAGCATAGGTGTGGGCAGGAGTGGGGATGAGGGTGTTGTTCCAAAGCTGAGGAAGTTAAGCCCCATCCTCAATCCCCTCAAAGCATGTTGTCTGGTTCAGAATCAGATAGAACTTTGAATATGGATTTCAGAGAACTCCTTCATTCCCTTTATTGCAAAACTAGGTCCTCTGAGGCAGGCATTTTTGTATAATGCTGCAGTCTGTGTAGTGTAATGAAAGAAAACTGGATTTAAAGTCAAGGCATCTTAGAATTGGATTAGCAGTATACTTTAGAGGTCAACTAGTCCAACTCCTCATTTTACAAATAAGGAAACTGAGGCCCAGAGAGATTAAGTGACTTCTTCAGGATCATACAGGTAGTAAGGAAAAGAACCAGAAATGGATTTTAATTCATAATACTGTGCTCTTTCTACCATTCTGTCATGGTCAGAAGACCTGGACTTAATTCCCAGCTCTATTACTTAGCTCTGAAATCTTTGCCATGTTTTTTACCATCTCTGGCCCATATCTTCATCAGTTAAATGAAAAAAAATTGGATTAAATGACCACTCATGTTTTTTCCAGCTTCATAGAATATGGTTCTTGGACAAGACCCTTTTTTATGTGACTCAGTCTCTTTTTTGACTTCTCATGAAAGATAGGCACATAAATCCCTTTTGATTTGGAGCTTCCCAGTGGACACTGGCTAGGCCAGGGCAGAAAGGAAACTGCAAACCTCTGTATCTTCTGCCCTGTCCGGTTAACGAGACACTTATTCTACATTAAATTCCAATTGGGCCAATTTTCCGCTGTAATTAAAACCTCTGCAGACATGTTTCCTGCTCATTGGTGATGAGTTTATTAACCTTCAGTCCCAATGGGGATAGAGGAGGAGGTGAAAGGGAAGGAGATTTGCACTGGGATTTCCAGGATGGATCTTTCTTCCCTTATGGTTTTTAAAGATCCTTCCAGAGCTGAGAGAGCAAATCCATGCCAGGACCCTCAGGCAGGTGCCTTCTAGAACATTTGCAACAATTTCAAGACAGGAAATCTGGATCCTTGTCATCTTAATGAGGCCATTTCACTTGAAATGAGTCTTAGGATTCTAGATTTGTAGCTTAAAAGGATTTTCAACCGCATCTTGTCTAAACATCTCATTTTACAGATGAAAAAACTGACTCTAGTGTCAACAAGAATTTATGAAGCAACTATGTGCCAGGTCTTATGCTTAGTATGAAAAAACAAATATAACAGAAACACAATCCATGCCCTCAAGGAGCTTACATTCTAATAAGGCAAGGTAACACAAAATTAAAGTTAATAAATGAGCAGGAAACATGTCTGCAGAGGTTTTAATTACAGAAGAAAGAGAGAGAGAGAGAGAGAGAGAGAGAGAGAGAGAGAGAGAGAGAGAGAGAGAGAAACAGAGAGAGAGAGAGACAGAGAGAGAGACAGAAAGAAGGAGGGAAGGAGGGAGGGGGAGGGAGGAAGAAAGAAAGGAAGAAAAGGAAGAAAGGAAGGAAGGAAGGAACAAACAAACAAATGTAGGAGAAAGCAACCTGGGGAAGAATGAAGACTTCTTGGGTAAATGGCTTTAATCAAGGTCCCACAGTGATAATTAGTCTGAATTTGAATGTAAAGTCTGGGGCTCCCAAATCAATGGTCTTTCCACTATTCTGGAAAATACCATTTTTTCATACCATTTTATCTTTTAAGGGAGCTTTTAGGGAAGGGAAGAAGGGAAGAAGCATTTACATTGTTCCCATCATGTTGCAGACATTGCATTAAACACTTTACAAATATTATTTAGTTTGATCTTCAGAAACAACTCCAGGAAGAAAGTTTTATTATCCCCATTTTACAGTTGAGGCAAAGGTTAAGTGACTTACACAGGGTCACACAGCTAATAAATGTCTGAGGCTGGATTTGAACTCGGGAAGATCAGTTTTACTGACTTTATGCTCAGCACTCTATCCACTGTGCTAACTAGTTAAACCCCAATAATATCATACAAACAAATCAATTAAAAATATGTAGAAAATAAATACAAAGTTATTTCAGGACTATGGAGAAGCTACTAACTGAGGGGAAAAAACAGGTTTTTGTAGGAAGTGCAACTTTCTCTTGGCTTTGAAGGGAACTAAGGATACCAAGAAGCTGACTGGTAAATACATTAGGTGTAGTGCTAGACTTAGATTCAGGAAAACCTGAATTCAAATCCTACCTCAGACACTTACAAGCCGTGGGACCCGGGGGAAGACACTTCACCGGCAGTTTCCTCTTCTATAAAATGAAGAGGTTGGATTTGACCTCTAAGTTCCGGATAGCTTCCGATCTATGCTAAGAGGGAGATGCTTGAGTGAAAGAAACATGCAGGAGATAGATTGAGACCAGTTTGCAGGATACCTAAATGGGAATAAGGTGAATTCAGAATAAATTGGGGCCAGATTGGGGAGGATTTTAAATGACAAACAAAAGGATTTGGTGTTTTTTGTTTTATCTTAGAAACAATTGGGAGCCACTGATACTTGTTGAGCTGGGGAGCATTACCGACCTGGTGGTTGGTCTCAGAGGGATGAGTTTTTTAGCCTGGGCAAAGTCTGAAGTAGATAGAAGTTTGGGGGTCTGCATGGAAGGAGCATGTGCACACTGACTGAAGGAGCCTGTTCAGCTGCCTATCCAGTCCAACCCAGTCCTGAATCCTGACAGAATCAGGTTTTGTTTTTTTTTTTCCCCTTTGGCATTGAATCAAAACATTGAGATCACTGTGTCCACAGAAATCTCAGCTTTGGAAAAAGGAACAAGAAAGGATGGGTGGTAAATACACACATCACTAAGTAGTTCAAAGAGAAGGGGAAGGTCCCCTTCGTCCTGAAGGCTGCTAAGATAGAATGCAGGTGGGAGGGAAGGGGCGGAGAGGTCACTGCCACCTTCTCTTCTCCCTGCAGGGGGGTGAAGGTGTGAAACCTGGGAGTGCGAGGGCTTGTCGAAGGGAAACCGAGCCCTGTCCCTGACTCCGCGGCCAGGGCTGCTGGGCTCGTCCGCAGAGAGGTGCAGATCAGGCAAATCCGTGTGTGGGAAAACAGTGTGTGTTGCTGCCATGATTATTGTAAGGCAACAACAACAAAACCTCCCCAACCTCCCCGTGAAGCGTCAGTAAATTACAGGCCTGGCCTGTTGCATTAGCGTGGCTTTGGAAGGCAGCGCTGTTTCCAAGACTGCTGGCGGGTCTGCGCCTCTGAAATCCGGGAACACTCTCATCTCGTCTGGCAAGTGACTTGCTTACTAATCTAGGTGAGACCGGATTGTTTCCCAGGAAGGGGACCTGGCTCCTGGCCTGCGCCAGAAACCCTGGTAGGGGGCTCTGGGCTGGTCCTGACGCCCTGGAGTAGAAGGCCGGCACCCAGGTCCTTTGGCTTGGGGCAACTCAAAGAATCAGAGGACCTTCAATCTTATTAAAAATATATATATATATGAGCCAGTACTTAGAGCTTCGCAAAGCGTTTTGCAGAAACTCTTGCATTTGATCCTATAGCAAGCATGGATCCTATTTTTACAGATGAGGAGACCCTGGACAAGGCTCTCGGAGCTAGGAGGTGTCCGAGGCTGGAATATCAGGAAAGGCTCAGCGATACTGATTAGAATTTCAGGGTTGGAAGGGTCCTCCGCAGCAGCCAGCCAGTCTGTCCAAGGCAATCCTGGAGAGGAAACTCCCACAGTACACTTGACAGGTGGTCCTTCATTCCCTACCAGAAGCCTCCAGGGAGGGGGAGGGGTATTTTCTGAGTGAGCTCATTCCATGCTGGGGAGGGAGGAGTAGCTTCCAGTAAGGGGGGGTGGGTGTAATTCTCTGAGTGAGCCTATTTCATGTTGGGGAGGGGGAGTGAAGAGTCCCTTCAGTGAGGGGGAGGGGTATTTTCTGAGTGAGCCTATTTCATGTTGGGGAGGGGGAGTGAAGGGTCCCTTCAGTGAGGGGGAGGGGTATTTTCTGAGTGAGCCTATTTCATGTTGGGGAGGGGGAGTGAAGGGTCCCTTCAGTGAGGGGGAGGGGTATTTTCTGAGTGAGCCCATTTCAAGTTGAGGAGGGGGGAGTGAGGGGAGCCTTCAGTGAGGGGAGGGTATTCTCTGAGTGAGCCCATTTCATGTTGGGGAGGGAGGAATAATTTCCAGTAAGGGGGGCATTTTCTGAGCCCATTCTGTGGAGGGGTAGGGGGTGGGGAGGATGAAGGGAGGCTCTGATTGTTAAGTTTCCCCTGACATAAAACCTTTTTTACCCATGTTCCCAGTTCTTCTCTCTGAGTCTGGGCTGAATGAATCTAATCCTTTTTCCAGATGACGGCCCTTCAGATGCTTGAAGACAGCTATCATGTGCCCCCTGAGTCTTCTCTTCTTCAGGCTAAACAGCCTCGGTTTCTTCAACTTAATTCTCCTATGACATGGACTCGGAGCCCTTCACTGTCTGGCTGCCCTGCCCTGGACATTCTCCAGCTTATCAGTGTCCTTTCAGAATGGAGGTGCCCAGAATAAGCACAATACTCCAGATGGGGTCTGACCAGGAAAAGGTGAGAGAAGAGAAGGGAAGGAGAAAAGTGAGGGAGGAAAGGAGAGAAGAGGAGAAGAGAAGGAAGGGGAGGGGAAGAGAGGAGAGGGAGGAATGAAGAAAAGAAAGGGAAGAGGAAGAGAGGAGAGAAGACAAAAGGGGAGGGGAGAAGAAAAGGGAGAGAGGGAAGAGGAAAGGAGAGAGAGAGGGGGAGAGACAGAGATACAGGGACAGAGAAACAGGTAGACAGGTTGACAGACAGACAGATAAATAGATAAATAGGAAAGACACACAGAAACTAAGACAGAGAGACAGAGACAAAGACATAGAGAGACAGACAGACAGACACACGAACACACACACACACACACACACACACACACACACATATATATATATATATATATATATATATATATATATACAGAGACTGACAGTCATAGGAGATAAAGAGGAACAAAAGTTGCCCTGCCTTTATTATGCTCAGAGAGCTGTTTGCTTCTGTCAACCTAAGAGAATTTACTGATTGGCTCAGTGGGTAAAATAGGATCTAATTTCCTTAGCGCCTAACACTAATACTTCTACCAAAGTCCTTTTCTAATGCTTCATTTGGGCATGTTTGTGCCTCAGCCCATACTTCTGATGCCTGAAGGCTATGTCAATGAGGGCAAACTCTAGAAAATACTACAGAAAGTTGGACCAGCTTCCAGAATGGACCCAATTATGTACTGTAGAACCTGTCCCTCAAGGACCAGTCAATCACCATTCAGAGAGCTTCATTGCCAGGCTGTACATAGACAGATGACTTTTTAGGCCAAAGGATCAATTATCAAATTGTAGCATCATTGGGCTATGTGTCAGAGGAGAAAGGTCCTCCTACACACCCTATGAAATCACAGGTCCTTTGCATACAATAATAATACAATACAGTAATTTCCTCTTCCAGTTTTAAACATTTTTATTTAAAGTTTTGAGTTCCAAATTCTATCCTTTCCTTCTTCCTTCCAGAGAAGATAAGCAATCAGATGCGTTATACATGTAGAATCATGCAAAACATTTCCATATTACTTTGTACAAGAAGTTACAAATAAAAGAAAAAATGAAAGAAATATTAATCATGCTTTGGTTTATATTCAATTACTATCAGTTCTTTCTCTGGAGAGGGATAGTACGCTTTATCCTTAGTCCTTTGGAATTGTCTTGAATCATTGTATTGCTGAGAATGATTAAATCCTTCATAGTTCTCCGTTGAATTATATTGCTGTTACTGTGTACAACATTTTCTGGTTCTGTTCACTCTGCATTACTTCATATAAGTCTTTCTAGGTTTTTCTAAAATCATCCTGCTATCATTTCTTATAGTACAAGAATATTCTATTATAACTATATATCATAGCTTGTTTAGCCATTCCCCAGTTGCTGGGTATCCCTTCAATTTCCAATTCTTAATCACCACAAAAAGAGCTGCTATAGACATTTTTGGTATAAATGGGTTCTTTTTCCTTTTTTTTTTTTTTTTTGATGTCTTTGAGATATAGACCTAGGAATGGTTTTGATGGATCAAAAGGTATGCACTTTTATAGCCCTTTGGGCCTAGCTCCAAATTGCTCTCCAGAATGGTTGAATCAATTCACAACTCCACCAAACAGTGCATTAATGTGCTGGTTTTCCCACATCCCCTCTAATATTCAACATTTCCCCCTTTTTTGTCATATTAGCCAATCTTATGGCTTGATGTTGTCTTAAGATTTGTAAAAAACACTTTTCTCCTGGCAGTCTCAAGAGGTAAGTAGTACATATGTTTTTAACCATGTTTTAAAAACATGAGAAAACAGAATCTGAAGAGATTAAGTGATTTATTTGAAACTAAATAGCTCGAAGATTTTGGAGTCAGTATTTAGGATGGTATCAGTCAATCCACATACATGCATTTATGCCAGATACAGTGCTACAAGGATGTAAAGACAGGAATGGACAGTCCCTAATGAGATGAACCATTATGTACATATGGGAATATATACAAATTATATATAAGATAATTTGGGTAGGGAAGCACTAACAGCTGGGAATATCTGGCAAAGTTTAATGAAGAAGGTGGAGTTTGAGCTAAATCTAAAAAGAAAAAGGATTTCTAAGAGGTGGAGGTGAAGAGAAAGTGCATATCAGGCAGGGGAGACCACAAGTACAAAGGCATAGAGATGGGAGATGGAGTATGGTATATCAGGAGCAGCAGAAAGGCCATATGTCTGCCATAAAATGCAGAAAGGCCATTTTATCTGGAACATAGAACACGTGAGGTTTTGAGGGGAAGAAGTGGTGGTAATTTGACAATTCTAGAAAGATAGATTGGGGCCAGATGTGAGGGGTTTTGAAAACCAAATATAAGAGGCTATATTTGATCCCCAAGAACCAAGTCATAGGATGATAAAATCTCTTAGGGAACAGTGAGCAAAAACATGGAGGTGAGAAGAGATAACATCCTATTTAAGGAAAAGAATATAGCTTAACTGAAACTTAAAGTGAGGGAAGGAGCTAAAGCTTCAAAGGTAGACTGGCAGCAGATTAAAGAGAGTTCTGAATGCCAGAAAAAGGAGTTGGAATATTATACAGTAGGGGCAAGGGAGCTAAACTGAATAGTTTAGATAGCTTCTTCTGGAGATGGTGTGAAGGACTGTTTGGATGTGAGGAGGGAGGTGAAAGCTCTTTGCCTATTGAAGAATACATGAATACAGGACTTTACACCATTTAATTTTCTCCTCCCATCTTCCTTGTGTGGTTCAGATATTCTTATGCCCATTTTTGGGTATGAAAAGATTGAGTCTCAGAGAAGTGGTTTGCTCATCAGACAATGAGAAAATGTCAAGAGGTAGAACTGAACCCATTTTCCTAGTTCTCTATCCTGCTGCTCAGGCTGGGAGCGGAGTGTTGGGGTGATGCTCAGAAAGCATCTTTACTTAATTAGCCAATGGACCCAGGGACAAGTGCTCTCCATCCTTTTTCCTACTCCATTTGCCCTTATCCCATGGTTTCCCCTTGAATAATTCCTTACTTCCTTCAAGACCCAGCTCAAGGTATCTTCTAAATACAGCCTTCCTTGGATCCCCAGTAGCCAGTCTCCTTACTCCCCAGACTACCTTATTTATATTATTTGTTCTGTATATTTTATATATATATGTGTGTGTGTGTGTGTGTGTGTGTGTATGTATACACATATATATGTGTAGGCATATGTTGTTTTACCCATGAAAGAGAGTATAAAATCCTTGAGAGGAGAGCTATTCCTTTCTTTTCCTTTATATTCTCTCTTTCTCTCTCTCTCTCTCTCTCTCTCTCTGTCTGTCTCTCTCTCTGTCTCTCTCTCTCTGTCTCTCTCTCTCTTTGTCTCTCTCTCTCTCTCTCTCTTCCTCTCTCTCTCTCCCTCTCTCTTTCTTTCTCTCTCACCTCATCATCTTATACCTAAGGAATGTCAAAGGGAGAGGGGCCTTATATCAGGTTTCAGAGGTTGAATTAAGTACCTCCTCAGTGCATCCCCTCTAGTCATAATCCCCTACATTTTTCTGTTCTTTTCAGTCTTTTGTTCATCTCATTCTCCTTCCTGTGGTCTTAGGAAGCCATGACTTGTTTTTTTCTGCATTTCAAGGCCTAAGCTCTGATGAGTTAGAATGCCGCAAGACCCAAAGCATCTGTATACTGTCCCCGTGTCCACTTTGTAAGCAATGAAGCATCAAGCTAAGGTGCTCCCTGCACGACAACACATTGGATAGAGTTCAGGACTTAGAGTCAGGATGATTTGGATTCAAAACCCATCCTAGATATTCATTAGCTTTACGACTGAGAAAGTTTCTTAACTTTTCTGGGCCTCAACTTCCCCAGATTAGATAATTAGTAATACCTATCTCTTAGGCTTGTTGTGAAGACCAAATGAGGCAATATGCAAAGCACTTTGCAAACTTTGAAGTTCCATATAGAATATTAGCAATAACAATAATTATTGCTACTTTTGACATTAAAAAGATCCCAATATGCCTGTGCTTTGTAGGATTTTTTTTTAACATAAATGAAGTTCTATTTTGTCAATGGTTTTTTCTTCATCTATTAAAATAATCATGCAGTTTGAGTGTTTTAGTTTTTAAAATGATGAATTCTTTTGATTCTTTTCCTAATGTTGAATGATTATTGTTATTATTATCTAAGGTAACCTTACTCATAGCAACAGGCCTCTTTGGGACCATCTTCTCCCATTATTGTGCTTTTACTACCCTCTGGCCAAGAAGAAGGGATTCCATTCTCCCTCATTTTTAGTCCTTTCTACATCCCTCTCTAGGTACCTTCTTGCCTTTGCTACAGTGTGATGTAGTAGTCCCCCCCAAAGTGTAACATGATTCTTGATTGCTCATATTTCTAGGGAGAAAGTGAATTGTCCCAATCTACTCTGTTCAAGTCAAACACATCAGGAGTATTGGGTCTGATCCTGGGCACTGCATTTTAAGATAGGTGATGATAAACTGAAGGATGTCCAGAAGTGAGCACCCAGAAGTGAGCTGAGGGGTCTGTAAGCAGGACAATAAAAATTGGATGAAAAACCTGGAATTAGCTTGGAAAAGAGAAGCCTTGGCCTGGAGCTTCAGGGGACATATTTACAAGGCCATCACATGGAAGAGCACATAGACATACTGCTTAGCCCTAAAAGGAGAGAACTAGGAACATGTGTGGGTGTGTTGAAGAGGGGGAGTTTTGTAGAAACATATTTCAGTTAAATCCAGTAGATATTCTTAGGTGCATACTATGTGTCAAGGCACTGTGCTGGATTTTGGGGCCAGAGGCAAAAATGAAACCATCACTTAATGAGCTTATATTCTACTTAGGGGATGCAATATTAAATATTAAAAGTACAGGGGATACCCAAAGCTTTAATAGCTTAAAACTCTTTTTAAAAAGAGTTTATGAAGACCCTGTATAATTCAAGGAATGGAATGAATAGGACAAAAGAGAGATCAAAGCTTATTAAAGTGGAAATAGCACTGGATGTGTAGTCAAGACGATCTAGGCTTATCATGTCTAAGACACTTAATAGTTTGTGATACTGGGCAGATCTCTTAATCTCTCTGAACCTCAGTTTCTTCATCTATAAAATGAAGATAATAATAATAGCACCTTCCTTGAAGAGTTGTTGTGAAAATCAAGTGGGATAATATATGCAAAGCTTTTTTCTAACCTTAAAGTACTCTATAAATATGAATTATGATCTAAGGAGATTTGATGAGGGAAAATATACTATCAAATGGATGGGGGATGGGGAAGTACTTGGCACTTAAGTCAAAACTTGAAGGATGAGTATTCTTAAATCGGGGAAGAGAAAGGAGTTCATTCCAGGCATGGGATACTTGAACAAATGCAGATTGGTAGAAGATAGAATGTTGAGTTGCCAGGATACCTTGTCATCAGGTTAGCTGGAATATAAAGGGGAATAACATGAAATAAGATTGAAAAGGTAGATTGGAGCCAGAATGGGAAGGCATTAAATACAAGAGTGAGAAGTTTGTATTTTATTCTAGTGATAATAGCAAAACTAGAGGAGAAAATGTAGGGACCCTAAGGTTATTAGACTGGTATATCAGGGGAATGTGGTAGATTTCCCTAGATTTTAACCAAAGATCTGACAAAATCTCTCTCATTTTTCTTATGGTTCAAACTGAGAGATGGAGGTTTATATTAGAATGAAAGAGAAATGGTTAAATTTCTGGAATCAAAGAGTACCTGTTAGTGCCTCCATATCACTTTGGAAGAATGGTCTCAAATGGAGTGCTCCAGGGATTGATATCTATTCGATCTCATCTATCATAAATGGCATCTTTATCAAGATTGCAGATGACCAGAGTCAGAGAGGTGGCCAGCAACAGCAATGCCAGTTGGAGGATTCTGCCAAAAGGCAGGTTAGAACATTTCAGTTCAATTCAATAAACATTCATGAAGCCCTTGCTATATATCAGGCATTGTACTAGGAGCTGGATTTACAAAAACAAATAAATAAACAAACAAAAAACCCAAACAGTCCCTGTTCTTAAAGAGGGACGGCTAGATGGCTCAGTGGATAGGGCACTGGGCCTGGAGTTGGAAAGGTCTGAGTCCAAATCCAGCATCAGACATTTTTGTGTCAGCCTGGGCAAATCATTAATCTCTTAATACACTGGAGAAAGAAATGGCAAACCACTCCAGTATTTTGCCAAGAAAATCCTATGGATAGTAAGGTCTACAGGGTCAGGAAGAGTTGGACATGACTGAAAGACTGAACAACTATGAGTTCTCAGAGAACTTAAACTGTACAGGGGAGAAGTAACACAAACATAGATAAGTAAAAGACAAAATAAGCAAAATATGTAGGGGAAGTACTAACACTGAGGAAATCGATTCAACAATAAGCATTTATTACATACCTACTACGTACCAGGATATGAGTACAAAGAATGAACCAATCTCTTCTCTCAAGGAGAAACACATTTTAATGGGAAAACAAGAAGTAATGTTTAAGTATATGCAGAAGGAACATTAATGAGAATAAATACAAAGTAGTTTGGAAGGAGGCCATGAGCTGTTGAGGAAGCAGCAAAGGCTGGTGAAGTCCTGAACTGAGAAAGTAGCTCTTTGAGTAGAGAAAGGATTGGATTCAAGAAATGATGAGGATATAGAATTGATTTGGTAATTGATTGGTTATGGGAGCCTGGGAAGACAGAGATCAATTAATCAATCGATAGGTATTTATCAAGTATACTTTATAAGTATATATCAGGCACTATGCTAGATACTAGAGATGCCAAGAAAAAATGAAATAATCTTCGCTTTTAAGTCATTTACATTTTATCTAGAGAGACATATACTAAGATATATAAAATTAAATATAAGGTAATTAGAGGGGACACTAGTAGGTAGGAGGATTTAAAAAAGGTCTTACATAGAAGAACACTAAGCTTTGAAGGAAGGTAGACATTCAAAGAGGGAGGTGGGAAGGAAGGGAGTAAACTCTAAGCCACAGAGCCAGCCTTTGAAAACACAGGGAGACTGGAGATGAAGCATCATGTGTCAACTAAAAGAATGGCAGTTTGGGTGGACCACATGTTTGGCCAGGCTGCTGTGTATGTGTGTGTGTGTGTGTGTGTGTGTGTGTGTGTGTGTGTGTGTGTGTGTAAAGGTATGTTGTGGCAAGGTTATAAAGGATTTTGAATACCAAACCAAAAAAGTCTGGATAGTATTCTAGAGGTAATGGGGAGCCAGAGCACCCAGGTAGCATTGCAGTCAAGAAGACTGGAATGGGGTTCAAATCCAGCCTCATACATTTACTTGCTGTATGACCCTGCGCAAGTTACTTAACCCTGTTTGCCTCAGTTTTCTCCTCTGGCAAATGAGTTGGAAAAGGAAATGGAAAACCACTCCAGTATCTTTGCCAAGAAGATCTCAAATAAGGTCACAAAGAGTCAAAAATGAGTAACAAAAAATATCAACCACAAGGAGCCAGTGACAGCAATTAAGTGTGAGGGATATTTGTTCAAACCTATGCGTGTTACTTAGGCAGCTATGAAGAGGATGGATCAAAGAGGAGAGAAACTTAGGGCAGAAAGACCAATGATGAGGTTCCTAAGGCAATAAAGAATTGAACTAAGGTAGTAGCTGTCTGAGTGGAGAAGGAACAGATGGAAGAGACACAGCAGAGGAAATGACACATCTAGGTGATTGGAGGGATGCTGATATCCTCAATAGAAATAA
Source organism: Antechinus flavipes (assembly GCF_016432865.1). NCBI lineage: Eukaryota > Metazoa > Chordata > Mammalia > Dasyuromorphia > Dasyuridae > Antechinus > Antechinus flavipes. The sequence continues at coordinate 656,534,261 of NC_067398.1, forward strand.
GAATGTTTGCAAGGAGTTAAGTGTATGGGGAAAAAAAAAGATGTGACATGATAACTTTAAGATGCCAATGAGTCATCCAGGTGGAGCTGTCCTGCAGAGAGAAATGGAACTGGAAAGCGCAGGTGTGGGGGTGGAGAAATGATTAGATTTGGACTTTGATTCTACATAAAGAAAAATCTCTGAACATTTAGAGTTATCCAGAAGTGGACTGATCTGAGTAATGAGTTCCCCATCAATGCAGGTCTTTAAGCAATGGTGGATGACCACTTTTTGGTAATGTTTCAAAGGGGTTTCCCATTTAGGTATGGGTGGTTGGTGGCCCCTTTCAACTTTAACATTCTGTAATTCTAGACCACATTTCCCCAATTTTGTTTTTATTTCACTCTCTCTCCTCTTTGTCTTTTCGGACCTTTATCTTTCTTCTGGCTCCCCCCTTTTTTCTTTCTATTTCACTCTTCCCTCTCTCCTGTTCTTTATCCCTCCTGCCCTAACCATGGAAATGCGCAGAAACTACAGGCAGAAATTGCAATCTCTTCTCTTCTCATGTGGCTCCAAGATAAGACAGAAAAAATCCGATTTTCAGCAATTTGCTTCATTTGTGAGCTCTTCAGCACCTCCATTTCCCCCCCTGACGTGAGCTTTGCAAAATTGCATAGCTGGAGTGTATATTTTTAACCACTTAGCTGTCGAGATAGTTTTATAAAAAGTTCTCACCAAGGAAGCTGTCACTAGTCCTGGCCCCAAACATCCCTCTTTCCTTCCCACTTCCCCAGAGACACAGATATTATTCCCACCTGTTTGCTCTAGCTTTCCACCTTTTGAGCTTACTGGGTCTTGGTTCACTCTCTCCTTTTATACTCACCTTATTCCTTTGTTCATTGCAAAGGCCCAGTTCACAGATCCTGAGCAGAATCCAGCTGGATACCATGGGGCACCTTCACTTCTCTTAGTGCTGACTGTCAGCACATCCTGGATTTGTCCAAGCTTCCTGTTTGGCCAGTGTGATGTTCCTTCTGGGTCTGGAGAAGAGGTCACATTGTTCCTTGCTGAGGTACTGGAAATCAGAGATAATCTCTCTTTCTTGAACACTTCAGCCAAAGTTAGATTCTTCCTAAGCTCCAGAGCCAGAGCTTCTGAGCTGAGGAGAGTTTTTTTAAAAGGACAGGAAAACTTTCTGCTTAGAGTACTTTCTTTGTCCTCCTTTTTCACCCCTTCTGATGCTCTGCAGACTTTCCAGAGGAGCTGATGTTTCTGTTAAAGATTTGACTTTTCTCTGCAGCACCATCCTTCATCCAACAAGATACAAAAAATATTGATGAGCATCTGCTTTGTATGGCTGTAAGGCTGCCTCTAGAATTGGCATCATAGCCCTGTGAAGTTCACAGATTTAGAATTGGAGAGGACCGTAGATGCCTTTTAATTCTAAAATCAGATTTATAGTTGGAAGCTATCTGATCCAGCCCCTCCTTTATGTAAATGAAGAATCAGGCCTGGGTAAGTTCAATGACTTGCTCAAGATCATATAGTAAAAGTGTAACATAAATCCTTAGATCCCAAATCCAGCTCTCTGAATAACCTCTTTGAGCTGCATTTTCTTCATCTGTAAAATGGGACTAATATCTAACAAGGTCATTGTGAGACTCAAATTAAAGGAACTATATAAAGGGAATATATAATTTCATCAGTATAGGGACCTCCCTCTACCAAGGTAGACGGGCACCTTTTTCTGAAATTAAGAGTCTTAGGGACTTGCCCATGGTACTGAAAATTTAAGTAACAAACTCAGAGTCAAACAATCAGTATATGTCAGAGGCAACGCCTGAATCCAGGTCTTCCTGGCTCCTCCATTGGTTCCCTAGTCTTACAAAGTCCATATAAATACCTATAAACTCTAGTTGTTATTGTTACTGGGCTGGACTCTTTGCTTCAGGGTTTAGGATAGTTTGGGATCCTACCCTCAAGGAACTCACCATCCAGTAGGGGGAAAGCACACATAAATAACTATAATACTCAATAGATGTCAGCATGAGACATTATTAGACTGGAACTGGAGTCAGGAATCGAGTTCAAATTCTGATTCTGCTACTTGCCTTCTGGGTGACAGGTAAGCTACATGTCCATTCCTAGCCTATTGCCTACTCTATAACATAAGGTCATTTTCAGTCACGTCCAGTTCCAAGTGAATTCATTAGGGATGTTCTTGGCAAAGATCCTGAAGTAGTTTGCCATTTCCTTCATCAGTTCATTTTACAGATGAGGAAATCAGCAAATAGGATTAAGTGACTTGTCTAAGGTCACACAGCTAGGAATTTGATCTTAGGTTTTCTTGACACCACACCTGGTCCCTCTCTCTATCCATTGTGTCACCTATCTGTTCATAAAATAAAGGGGTTGAACTAAGTGAGATCTAAGATTCCTTTCAATTTTTAATCTTATGACTTTACTCATGAAAAAGGTGAAAAAGTTGAGTCTCCATTTGCTAGGGGTTTTCCTTTTTAGCCCATATAATGACAACCCTTCTTGTGATCTGCTCTCTGCTTAGCCTTTATTCTTCTCTCTCCTGTTCTCTTCCTCTTTCAGGTTGTCCATCTCTATGTCTTCTTCTGGACTTGCCAAGGCCTTAACCTTCAATCCTTGCCTTTGTGCTCAGTGTCCTTATTATTCCAGTTGGGCCAGAGGCTCAGTCGCCTCAGCTCTTGATCTGCCCTTTTAGCCCTAACTCTTTGCCAAGCCCTAACAAACCAGGGCAAAGTTAAGCGTGTATCCAGGCAGTGAAAGCCCCATTTTCTACCCCTCCTCTAAATCACGGATCTTGCCAACGCTGTTGATAGCTCAGGCATCTGGCCCCCTCCATTTACAACCACTGGGAAGTAGAAAGATTGGATCCAGTTCCCAGCTTCAAGAATGTCTGCTTTTGAAAGGAGTGGGGTGGGGGGAGGGGAGCTGGAAATCTGAGCTTTCGGGTTTGCCTTCCCCTTCCCACGGCGACCCCCCCCCCCAAATGTACGGCCCTTCCTAGAAATGTGTTGTGATGAAAAGGGACTTGGATTTGCAGTCAGAAGGCTTGGATTCAAATCCCGACGCTGTCACTTAGTAGTGGAGTTTTTTTGAGCCTCAGGAACCCCACGAATCCATGATTCTCCATCTCAGACTCAACCTCAGTCTCCCCAACGCAGCCCTCCCCCGGTTCACTTGAAGGCATGCGCGTCTTTCTTCCCGGTTTCCTCTTTCCCTTTTTGGTAACTGAATTATTCAATCACGGCGCTTTCGCCAGCGCTCGGGGGCCGCCTGCCGCGGCGTGGGTGGGGAGGGGGGGGGCGCTGGGTCACAGCTCGCGATATTAAACCATCAATCACACCGCCTGCGCCGACTTCCCCGCGTCGGGGGACCCGCCGAGGCTGCGCCGTCTCATTATAGCCATACGGGGTGGGGACGGTGCGCTGCGCACGATCCGGGATCAGGGGTAGAGGACGGAGGCTGGAGGGCGGCCCCGGCTCCGCGCCCCCTCCCCACGCTCCACGCCGCACACACATCCGGCCTCCTGTTCCCTTCAGTCATCTGTCCCGAAGCCGAATATAAATGGTCCAGAGGCGAGCCAGCCTAAACCCGGAGCATCCCTAGGAAGGTCACTGAGGCGTTGGTTTACGCCGCACCAGAAGCCCGGGATTCCCGGACTGTGTCCCTGGTGTAGCATTATGGCGTGGAGAGCGGGAGGGGACCTTAGAGATAATCAGTCACAGCCTCCTTTTTATAGGGAGAGGATGAGAAAGACGAGGAAAATGGAGCTCCGAGTGGTGACTTTTCCACAAGGTTACATGGGGGTAGGTAAAGATAACGCCAATTAAAAGCAAAGCCACGCCTCTAATCATCCCCCTGGCTGGAGATCGTCAGATTTGGGGTCAGGAGGAGATTCTAATCCCCACTCTGCTGGTCACCCACTGTGTGGCCGCTGATAAGCCTCTTGACTTTATTCGGCCTTAATTTCCTTGTTCGCATGGATAAAGTGAGTGGACCAAAGTTAGAGGATCTCTACAATCTTTTCTGATTCAATACCATGATCAGACTGGGGACCGAAAACCTCTGACCCCTGTTCTGTCCTGGACAATAAGGGCCGGTAGAGGGCGGTGCTGTCCCAGTCCTGTCAAAGACCTCAATGTCAATTAGGATGAACCCACGGGAGCCTCCACCTTGAAGGGTGGGGCTTGTGGCTGTGGGGTTTCCGAGGGGTTAACAAAACACTAGGAAGCCTCAAGGCTAGAGAGCGTTGGTGAGATCAGACATCCCGGACCCGGCTCTATTGAATTCAATTTCTGATAATAACATCCAGAGAGAGGCTCCAGCCGGTCATTAGTTTGGAATCTTTGTTCTTTCCCTTCCTGGGCCGTCCCTAACTCTACCTCTTAGTCCCTGTATAATTTGGGTCAAGTCTGCTGTGAGCTCCTTTCCTCATCTGTAGAAAGAGATGACAGGACTGGATGATCTATAATGTCCGTTCCAGTTCACAATCCAGAACCCTGTGATAGTATTGTGAGGCCCCGTGCTCCTTAGTCTGGGACCTTAGGAGAAGATCTGACTCTATAAACTAAATCTGTCATTCCCCACCCCCAACCCAATGTTCAGGCCCAGGAAGAGCTGGGGCTTCTTGTGCCAGGGAACTATTGGGCCATGGCGTGAGTTTTCCCTGTACAGATGTATATATCCTCTCCCCAAGCGGCTATATTCTTTTATATTGCCTAGACTCAGTTTTCTCATCTGTAAAATGAAGGGATTGGAGAAAATAACCTCTAATGTCCCTCAAAGATATTGATCCTATTATCCTAGCCTCTAATACTTTTCCTTCTCAATCCCATCTTTTCAGTCACCCCTTGATTTAGCTCACAAAACCCCAATACCTGATTTCTCTGAAGTCAGAATTTCTCCCCCTTTTCTCCAGCCATCCAGAGCACTGTCTCTGTCTTGAGCACAGTGGCTATTTTTATTTTTCTTCTTATTAAATTTCCAACTTCTGCAAACACCCCAGCCCCTAACTCCCCCTCCTCTTCCCTCCAAGCAGATTTGATTCACTTGCGTTTTATTAACAGATTAAAAAAAAAATCTGCCGTCACCACACACTCGCTTCTCAGCTCTCCTGGCGATGTTGGGAAAACAAGGGGGAGAGAAGCAGGGGGGCCAGCTGTATGGAAGAGTTTCTTGTGGATTTTTATTTCTTTTCTTTTCCCTGGTGATAACATCTTATCCATCTCATCCATCAATTTCCAAGGCCTCAAAGCTTTGGGGTAGGCCTGGGGGAGGGAAGAATGGGGCTAAGCTAGTCTGTGTGTATTGGGGGTGGGCATAGGTTGGGTCTGTGGGGGTAGCAAAGGACAGTGATCACCACTACCACCCCCATTTCCCATGGGATCATTCTGAAAAGACTGAAGGAAAAAAGGGGATCCTTTTTCCTAAAGCTTTCCTCTCCATGCTTCCTCCTGTCTCCCCAAGTTCCCTCCCCCAACAACTTTTTGTGGAAGAAAGGGGAAGAGAGCAGATCCATATGTTCACCATCTCAGAAAAGGGAATAAAATTAAAACCTCTGTCCCCTTTTCCTTTCCCCCTTTTCAGGTTTTGTCTTCAGGAAGAAATTAATGGGTTAACAGCTGGCACTGTCCATGTTTTTGGACATTCAGAGGCCTGAGAAAGGGGCAGCTGACCCTGAGGAGGGGGCACACATCAAGGCTGATGGAAAGCTAGGTCCCAGGACAAGGGGGAGCAGGGCACTGTTTAGACTTTCCTGTATTTTTCTGAGACAAGTGGGGTCTGGGAGGCACTCTCCTCCCTGGCCTGCCAGACCCCCAGTCTGGCATGACAAAAGCTTAGAACTGAGAGCTCACAGCTTGGTCTTCATGCCCCCGGGGTGTCATTCCCCAAAATTCTTTGTGGCAGTTGCCATGGTAACCCAGAGCTAAGCTGCTCTTCAGTTTCCCTGGGATACAGGGAGGGCGGATGTAGAAGGGGCCCAGGTTCACGTGTGGCCCACTGCAGAGTCTCAGTCTTACACTTTAGATCCCTGACCTCTACCCCATCTCCATGTTCTCCTTAGGATGTGGCTTCCCTAATTCAGGTCCCCAGGTTTCCCCTCCCCCCGGCTCCCCTGCAGCCTGGATAATGAACAAGTCTAGTCTCTTCTTTATTCTTTAGAGGAGATCTAAGGCCTAGGATGAAGGATCTGGGACCTCCGGGCAAAAGAGGAAATATCCCTGAGACCTAGCAGCAGTCTTAGGAGTCCAGGAGGGTCACCTAGATGGCTCTGGTGAAGTGAGAAAAATATCTAAGAAGGAATCTGAACCTCTGTCCGGAATCACATCCCTATGTGGCTACATTCTTCCTGGGGAACCTTGAGAAAGTCTGAAATTTTCTGAATCTCAGTTTTCTCTCTGCCCTACCTCTTAATTAGAGTCAAATCCCACCTTTTATAAGAGGCCTCTCCTTGTTCCCCCTCCTCCTCCTCTGCTAGTACCTTCTGTCTTCCTTTACTTCCCATTTACACTCTATATTTTGTGTGCAACCTTCTTGCCTGTTGTTTCCACAGTGGAATGTGAGCTCCTTGAGAACAGGACTATTTTTGCCTTTATATCCTGGGCCCTTAGCACAGTGCCTGGTACATAGTAGGTGCTTAATAAATGCCTATTAACTGACTGGTCTGTTTCTAAATCTTATGAAGCTATGGGCTATGCTTGTAGATGCCAGGTCTGTTTTTCATACCAGTAAACCTCAAACCTCAAAGAGGTACCTTCTCCCTATCCACTTTCCTGGCTCCTGGTTTTATAAGGCCAGGGTAGGATTTAATCTCTGAACTCTCTCTCCTCCCCAGTGGGATAACAGGACCATAGATTTAAAAGTTGGAAGGCACATTAATTATGTGGTGGTCAAATTCAATCCCTTTATTTTAGGCATTTTGGAAGCTGAGATTCAAATGATTGGTCAAAAGGCCTATAGACAGTAGCAGAGTTATGACCTTTAATCTTCTGACTACATGCTTGCTGCCACGTCTCGATACTGAAAGGGTCTTTAGACATTGCTTAATCTACTTCCTCACTGTAAATGAGAAAACTGAGACCCAGTGTAGCCATCCAACTAAATATTTTTTTCTTCTTTGGAGGCAATTGGGGTTAAGTGACTTGCCCAAGTGTGTCTGAGACCATATTTGAACTCAGGTCCTCCTGACTCCAGAGCTGGGGCCCTATCCATTACTTCTCTAAGTATTATTTCAGTGACCTGACCTTTCTTAGTCACAAATCAAGAAACTATTAATAACCATTAAAATTGAGTTGGAAGGTAAGATTTTATATAAATTAGTCATGGAACTGAGAATTTTCTAGATGAGACAACATGGCCAGGGGATGGGGGGAGAGGGAAGTACCTACACCAGAGTCACCTATGGAGTCACTGAGGAGGAACCACAAAGGAACTCTGAAGATGTTTCCAAGAAGTAAGAAGGGTTATTTCAGAGAGTCAAAAAGACTCTCTGGGCTGGTAACTTCATGAGTAAATTATGGAAGTAGTGAAGAGTAAGTACAAGGAAATTGAGAAGTAACACTGTGGTAATCAACTTATTGCCCTGAAGAGGAAAGAACATTTCACACTTCCTCCTCCCTTCCCCCAGAGCAGCTTCAGAGATGGAGATGGGCTCAGAACAGAGATACACACCCACACCATTGTACTCAAGAAAACGCTCGGGGAAAGTGGATCACAGGATTTTGAGGTGGAAGGGACTTTTGAAGGTGACTAATACAATCTTGCTATTTTGAAGGAAGGATTTTTGAGAACGTGAGGGGAAGTAACTGGACCAAGATGGTATCCATGGTGATTAGGGGAATTTAGGGCTTGAGTCCACTAACTTGGATTCCAAATTCAGTATTCTTTCCACTATACTCTATTGATTTCCTATAGTTACTTTTCTTTCCTACACAATTTCTCCCTCAATATTGCACCCAAGAATCCTGGTTTCCAAAAGCTATTTTAATCTGGGGTCTACTAATGATGGAGACACCACCAGGTGTATGTTCCTTTCCCCACTTTTCTTTCCCTCCTTCTCTTTTCTTCTCTTCCCTGTATTTTTTCCCTTCGTTCTTCTCAATGTTCCCGTCCACTAGTACCTCTTATTCTCTTTGGGAAGAAGTCTTTGATGTGAATTCTGTGTCTTTGTAGCTTAAGTTATGGAGGATGAAACAGGAGCAACTTTGAGTCCTGAACTTGACAAAGAGCCCTAGGGGAAAGAGGGATGATAAGAAACAGATATTTGTAGTTGGGCACAAGGGAAAACCCCATTCATCTTGTTCTTGGTACACTGGAATGAAGCTCTGGTCCAAAAAAATTTATCCTCAGAAGTTGCTTCTCCCTAAGTATAGCTTCCAAAACTGGGACTTCTTGATTTTTTATTTTATGGATCCTATTGGTAGCCTAGTGAAGCCTGTGGATACCTCCTCAGAATGTTTTTGAAGGCACAAAATAAAATAGGTAGAGTTACAAAGGAAGCCAACTATACTGAAATTTAATCATCAAAATATTTAAATAATAAATCCATAGGTCTCTCTTTAAAAACTTCTGCCCTATCCTTTGGGATTTGGGTCCTCTGTTCAATGAGGTTAGGGTCCACCTTTCCCCAATACCACATGCCTGAGAGAGTGGGAAAGGCCATTGTCTTCTCATTTTCATAGTCTACCATGTGTAGAATTGGAAGAGAACTCAAAATAGCTATCTGATCCAGTCTCTTTGTTTTAACAGAGGAGGAAACTGAGGGCCTAGTAGGTTAAATGATTTGCTTCAAATCACACAGATAAGATGGGATTTGAATCCAGGTCCTGTGACTCCAGAACAAATCAGAGTTAGAAAAACAAATCTAAGAATTGTGAGACTCAGTCCCATCCATTTGACTGCCCTTCTCCTTCCCCATAGCTCCTGAAGTCTTTTGTGGTTAAATGGATATGTGGGTAGATCATGATACCGATTCACTTTCTGGATGATCAAACCCATCTGTATAACTCTTTCTAAACAGAGAGCTCCTTTTGATCTCTCATTATTTTCAGCATTCCCTCCATGCTAAATAGAATGGCTGCGCATCCTTGGCCCGTTCCCTTGGCTAGCCATTTTCAGTGGCCCCCCTGGGCACAAACATATACTGCCATATGTAATCCCTTGCCAGCTCTCCTCCTAGTGCCCTCCTTTGCTCCTCTCCTGGTCCCAACCTTGGACCAAGACTCCCTTCTCTGGCCCATCCCTTAGTCCCTAGGGTGACCAGAGCCCCCCTCTCTTGGGACAGCTTTCTAGCACTTTCCCCCCTTTTTAAAAGATTGACTGCAATTTCTATAATAACATCACATTAGCTGGAAATTAATGTCCTCATTAAGACAGCAATTAGGCACATTAGAGCAGCAATAAAAGAAGAGCTTATGAAATAATTGCTGGTTCCAAAATGCCTTTAATTTAGTATTTTATATTGCACCATGTTATTAATTTTTTCCCCTCAGCAGAAGATAATAAGAGAAACATTTGAATTGTGGGGTGGGCCTTTCCTCCCTCCCCCCAAAAAAGAGATTTTGCTATGTATAGATGGGCACTTTTCCCACTCTCCAACCTTCCTGTAGGAGCCCGGGTCAGAGAATGCTGAACAATGGTAGGAGGGGAGATTGGGGTTTGAGAAGGGGAAACAGTCAGACATGGGCACCTTCCTAGATGCCCGCTTCTTCCAGTCTCAGGCTCAGGGGCTTGCACCTGGTGCCAAGGGCTGGCTAGTTCTTGATCTGCTCCACTGGAGGGGAAGTAGTCTGGAACCTCTTATTAGGGAAAACACGTAGGGGCATCGTTTCCTGCAACAAGTCAGGGAGGGATAGCTTGTAGCTAGAGAGGCCCAGGACTGGAGTGGGCAGAAAAAAAGCCGTGAGCCTGTTAGGCAATCATAGAGTCAGAGATTCAGAGCTGAAAAGTGAAGGTCTTCTACTTTGATACTGGCTAAAGTATTGAACCTGAAGCCAGGAAAATGTGAATTTGAATTCTACCTTAGCAGAAGTTACTGGTTGCATGACCTTAGACAAGGCATTGAACCTCTTACAAGCCTCTGTTTTCTCATTTGTAAAATATTTACAGGATTGTAAGGTTAAAATAATACAATACATATAAGTGTTTTTTAAACTGTAAATCACTATAAAAATATCAATGATGAAAGGCATAGACTCAGGAATTATTATAGATGAGAAAACAGCTTCAGAGTAGTTAAGAGACTTGACAGGGCCATAGGAGTAAGGCAGGTCCTCTGGTTTTCAATTCTGTCCTTTTCTCTATTATTCTTTGAATCTGGGAATGGATACCAACCCCCAACCCCCCATCCTTGTATCTGAATCAGTATAACAATAATTTCTATTTTTTGAGCAACTAAAGATTTTATCATATCTTTTATTCCTCCTCTTGAGATCACTAGGTGGTGCCATAGTGCACAGAGTGCTGGGCCTGGAGACTCATTTTCCTGAGTTCAAATCTGACCTGAGACATTTACTAACTATATGATTCTTAGCAAGTCATTTAACCTTATTTGCCTCAGTTTTCTTATGTGTAAAATGAGCCAGAGATAGAAAGGGCAAACTACTCCAGTATCTTGGCCAAGAAAACCCCAATGGGGTCACAAAGAGTTGAACACAACTGAAATTATTGAACAGTAAAATTTTTCCTCTTCTCTTCATTCCTTCTACCAACAACCCAGCTCAGATCCTTATCGCTACTGTAATAACCTCTTAGCTAATCTCTTCCATCTCTGGCAGCTGGGCCCAGATTCTCCTCACATCTCCCCCAATCCCTAGGCCTACTACTTCTTGGCCACCTCCCAGCCATGTTGCTCATTCATATCCTTCTTGTCTCTCCCGTTAAGAGTACAAATTTCTTGAGGGTAGCAACAATCTTTCAAAAAAACTTTTTTTTTTGGTGTCTTCAGCTTTTTAGCAGAGTGCTTGGTACAGAAGTAGGTATTTAATAAATGTTTGTTGACTTGATATGATAAAATCTTTTCAAAAGTGTCCAGTGACTTCCCATTGTTGACAAAACAAAATACAAATTCCTCAGTCTGGAATTTAGGGTTCTCCCCTGTGGGGCACCAGCCTTGTTTTACTTTATACTCCTTTACCCACTTTACAAACTGGATGGCTAGTTGTTCTCAATGTGATCTCTCCCATCTCTTTGCATTCAGTTAGGCTCTCCTCATCTGGATCCAATTCACCTTTTCATTCCATTTCACATTATACCTCCTCATGAGCGTCATGTTCCAATCTAACTGGATCACTAGCTATTCCCTGAACTCAAAAGGCCCATGCCTAGAACACACTCCCCCCTCATCTCCACTTGTCAAAATCCTTTTCTTTCTTCAAGGCTCCTCTCCACTGCGAAGCCTTTTCTGATTCTTGCAACTGAAAGAAAAATCTCCTTCTGAAAACTTTCCTCAAGCTCAATGGATCTCGCCTTTGCCCCAATTATACTGTCTTTGTATTATACATGAGTACACCTATGTCACTGCTGGTAAACATAAGTGTCTCGAGAACAGGGACTATGATGTTTGTCATTTTTGTGTCCCCAAAGCCTAGGAAGGACATGAAAAATATTTGTTGAATTAAAAAGAAGTTCTCATAACAGCAATGTGAGCTGGTTTCCCATTCTATAGATGAGGAAACATGAGGCAATATGATAGAATACTGGACTTGGAGAAAAGATAGCTTAGTTTCAGATCCCACCTCAGATTCATACCTTGCTGTCGGCTTCAATTTCCTCATCTGTAATATAACCTAAGGTCTGTTCTAGCTCTAAATTATAACTGATCTTATGGAGAAAGGATTTGAGTGTTGACATAACTAGCATCTGGAAGCAAAAATATTCATATCCCCATTTTGTAGAAGAGCAAACTGAGGTAGGTTCAAAGAAGTAGCCCAGCTGATAAATGTCAGGTAATAGAAGAATTAGTCCTTCATCTTACAGATGAGGAAATTGAGGCTTAGAGAGGCTAAGTAATTTATCCAACGTTTTCAAAGGCTCACCTTCTTGAAGATTGGTCCCTTAGTATGTGGGGGCTATGTTGTTATATAGGGGGGCAGAAAAGTTGCTCTAAGCTTAGTTTAACCCTCAGCAAAGAAATTGGAAAGTATTGAATGGAGGACATTGGGAACTAGGACAGAGGGGACTTTTCTACCACATTTGTTTCATTATTCATCTTTTCCCTCCACTCCCCAATTTTTCCTGGCCAATGTAGATATTATGGCAGATCAAAAAGGCTGGATGACCTCTTACTAGATATGCTGTAGAGGGAAATTCCTGCCCAGGTATTTATCTACCCAGGTATTAAATTCAAATTTGGAGTCTCCATTCTGGGCCATGTATAAAAAGTGAGAGTTGACTTGGATACTCTATAAAATTTGAGTTAAAGGTGGAGGAACAGAATATACTGGAATCTGGGATGAAATGGAAGGAGGTACTAGCAGGAGGATAAGGAGACACGGCCAATTTGATCTAAAGGTCTTGTATTCATGTGAAATAGGATGGGCTCTAAATATTGCTTCTGGCATAGGACCAGAAGTAGAAGAGGGGACAGATTTCTAGAGCCTTTTCTGGCCTCACTTTCCTCATATGCCAAGTGGGGATAATAATACTTAGCTTAATTATAATTGTGAAAATATGTATAGAAGAATTGCACATATTTAACATATATTGGATCACTTACTCTCTAAGGAAGGGGGTGGGGGAAAGAGAGGGAAAAAAATTGAAACACAAGTTTTGCAAGGGTGGATGTTGAAAACTACCTTTGAATATATTTTGAAAATAAAAAGCTAAAAAAATGTTTAAAAATAATACTCCACCTATAGGGATGTTGTGAGGATCAAATGTATGTGTAATGGAGTGATCAAGCATATCTCCTTGATTAGCTGGATTAGGGCATATTCCATGTTCTCTTCACCCTTCTGACAGGACCCTACTAGTTCACTGATAAAGGATGTGTGTAATCAGCTCTTTGTTGTTAATTGGTCCCCCATGTATCCCCAAGACCGTGAGTTGTGTCAAAGATGACTGTTGACCTAGCCAGAAAGAGATACATATAAAAGTTGTAGTAAAAGTCTTACTCCCCTTCTTTTAGCTCCTGCCTGCTTTGGGACACAATTTTCCCTCTGATTGACTGGGTGGTTGAGGGAAAGGTGAGTGAGAAGGTAGTGTATATGAGGATTTCTCTCCCTTTCCCCTCTGTAGCCATGGTGGCCTGAAGCTGAACTCCAAGGCCATAATGTTCCACAAAGGCTCACCTAGACAGATTTGAGATTGGACCTCAAGTTCCTGACCAGCTCTTGTGTGTTGTCATATGCTCAATAGCGATCCTGAGAAATGGCTATTTGCAGACTCATGGATTAGAGGAGTTTTGAGTTTCTCAGGTTGGATCAGTTGACCAACAGGAGGTGAATCTGCTAATAGCATTCTCTACTTCTCAGAGGAAAAACAAAGGACCACCATTATTAGTGAAGGAGGATTTTGTGGCTGAAGAACTAAAATCAAAAATGGTCAACAGATGTGAATCTTGTGAATAGCTTGGATGAGTGGATCAGAGGTGAAACTGAAGTATCTATTCAGCAGCCTCCTCAAATGACTTTCCTCTTCTGGAACAGATAATAGGTGTGTTAATGCATCCTAATGAGTCTTTTGTGTTTTGAGTACTTCTGTAGTGAAGGAAACAGGTCTTCTAGATCAATGTCTACTTTGTACATTTGAGCTCCCTTTCTAGATGGGACCTTATTCTCTATTTTAGGGGAAACCCACGAGCAGAATTATACTTAGAGATTGTCCTTGGTTCTCAAAGACGACCAAAATGACATTTTTATGTTACAATAAAGTTACAACGTGTCCTATTGTAGCTGGTGGGAACAATATGAACTCTGACTGTTCTACCACAAGTTAGGAACAAAGAGTCCATGTGAACACTTGGGGTGGATCCTCTAAATTTTCATATATTGAATTTCTTTTGAGCTACTCCAATTCTGCTTTGCTCATAGAGTACAGCCTCTTCTTTGATGAGGGCACACTATGCTGTCCCAGCATCTCCCATGTCACTTAATATCAAAGTACCTACATTTTATTCCTTCCTTCCTTCCTTCCTTCCTTCCTTCCTTCCTTCCTTATTTTGCTGAGGCAATTGGGGTTAAGTGACTTGCCCAGGGTCACACAGCTAGGAAGTGTTAAACGTCTGAGGCCAGATTTGAACTACTCCTGAGCTGGTGCTCTATCCACTTTACCATCTAGTTGCCCCTTGTTTATTATTTATTAAAGAGGCATTCCTCCCCAACTTTATTGTAAGTGACCACCACTTACCACCTAGAAGATCTTGTACAAATTGCTTAACTTATCTGGGCTTCATCCTGGAAGACTCATAGGTCCCTTCCAGATCATATTATTGGGCAAGTCTCTTTTCCTTTTGGAGTCTTTTGTCCTCCTCTGTAAAACCAAGAAGTTAGATTGAAAGATATCTAAGGTTTCTGGCAGCTCCTAGTGCCAGTTAAAAAAAAAAGTGTCCTGGGATATGGCACATGAATGAGGTTGACCAGGATTTAAGGACTTCTCAAAAGTTGCCCAGGGCTCTCCCAGGGCTAAAGTCTAGAGTACTGGGGAGATTATTTCCTAGCTCTGGATGGATTTATCTATCTTCAGGAGACTGGGTCATCCCAGAAGCAGTGTCCAGTTATCAGCTCCCAATTCTTTTCTAGGGACAAGGGAAACCTATAGTAGTTCCTAGGAATGGAAATGGAAGAACCTTGGAACATAGCTTATAACTCAATTCTCTTTTCTCTTATCCCTTCAGTGCCTTTCCAAAAACTCTATGAAGCAGGTGATTTTTATAGTCCAGAGAAGGGAGGAAGCAGCTTATCTAAAATCATCCTTATAATTAATGCCAGAAACAGGATTTGAATCTGGGTCTTGGGACTCCCAATACCAAAGCTCTCAGTTCTAATTCGTTGCAGCCTCTCAAGTCCCTGAAAGCTAGGGGAAGCTTCAAGGCTGTCCTGTTTGCTAAAACTGCTTAGCCGAACCCCCAAATCCTTGAGAACAAGCCAGAGGACAAATCTAGTAACAATTAAGTGGGCTTGTTTTCGTGATGTGCAGGCACGCAGCAGGGAGGGTGAGATAAGGGGCTGAGGACACTTCCACAGCCGCTCTTCAAATTCCTTTCTCTGCTTGAAAGCCTTTTTCCCTCTTCTCTGGGGTGCTGACGGATCACTCCAGAAAGCTCTTCCCTCTCACTCCTTCCTTCCTGTCTCACTGCTGTCTCTCTTCTCCTCTCTGCCCCCCACTGTGTCAAGAGACGCTTTGTCCTTCTCTCTCTCTGCCTGATCCCCAGCAGCTGCCTCCCCCTCCTTTTTGGTTTTCTATAAGCCTGGTTTCTTGCTTGGGTCAGCTCCATGGGACCCAAGGAGTTCCCCAGTAAATAAGGTGAGAAGCCCATTTCTATTCCAACCTTTTCTGAAAAGGGAAATCTGTCCTCACCCTTGGAGGTCAACTAATCCAACCCCTTTCATTTTCTATATGGGGAAACAGAAGCTGAAAAGGGGGAAATGACTACTATCAATGTGACCGAGATCACAAGACTGCTTTGGGAACTAAAGTCAGGGGCTCTCCCTTCCCAACCCAAGGCTCTTCTTGGGAGAGAAGCTTCCTCCCAGAACTAAACAATTTTCACTTCTTCAGATCTTTGGTGTTTACAGGGCACTTTCCCAACAGCTGTTCAGTCAAGTAGGTTGAGATTAGTATTGCTATGCCCATTTATCAGATGAAAAAAACTGAAGCCCAGAGATGGGAGGTAAAGATTTCCTTGGTCTGGGTCGCAGAACTAACCTAGGAAATAGAACCAAGCCCAGAACTCAGCCCTGAGAGCACAATTTCTGAATGGGTGGGGAATAGGTATCTCTAGGATTAGGGAGGATGGAAAAGGAAAGGACTCCTATTCAACATTTTGTTGAATTTTATTCTCTACTGCAATACTTTTCCCAACCTCCTAACCATTTCCACTCCCACCCTACCCTGCCAAATAGGATTTAGGAAAGAACTTTAGTTGTTACCTATCTCAATTATCTACTTTTATCAGAAGGTCAACAAAAATATACACCCTGTCCACGTTCTCCAGAGCTGGGATATAACAGAGATAGGACGTGAATCCCATGAAGGGCTGAAGTGGAAATAAAAAAACCTGTCCTTAAATTCTAATTCTGCTGCTTAAACTCTAGGTGACTTTGGGAAAGCGAATCTCAGTTTCTTCAACTGTAAAAGATAGGGTAAGCCAGTGAACTCTCAAGATTCTTGCCAGCTCTAAATTCCATGATCCTCTGGCTCTGTACCTTCAGAACACCATTGAAAAGAGTCCCTATTCATTCACTAATTCAATAAGCATCTATTATGTGTCAGGCAATGCACTAGGCTACAGAGACAAAAATGAAACTGTACCTCACGGAACCTATATTCCATAAGGGGGAGACAACATGAATTCAAATGAACAAATACAATACATGTACATAGGATATAGGAAGGGAATAAGCATTGTGCCAAGGACTGCAGTAAGTACTTTATCACTGTTATCTCCCTTGATCCTCACAACAATCCTGGAAGGTTGTTATAATTCAATCATTTTTCAGTCTTGAAAAGCCATTTCTTGGCAAACATACTGGAATGGTTTTTTCATTTCCTTCTCTAGCTCATTTTACAGATAAAGAAACTGAGGCAAATAAGTTCATGTGACTCAGGATTTGAATTCAGGGAGATGAATATTGCCGATTTGAAGCCCACCCTGGGACTATTGTTCCATTTTTTTTTTTTTTTTACAGTAGACAGAACTGAGGCAAACAAAAGCTTAAGTGACTTATTCAGAGTCACATCCCTAATAAGTGTCTGAGTCCAGATTTCAACTCAGGTCTTTGTAACTTCAGGTCTAGCACTTTAATCATTGTCTCATCCAACTGTCCACTAGACTTGTGATTTCATTGCTTATAGATACTCCTACTAAGTCATTAGCATTTTTGATCATCTATTAATGGATAAATAATGTGGATAGAGAGACAAAAACAGTCCCTACCCTCAAGGAGCTTACATTCTAATGGGGAGAGATAGCATGCAAACACCTGTGCACAAATTGCTCCTAGGGAAGATGTGTAGAAGGTTTTCTGCAGAAGGTGAATTTTTAATTAAATGTTGAAGGATGCCAGGAAAACCAAGGGATGGGAATGAGGTATGGGGGAGAGCAAGGGAAGGTGCTCAGAGTCACTCGATGGAGTGTCCTTATGGTGTAGAAGGAACAGCTGGGAGGATATGTCACTGGTGTCAGTGGTCACAGAAGACATGAAGAGAAGTCAAGTAGAAGAAGACTGGAGATGTAGGAAGGGATATAAAGGTTCTAAAGGACTTGAAAAGCCCAATAGAGGATTTTCTATTTGAGTCTGGAGGCAGGAGGGAACCACTGGAGTTTGTTGAATAGGGGGATGACCTGGTCAGAAGGTACTTTAAGAAGATCATTTAAACAGCAGAGTGGAGAGTGGAATGAAACACAGGGAGGAACTTCTTCCATCAATACAGGTCAGTGCCCTCTTTGCAACTTATAGTCCAAGAGTTGCCCAGAGATTTGGGAGGTTAAGGGACTTGCCTGGAGTCACACTGCCAGTATTTCAGAGGTAATATCTGAACCTAATTTCTCTTGGTTAATAAGTAGTGAAATGTTGCCACTCATATAAATGGTGGTGCAACGGAGAAAGCATCAGGCCTGGAGTCAGAAAGACTCATCTATCTGAGTTCAAATCCAGCCTCAGACACTTACCAGATGGGTGTCCCTGGTCAAGTCTCTTAGTCCTGTGTGCCTCAGTTTCTTTATCTGTCAAATGAGCTGGAGAAGGAAATGGCAAATTAATACCATCTTTACCAAGTAAAGTATCTTTACCAAGAAAATCCCAAAAGGACTCGCCAAGAGTCTGAAATGGCAGAAGTACTAGCACTAACAACTGGCATGGGTAGAGAGGAGGAATCACTAAAGATGCAAGTGGGAAATAGTACTGAGATGAGCATTGAAGGAAACGAAGGATTCTTTGAGGAAGAGAGGAGTTTAGAGTCCATTTCAGGCAATGGCATCCAAGATACAAAGATGGGAAGCAGAACATTTTGTTCAGGAAACTAGGTGGAAATCTGGTTTGGGTGGAACATGTATATTGGTGTTGTTCAATCATTTTGATCCTGTCAGATTCACCGTGACCTCATTTGGGGTTTCCTTGACAAAGAGACTGATGTGGTTTGCCATTTCCTTCTCCAACTCATTTTATAGATGGGAAAACTGAGGTAAACAGGATGAAGTGCCTTGCCCAGGGTCATATAGCTGGTAAACACTTAAGGCATATTTGAATTCAGGTCTTCCTGACATTCTGTTCCCCACCTGCTCAGGAACATACATAGGGACATTAAATTGCAGAAAGACTAGAAAGATAAGTTAAAGTCAAATTGTGATGGTCTTTAAATGCCAAACAGAAGAGTCATTATTTTATCCTGCAGACAATGGGGAGCCACTGAGGCTTCTTGAGCAGGGGAGGGAGTTGGTCAAGTATGTGCTCTAAGAATACCAATTTGGCAGCTATGTGGGAAGATGGATTAGATAAGGGAGAAGCTGGAGGAAGGGAGACCAGTGGCCAAATGGCTGTTGAAATAGTCCAGGCAAGAGGTGAGGAGGGCCTGGACTAGGGTGATAGCTGTTTTCATGCAGAGAAGATAGACCTGAAAAAAAGTTGTAAATGTAGATAGAACTGACCAGATGTAGTAGCCAGTTGTTTACGGTGGAGTAAAAATGAAGGAGAGAGAAGAATTAAGAAAGTCTTTGAGATTGTAAAGTTTGCTAAGATTGTAACTTGAACAATGGAGCTGTCCTCAACAGAAACAGGAAACTAAGGAGGAAGGGAAAGTTTTGGGAAAGATCATGACTTTTTTTTTTTTTAAGAGTGAAAATGCTGTTGTGAACCACACTTAGTTCCCACAATCCTCCTCTCTGGGGTGTAGATGGCTCTCTTCATCACTGAACAATCGGACCTAGTATGAATCATCTCATTGTAGAAGAGAGCCATGTCCATCAGAATTAAGATCATGACTTCTTTTGGAGATATGTTAAGGTTGATATTCCCCATTTTATAGTTTTAGGAGGCACAGAAGAGGTAAGGGGGAAGAGAAGTCGCATTGTACATTAAGATAAGGGAAACACAGGGTTTTGAAAAGATAAATGTAGAAAACTATCTTTGCATGTATTTTGAAAATAAAAAGCTATTATTAGATTTTTTAAAAAAGAAGATAGGGCATAGTTGATAGAGCACTAATTCTGGAGTAATTCTGAGATCAAATCCAGCATCAGATAGTTACTAGCTGTATGACCATGATCACATAACCCTATTTGCCTCAATTTCCTCATCTGTAAAATGAGCAGGAGAACGAAATGACAAATCACTCCACTATCTTTGTCAAGACAAGAAGAGTTGGACATGAATGAACAATAATAATGCTATAGACCAACTGAACAGAAAGAGAAAAGATGAAGAATTTGGAAAATAGATCATAAGCCGTCAGGGAAGAGATGAGACAGTAATGCTGGATTCAATTTTCCCATCTACCTGCTAGAACTCAGTTTTTGCCCACAACAATCCAGTTGATCCTTTCTTGAATGGCATTAATGAGAATATCAGGCTTCAAAAGGTGGGGCAAATGAACAAGGGGAACAGCTGTCCTGGACCTGATTCTTATCACCAAGAAAGAATGCATGGAAACCACTCTAATTTAGAATTTATGAATGAGAAGAAGAGAACCAGGGAAAGCCTGTCATGCACCAGATTTGGGGAAAGCACATTTATTTTTTTGGGAGGGAAGCACATTAAAAAAAATGGGGAGAGAGGCAACCCAACTTAATAAATACCAAGCTGGCCTTAAGCGTTAAGAAGAGAAAAAAAAAATTTAGGAAGAGTGAGATTCAAATCCTGATTAGCTGGTTAGGAGACCCTGGAGTTACACTAAACTCTCACTGCCCCAGGCAACTCTTTAAGACTATAAATTGTAGGGCTGGTACTGACAGACCTGCTTTTGTAGGGAAAGCTCCCCTTAGCAAAGAAATTGCAGGTCTAGTCCCTATCCCTAATCTTGCATTTCAAAGGATTCAAAGAAAGTATAGGTTTAAAATTCTTTCAGGGAAATGATCAGCCCCGAAGGGTTGGGTAGCTCTCAAGAAAGAAAGTCTGTAGACACAAAGAGAAACAATTAAAATGAGGAGGAAAAGGAGTTTTCTAAAGAGATTGATGTGGATGCATAGGAAACTTGACCTACTTAGATTTTTAAGACATACAGAAAATGGCTGGGGTAGGAAATAGAAAAGAGATAATAGAAAAGCACGACACTCTTCTCTAAAAGGGGTTCCTGGAATGTCAAAACTCCCAATGAACTCAAGTTGCTGAGGAAAGCAAAGGATTACAACAGTTTTTAGCAAGGGATGAGGAGGATGGAAGGAGTAGGACTCCTGAAGAAGGAGTAGGAGTGAATGGGATATTGATAACTGAGGATGGTGCGAAGGCAGAAATACTCAATTCTTAACTTGCCTCTTTTTTCTCTGCTAAGGGAACTGGTTCTTAGTCTGCAAAGGACAGAATGAAAATAACCAGGGGAGTTTGAAACCTCAGAAAGGGAGAACTAAATAAAGGAAGAAAGGCCCCAGCTTCTCCCCATAAGTTCAAGAGGCAGTCCAGAGGAAGGACTTTCCAGGATGGATGAAAGAGCTCCCAACTGTGATTGCAATACCATTGTCAGTGACCTTGAAAAGACTGTGAAGAAAGGAAGACATATTACAGTGTTGGATGAGGGCAAATGCTCCCATTTTTAAAAGATGGATAAGGTGAAATTTGCAAACTAAAGGTTAATGGGAATGACTTTGGGTCATGGTAAAATTTGAGATCATTCTTATACATATTATTACAATGATATCTTAAAAAGAGAGCAGAGATTACAAAGAATGAGCATGACTCCATCAAGACCAAGTCATACATGTATACATATATTATATATATACAATGTATATTCAATATATAAATACAATATATGTATTTAACATATTTAATGTGTATTGGTCTACCTGCCATCTGGGGGAAGGGGTGGGAGGAAGGAGGGGAAAAATTGGAAAAAAGGTTTTGTAATTGTCAATGCTGAAAAATTACCCATGCATATATCTTGTAAATAAAAAGCTATAATAAAAAAATAATAAAAAAATTTTCTTGGGGAAAAAAGAGCAAATCATATCATAGTAACTATTTTCTTTTTCTTCCTTCCTCTCTCTTCTTCCTTCTTTCCTTTTTTCCTTCCTTCTTTCCTTCCTCTCTTTCTCTCTTTCTTTCATTCTTCTTTGCACTCTCTCCCTCCTTCCCCCCCCCCCCCCTTTCTCTTTCATCAGGGCTATTAGCCTGTAGACAGGAGAATTAGATTATGACACTATCAGGTGGGATCAAAACTGGTTGAATGATTGGATCCGAAGCATAATTGTCAATGGTTTTATGTTAACTTGGAAGGAGGTCTCTAGCAGAAGCCTCCAGGGATCTGAGTGCGGTCCTTGGATTATTAGTATTTTTATCATTGACTTGGATAAAGGCATGGATAGCAGGTATATTGAAATTTCAGATGATGTAGCCAGTAGAGGCAACTAATAGGTTAGATGACAAAAGAATTTAGAACTTACAATGGTGGGCCAAACCTAAGAAGATGAAATCACAAAAGGCAGAAGATAATATCTCACATTTGAGTTCAAACAAACTTTACACACGTAAAATCTGGGTGTAGTTAATTAGTAGCCCTTTATACTTTAGGTAGTTTTGTCTGAATGGATTTATGATCTTATCAATGTTGGAATTTCCTCCCATAATATAAATTGCATCTCATTCATGCCTGCCAATATTTTGAAAGTTATTCCTAGTTTTAGAGTTCCTGAGTTCAAGAGCTGGTCATCGGTTACCCAGAGAGAGGAAGTTCTTAAAATTATAACACATTATAAGGATTTCCTTATAATATGTGAAATGGTCTACTTGAGTATTTTCGGTTTCTCTACATGTTTACGAGTTCTTATATATCCATTGTACTTTCTGCGGTGGAAGAAAAAGCTGACCCATATTCATTCACTGAATACTTTTGTGGGAAAAGACTTATTCACTTTTGGAGAAACCCTACACATAAGCCATGTTTAAGCTTGGATTTAAAAATCTCCCTGGAGAGATATGGGTAGGGATGTTAATAAGCTAAAGAGAATTTGACTCTTTGTGGGGGTGAAGGATATCAAGGCTTTTCAGATAGATCTGATCTTTGTAAACTCCCTTATGGAGGGAGGGGAGAGGCTGGACCATGGATAACATTTGGAAATGATATGGTTTAAGAATTATTTCTATGTCACTTCTAGCATGGACCTTCTTCACGAACACTGGGGCTAATTCAATGTTTTTCTCATCTTCATTTTTCAGTTCCATTTCCACTCTAGGCATTGTGAAGTTAGATTTCCAATAACTTGGTTCTCATCTTTAACAGTGAAAAGATTTTGTTATAAAAACCTTTACAGATTTGTTTCATCTTTGTCTGGAAAGATATTTTCAACAGATTTGAAAAAAATATATATGTCTGTTCCATATTTGTTGTCCTCCTTCCAGTTTTATCCTTAAATACTCATGGGATGACTTTATTTAGATGAGTCTTTTACCAAGTTTTCTTTGAACTGTTTTTCCCTCTATGGCACCTCACTGTCTTAGGAAATAAAATTGTTCATAATTTTGTAACATATTTCTTGGTAAAGATTTTGCAAGCAAAGTTATATTTTAGATCCATGTTGCCATGTTTCTCCACTTGGCAAATAAGACAAGTATTTACTGTGGAAGGTGGTTTTTAGATTCTTTTGGTCTTCTGGTTGCAGTGATTGATTCTTATGTATGAAAATTTTTTGTATGAAAATTTTAAAATTAGTACTAATGTCTTTTCCTCCAACCATTTTTCATTTTGGGGGGCATCATTATTTGTTGAAATAAATCAGGCTGGAGTGGTTTTAATTGTATACCATGCCTTACTCTCATTTTTTATTTTTTTAGCTTTGTATTAATTTGATCTTTGTCAAAATAAAACAAACAAAAAAAAAAAGGACTTATTGATAGGAAAAAAAATCTCTATCAGTCAAAGTTGTCCCATGATAGAATGAATAATGTATGTGAATTCTGCCTTCCTTGGAAGTCTTTGAGACTGCAATGGATGGCCACTTGTGAACTGTACAAGGGATCCTCCTTCAATTATGGGTCTTGGCAAACTCTAAGGTTCGGTTAAACTCTGAGATTCTAAGAAATTCTAACTGACTTCCAGACTCAGTTCAAGGACTGTCTTGTTCAGTCTTAGCAAAAGTGATCCTTCCTCTGTTCTTCCTGAAGCACTTAGTACATACGGTCATGAAGCACTCTCACATACAGGCCTGTAGTAAAGCTATTATGGACCTGTCAACCACACCATAAATTCCCAGAGAAGTGGTCAAACTCAGTGATCTCAAAAGGCTTCTGCAAAACTAAATATATGATCTTATTAATGTTTCATGGGTTCTTTTGGGAGAACAGGGACAAGAGTCATGCAGGATGGATGAGTATGAATTTCAATCTGCATCTTTGGAGGAAGCTAGGTGACAATGGATCGTGTACTAGATATGGAGTCAAGAAGCTTTGTTTGCTATTATTGAATCGTTGAAGTCTCGTCCAACCTTAGTGACCCCATTTGAGATTTTCTTGGCAGAGATACTGGCATGATTTGCCATTTCTTCCTCCAATTCATTTTACAGATGAGGAAACTGAGGCAGAGATAAGTGACATGAATTGTAAACGGAGTTCATAATAGCTTGAAGAATTGTTGTTAA
Source organism: Antechinus flavipes (assembly GCF_016432865.1). NCBI lineage: Eukaryota > Metazoa > Chordata > Mammalia > Dasyuromorphia > Dasyuridae > Antechinus > Antechinus flavipes. The sequence goes on from NC_067398.1 coordinate 656,558,217, forward strand.
ACTCAAAATATTATTAGCACATGACTTGGCTCACAGCAGATTCTGGATAAATACCAGCTACTACTACTACTACTACTACTACTACTACTACTACTACTACTACTACTACTACTATTATTATTATTGGAGGAAACTCCTGAAATAATAAGATTACAAATCCATTTGAAAATTAAGGCTAGAGACTATGCCTTATAGCTCTTTGTGTTTCATGGAGAATCTATCAAAGTAATTTACAAATAAACATTTTTGTAATGAAAGAATGAGTGAATGCTCTAGCTGTGATGTCAAACCCAAATAGAAATTTAGGGTCACTAAACCATATACCAGGATCTTTGTGGGCAGCATATTGTCTTGGAAAACCGTATATAAATATTATCTGTATTCTATTGTATTTTAATTTATTGTGTAAAATATTTTCCAGTTTCATTTTGATCTGCTGTTGGGAGAAGTATGTTCGACACATCTGGTCTAAAACATCACATCAGTCTCTGGGCAAGAAAGGGACGGCATCCTGGGGATAGTGGTTCTAAAAGCCAGGAAAGCCAGACTTTGAGCTGCAGCCAAGAGACCCAACAGAGACAGAATTGTAAACTTCAATTTTCTACCCTGTTGCCTGGATCTAATTGTGCTCAGGTGGACCCTAACAGCCTTCACTATTGTTGCTATTGTTCAGTCATGGCTGACTCTTCGTGACCCCATTTGGGATTTTCTTGGCAGAAATACCGGAATGCTTTTGCCATTTCCTTCTCCAGCTGAAAAAACGGAAGCAAACAGGGTTAAGTGACTTGCTCAGGGTCACACAGCCAGGAAATGTCTGAGGCTAGATTTGAATTCAGGAAGCCTCATCTTCCTGACTTCAGGCCTGGAGATCTACCCACTTCAACATCTAGCTGTTCCTCACTATTAGACATCTGGAAGTCATAAGTTTCGGAGCTGGAAAAATCCTAAAAGATCATTTAATCCAATGCTATTATTTTTTCATATGAGGCAACTGAAGCCCAAAGATCATGGGCTAGCAGAACTAGCATTGGCCTCCAGGGTCAGGGAGACCTGGATCTTTAATCTCACCTTTCTCAATTACTATGTCACTTTAGACAAGTGGATTGACCTCTTGGAGCATCATCTATAAAACAGAAGGGAGGAAACAAACATTTATCAAATACCTGCTATGTGCCAGGTACTGTGCTAAGCACTTCACAAATACTACTTCATTTGATCTTCACCACAACCCTCCGAGTGTGGAGATTAAAATTATTTCGCCTAAAATAAAAGAGACTGAACCAATGTCACTTTATTAAAGAGTCCATGGTCCCCTTTGAAGAAGTGGATCTCCTATCTTCCTCACAATCTGAGATGCCTCTTCCTTCCAGTGTCCTATTTTTATAGGGCTAGATGTCCAGTCATTCCGGAACAGCTATGCCAAATACAGAATAATTCAACTGAATAAGCAAAATAATATGTCAGCAGGGTCAGAAGTTGGGTGAAGCAAGTGATATCTCCACATAAGATGGACAAGCTTCTTCTTAATTTGTGCAGAAGGAAATGCTACAAGCTATCACAGTCAAGGCAGTATCTTTCACAGGAAGCCTTTCCTAATTCCCCCCCAATCTAATGTCCTCACTCCCTAACTGCCTAATATTTATAAATAGATAAATATAATAAAGATCTATATTTACATATATTTTGTATAATATGTATATTTTATATTTAAAATATATAAATATATAATAAATAACAATGTGTTATAGCATATAATTAAAATAATATTATATATGAAATATATAAATAAATGAGTATCTATACAAGATAAATATAAACATTGCATGACACAAATATATAATATAAATAAATTTTTGAAATATATCTATATCATAGATTATGTATGAGTATGTATGTATGTATGTATCTATCTATCTATCTATATATATATATATATATATATATATATATATATATTTTTTTTTTTGCTGAGGTAATTGGGGTTAAGTGACTTGCCCAGGGTCACACAGCTAGGACTTGTTAAATGTCTGAAGCCAAATTTGAACGCAGGTCGTCCTGACTTTAGGGCTGGTGCTCTATCCACTGCACCACCTAGCTGCCCCCCCCCATATATATATTTTTAATTAAAGCTTTTTAATTTCAAAATATATGCATAGATCATCTGCAACATTCATCCTTGCAAAAAAGCCTTCTTCCAGTTTTTTTCCCTACCTCCTCCCCTAGATGGCAAGTAATCCAATGTATGTTAAACATTACACAGCTATATTTTAATGTGTGTATCTGTGTACATACACATTGTCATATCATAGAATGTCAGTCCCTTGAAGGCAGGAACAGTGCCTGGTGCCTTGTGGGTACTGTATAAATACCTGCAGATTAAATGAGTGTCCCCAGTTTCCTCAGCTCTGCTGCTGCATAAACCTCCCAGGTCTGAGTCTTTCCTCCCCCTCCATTTTGCTAATCCTTGCCTCAGTCCCCACTCCTGAGCCCCACACCAGTCACTCACTGCCTTCACCCACAGCTAAGCAGCTCAGCTGCAGCCACCCCCCTGGCAAATCCGCTTTCCTCCTCTTAATTGATTCTTAATCTCTAGCCCTTGGGCCTGACAGCTGAGGATGCAGGTGGAGCTCATTTTCACAAATGCAAGTCAGGACCTGAGCATTTAGGCCAAGGCCGTATTCTCTAGTTCATTCTCTAATGCCCACAACCCTGGGTTTGGATTGAGGGGACCTCTGCTACATTCTACCTGTGTGACCTTCAAAAATTAATCTTTCTGAATCTCAGTTACACAAGGGAGTTGGAATAGAAGGTCATCAAGGTCCTTTCTAGCTCGGATTCAGCTTACCTTTCTGATCCTAAAATATCTCACCTGCAAAAGGAGGTGCTCGAATGAGATCATTTCCAAGGTCCTTTCTAATTCTAATAAATATATATATATCTGAGATCTTAGGGATCCTTGGCTCTGCCCTTCCCTTCCAATTTTCCCACTTCCTTTTTTGTCCTGTGATGGTTGATGACCCCCAGACATGATGGGGAGCCTTGTTTATAGGTTCTCTCCTTCCTTTACACTGGATTGCAAAGTGGATAGAGCAGTGGGTCTGAATTCAGGTCAGCAAGACCTGAATTAAAATATAGCCTCAGAACTTCCTAGTTGTGTGATCCTGGGCAAATCACTTAACCCTATTTGCCTCAGTTTCCTCATCTGGAAAATGACCTGGAGAAGAAAAAGCTAAACCACTCCAGTATCTCTGCAAGAAAACCCCAAATGTCCAGACTCCCCTGAACAACAAACACCTTTTAGGCTGTATGCTTCCCTTCTATTGAGCTCTGAAAGTGGAAAATAAGAGCCTCTCTTTGAACTGCTTTTAGACCTAGGATTCGGAATCTGGCACTTTATATGACTGAAGGCAAGTCTTTCCCCTTGGTTTCTCAATTTCTTCATCTATAAAATGGGGATTAATTATACTTTAGAGCCTACTTAGCAGGTGGCTTAAATAAAATGGTTTGTGTAAAGAGTGGACAGTCTAGGGACTGGACCCATGATTCATTGTTATGGAAACGCCCTCTTCCAATGCAATTCAGCAACTTCTCTGCAACATACAGTCTTTTCTTTTTGTTTTTCTTTTGTAGTCAATTTTATTTTACATTCATGTACTTCATCAAAGTATACAGACTGGATTGAAAAGTTGCCTTTGTGTTCTTTTCCTATTTTTTATAATAGTTTTTTTTTCATTTTTCAAAAAATTTATTTTGCAAAGAGTTTTCAACATTCACTTTTGCAAAATCTTGTGTTCCAAAGTTTTCTCCTTCCCTCCCTCCCTTCCCCCTCTCCTAGGCAGCAAATAATCCAATATAGATTAAACATGTGCAAATCTTCTGAACCTAGTTCCAAATTTATCATGCTGCACAAGAAAAATCAGATCAAAAAGGGGAAAAAAAAAAAACAAGCAAACAACAAAAAAAAGATGAAAATACTATGTTGTGGGACCACCAGGATGATTTCAGAGAAGCCTAGAGAGACTTACATTAACTGATGCTAAGTGAAGAGAGCAGAACCAGGAGATCATTATATACTTCAACAACAAGATTATACAATGATCAACTCTGATGGACATGGCTCTCTTCAGATGATTTAAACCAGTCCCACTTGTTCAGTGATGAAGAGAGCTATCTACAGCCAGAGAGAGAATCGTGGGAACAGAGTGTGGAACACCACATAGTATTCGCTCTCTCCCTGTTGTTGTTTGCTTGCATTTTGTTTTCTTTCTCAGTTTTTTTCTTCCTTCTTAATCTGATTTTTCTTGTGCAGCAAGATAACTATATAAATATGTAAACATATTTTAATATATTTAACATGTATTGGACTACCTGCCAACTAGGAGAGGGGATGGGTGGGAAGAAGGGGAAAATTTGGAATAAAAGGTTTTGCAAGGGTCAATGTTGAAAAATTATCCATGCATATGTTTTGTAAATAAAAAGCTTTAATTTAAAAAAAAAAAAGAAAAGAAAATGCTATGTTGTGATCCACAGTCAGTTCCCATAGTCCTCTCTCTGGATGCTGATGGCTCTCTCCATCTCAAGACTATTGGAATTGAGCCAGTTTCTTAAATTATGGTTTGTGACCCCACATGGGGTCTCATAACTAAATGTGGGGGGGTGCAAAATTATGATTTATTATCAGTACATGTTTGATTCGTATACCTATTTTATATATTTAAATACCTGGGGTCATGTGAAAAAAGTTTAAGAAGCCCTGCTCTAGAGCACTAACAGAAACAGGATTTGACCATGTCTTTCTGGATCTGAAGTTTGGTCTCTACACATTAAACTACATTGAAGAATGATAGTGATGATGATGATGATGATGATGATGATCACCACGACAATAATAATAACTAACATTTCTATAGGATTTAAGATTTTAAAAACTGCTTTACATATATTATCTCATTTGATTTTCACAACCACCTGGCGAGATGGGTGCTATTATTATCTCCATTTTACAGATAAAGAAACTGAGGATTCGAGCTTAAGCAATAGAATCCATGACAAACAAGTGAATTGGATTTCAGGTCACCTGCCTCACTTTCTCCCCCAGAGCCAGCCGGGTCCAGATGCCAAATACAGATGGGGATGACTGGAGATGGCCCCGGATACAGTGGGAGACCTTGACCTTTTTAAAGGTAAGGTCAGTTTGACTGAGCCTGCACCCATTCTGTGATTAAGGCTAGCCAGGTGTGCTGAGGGAGGTGCTTGTCATTCAAGAGACACAATAGATCTAGATTAATAGATCACCAATTAATTGAATGAATCAGGGCTTCCCGGGCTTAGCTGAGTTTACCAATTTAAGGAAGAAGGCAATAATATTGGAGAAGCCTGGGAAAGGAAGACACCAGAGAGAGGATGGGGAGAAAGTAAAAAATTGCAAAGGAGAGAAGAGTGAGAAAGAGGGAGAGAAATGAACGCTTCAGGGAGAGTCTAGGTAGGGGAGGTGAGGGGAGATGTAATAAGTTGAGAGCAGACCGCTGGCTGGGCTGGGAGTGGGGGAAGTGAAGGAGGGGGAGAGTGGACCAACCTGGTGTCATATTTGCTCTGGGCAAACAGGTTAGCCCCTAGCTGTGAGTGGGTGAGGGCCAGGGCTCTGCAGCTCCCAGCCCCCCACAGCAAATACTAGCAGCTTCCGTGGATCTAAGCCCCCAGCCCCTCACCACTGCTGGCCGCCAAATCCTGGCCTAAGACTCTGTAAATGTCACTGGGCTGTGGAGCTCAATCCATAGGCAGGATCTGAGAAGCTGAGCCGGGAGGGGCTGGGGCTGGATGAGTCAGCAGCCCCCTGGGCTCCCCTTCATCATCGGGTCATGGGCAGAGAGCTGGAAGGGTCTTAGACACCATCGAGTTCAACCTTCTGTTTTTACATTGGGAAGAAATGAGGTCTGGAAAAAGCAAAAGATTTGCTCATGGTCACACAGGTAAGAAAGGGGAGCAAAGCTAGGATTCAAAGACAGCTCTTTTGAATCCAAATACAGTGTTATTGCTGTTGTTTTTAATCCCACAATATTTTCCTCCTCAATTAAATAAAGTTTAATTCCCAAGGAACAGACAGGGAGTTAAAAGATACTGAGAAGGATCAAAAGTCAAGGAAATTTTGTTTCTGATCAAAGTGGCAAAGCTCTGGATTTGGAGTCAGAAGGCCTAGATTCACATTTTAGTTCTGCCATTTAATTGGGTGAACAAATTATTTAACCTCTCTATTCCTCAGTTTTCTCATCCATAACATGGGAATAATAATAATACTTGCACTAACTACCTCAAAAGAGTTGTTGTGTCAGGAAAGCCCTCTGCCACTCTGAAAGTTCTCAGAAAAATGGAAGCAATGGTTCTCTTAGCTCTAGTGGATCTACTTTGTTCAGGATCAGGAAAGACCTCTCAGAGTGGTAGAATAACCATGAAAAAGCTGCTTCACTTCCTGCCTCAGTTTCCTCATAGGAGAGGAGGCAGAGCAGTTGACAAAAAGATAGGCTTCCAATCATGAAGACCTGAGTTCTAATATCACCTCTTCCCTTTACTAGTTCTGTGAACCCCTAAACAAGTCACTTAAAGGAGCATCATCAGTTTTCTTATCTGTAAAGTGGGGACATAATAAGATCTTGGGGTGCTTAACTCACCTAGTTGTTGTGAACCTAACTCCAGATGATGTCTATAAAGAGTTCTGTAAATTTTAAATATAAGTAAAGGCCTTTAAACTAAGATGCTACAGGAGTGCGAGCTATTTAGAACCTGTTAGCTTAGACAGGTCCCTAGTGTGTTTCTACACTTTTATATAACTGAAGGGCTGCTCAAGGGCCGACCAATCAACAGATATTCACATGCAGAGGAGGTACATCACCAGAAATAACTGGAGAGTTTTCTGAATGTGAGTTGAGTCACCCAAGAGCCACCCATAGAGGAAGAACTCAGCTCTTTAAAGAAGCTTCCAGCTCTTGGACTGACTTGCACCTCTTGAAGAATATAACAGGGAGAGAGTGGGGATCCCTCATTTCTGAATTCCTACCCCCAATCCCCATCTTAGCACTTTGCAGCAGAAGCAGGTAGCCATTGGAGATGTGGTTTCAAGGGAAGCATGAGAGGGCTATCCAAGAGTATAGGAGAGAGCAATTTGGCCCATTTCAGGGGCCATTGCTTCAGACAGGGGATAGAGGTGAAAGGCCCCGTACCTCTAGAGGATGGCTAGATGAGATTCTGGGATGGCAGTTCTCATGAGGAGGAAGACTACCATTTTTATTTTTTGTCTATTCTCTCGTTTCCCATCATATAAGAAAATTGAGTTCAGTGGGGAAACAACTTATGCATGCCCACCTGGCTAATAAGGGAGGTCTCTTTAACCAATCCTTCCCAATTTCTGCCTCTAGAGAAAGCAGCCCCATTAGAGCTAAAATAGAATGATTCCCATTTTCTTTAGTCAGAGCCCTGAAGCACAGACATATTCAAAGCTTAGACTACCAGCTCAAGACTTGATTGAGGTGATGATGATTAGGAAGGACCACTGACTCACCAAAGTGCTCTCTCTGCACAACAACAGGTAAGGAAGGGAGCCCCAAAGATTCTAAGACCCATTTTACAGATGTGGAGAATTGAAGTTCAGAGAGGTCTCTTCAGGTCCCTCCCAGATGAGCAAACTTTTATTTTTTATGACAACTGATGGCTTCTTGCCCAGTAGTTGGAGATTTTCCCTTACTCCTCTGCTCCAGAGATCCCCTGGAGGCCTGGCAAGCCTTGGTATTATTGTCCAGAGTCTCTGGAACAGAACATGGAGAGAAACATATTCTAGTCCTTCCAGATCCCTCATTGCAAGAGGTCTGAATATCCCTAAATCTACTCTCCCTTTCCAGATTTTTTTTTCTGAGAGGAAACAAAACAAAACAGGCAAAAAACAAAAACACCAAGCCTAACCTAATTATATTCCTACTGCTGAAGCTGGCCAGTGGTAGCTTAAAGAAAAATAATCTAGGTATTATATGATGGTGATTTTTTTTTTTTTTTTTTTTTTTTTTTGGTGAGGGGGGTGTTTAGGGGAAATGGTGAAGAAGAAGGAGGAGGGAAGCTTGCTGACTAGCTAAACACCTCTCTCTCTCTCTCTCTCTCTCTCTCTCTCTCTCTCTCTCTCTCTCTTTCTCTCAATTCACATACACACAGATATCTCAATATTTTTTTAATTCCACGGCAATACTTTGATTAGAATGCAGTGTTGTTGTTCTGACCTCAGGGACCTCATTATTTCCCTAACTCAAATAAATACGGCGGGAGGAAAAGGAGGAGGGCCAGAGAGGGTGGGGAAAGCAAAGAAGCAGGAAATCTAATCTATAAAAATAACTCCGGCCTTAATGAGCGTTTTAAACTTGCCAACACCCCAGGCTCATTCTATAAACAGAAGAGCTGCTGCTAGCCTTGAGGCAGAATAAGGGGGAAAAGGAATCGGGTAAAAGGGGGTGGAAGGTCCGTTTGGGGGCTGAAAAGGTGTGGTCACTGACTGGACTCTAAGCAGAAATTTCAAAGCTCATTGAGTTATGGAGACTCCTCCCCCCACTCCCATTTTACAGAATTGAGGCCCTGAGAGAACAAAGAATTTAATCAAGATTATCCAGTTCAGGGAGCCGCAGAGCCAGGTTTTACATTGCATTCACTCCTCTTATTTGATATTCAGGGCCCTACTCACCTTAATTGGGGGGGAGTCAGTTATCATTCGATCAACCTCTTCAAATTTTGGGCTGCAAGGGACTTTAGAAATCATTTTGTCCTTCATTTTACAGAAAAGAAAACTGAGTTTCAGAGAGGAAAAGATCACACAACCAGGAAGTAGCTGGGATGGAGCTTGACCCCAAGCTTCCTATCTCGGGATCTGACTTTTTTGCATGTAGTCAGTCCTTCCGGGCTTGACAGTTGCTGGAGTTTTTAATAAGATCTTTCATCGGGTCCTTTGGAACCCTAGAGATGCAAATGTTTATGAATAGAAACAGTGCCGGAGTAGTAACTGGGTAGCTGGGGAAGGCAATGGGAAGAAAGCACTTGCAGACTCCTGGCCAGAAAGACTCTCGGAGTTTCCCTGTGGCTCCATTTTCCCCTTAGAGGGAGGCTGGGAATCTTGGCAGCTGGCTCTGAGAGCAAATGCAGCGACTCCCGGCCCCGGCCTCATTCTTCTGGGAGATCTCCAGGCACTTCATTCACCTTCAGGGCTAACTCCCTGGTGGCAGAAAATGAAAACTGAGGCATGACATTTCTCCAGGGAGTTTTGACCACACTCAGTAAAATTCCACTCCTTCTTGTCGACAAATATTTATTAAGTACCTACTGTGTTCTAGGCACTGAGCTGCACGCTGGAGATATAAAGAAAGGCTGGCTCAGATTCAGAGCTGTAGGCCTTAAATTGGGCACTTAAGATGGAATAATGAAATGAGATACAATCCTAACCCTCTAGGAATATCCAGTTTGGAGGACAAGACACTTAGACAATTAACTATGATACAAGGCAAGTGAGGAAAGTGAGAAAGTGAGATATAAACAAGGTTTTTTGTTTGTTTTTGTTACTGTTTTTTGAAAGGGACACCTGCACCTGTGACTTTATCTGTATAAGAAACTTCCAATATGAAAATTCCCTCCACCAATGGAGATCAACAACTCATTTGTAACTTATAGTCTTGGAGAGGTGGGGGAAGAGGGAGAGAAATGGTATGCATGAGAGGTTAAGGGAAGAAAGGAGAAGGGAATAAGAATTTATTAGTTCCCTCGATGTGCCAGACATTATGCTAGAAGTGCTCTACAAATAATATCTTATACAAATAAATATTTGATTCTCACACAACCACCCTGGTTAAGTGCTATTATTATATTTTACCAGGGAAGACTCTGAGGCAGTCAGTGGTCAAAGAACTTTACCCTTTGTCCTTCATTTTACAGAAAAGGAAACTGAGTTTCAGAGAGGAAAAGGTCACACAACCAGGAAGTAGCTGGGATGGAGTTTCTGAGGTTGAATTTGAACTCAGGTCTTCTTTGTTGTGCCACAGTTCCTTTTTATTGTCCTGCCTCAGTTTCCCTAAATTGTCCTGCGTCCGTTTCCCTGAATTGTTCTGCCTCAGTTCCTTGAATTGTTCTGCCTCAATCCCTTTGGTTGCAATTCCCCTTTTCTGTTTATTAGGAGTGAGATAATTAGGGCTGTGGAGTTCTGGCATTCCAAAAGATAAGATTCCAGATGTCCTATCTCAGATACCTAATTGGTATCCTCTATCTCTAGTTCCAGACTTTCTGTCTCTAGTTGGACATCTCCTAAGTCCTCCCAATTTGTAAAAATTTATTATCCCCAACCTGTCAGAACCAGATTGAGGTTCCCTTCTTGGAAATTCCTGCTCACCAGAGTTTGGACTTCACCCCCTCTGCCTTTCTTTGTCTTTAGAACCACATGTGTGTGTATATATATATATATATTTATTTCATGGGATCCTCACATTGGTGGCTGGATTCTTTAAGATGAAAGTCTGATTCAGCCCTGAGACCAAAAATGGATCCTTTTGGTCCAAGAAAATCTCTCCCTCTCAGAAATCCAAATAAAATATTAAAAACTCTCTAATCTCTATCTTGCCTCAGTTTCTCCGGCATTACATCTTGACTCTAAGATTAGTTCTTTATCCACTTGGATACTTACTTGCCTTCCAGTGTTAAAAGTTTTACTCATGGCCACACAGCTTGTAAATCAGTCTGGACTTGAAGATGAAAGTGTATCTCTGTGTCTTTAACGTGAGCCCTTCCTCTACTCCACCACATTGCTTTTCTCAAAATAATGTGAAAAATAGGAAGGGAAGAGATCCCTTTATGCCTTAGGGCCAAGTAAAGCTTTATGGAAAAGGTAGCACCTGAGTTGGGTCTTTAAAGAAGGGAGAGATTTCACAAAGCAGAGATGAAAGGATGGATATGTGTGTGTGTGTGTGTGTGTGTGTGTGTGTCTCAGAGAACAATGTGGGGAAAAAAAAGCAGATATGTAAGAGAGTAGGATTAATATAGGGGGTCTTAAGCTAGTTTGGTAGAAATTAAGAATTTAAGATATAGCTGGAAAAATAAATTGGAGCCGGATTTTGAGAAGCCTTGAATGACAGGATAAGTAGTTTATACTCTCTGCTTCCAGGTGCTCCCAGTCTGATAGATGTTTGGGCAGAACCAAGCCTCTCTGACACATCCTAGCTCATGTTGGCCATCATCCTCTTCTCATTCCAACCATAAACCTGAACTCCTTGGTCCACTGGCCTATGGATTTTTGCCTTCTCTTATTTGGAATCAAGCATTCATAGGACTTTACAGCTACTCCCACAAAATGCCACCCTCCCCTTCCTATCCTTTCCAACAACCTTTTGTGTTACTTTTCTCCCATTAGTATGTAATCTTCTCTAGGACAGAAACTGTCTTGCTTATTTGTATCTGTCTCTTCAGAATTTAGGATGTAGTTAGCATTTCATGAATGCTTGATAGGTAATAGGAAGGCAATGAAGATTTTTGAATAGAAGAATAACTTGGTAGAATGTTTAAAAATTATCTGGGCAACAATGTGAAGAATGAATTGGAGAAGGGAGAAACTCAAGTTTAGAATATCAGTTTGATGGCTATTATAACAAGAGTCCAGACAGTGGAACTAGAGACAAGGGACAAATCAAGAGAGGAGTTTTTATTTTGTTTTGTTTTGTTTTAAAAAATAACAGGTCTTATCAACTAATTGACAAGGGAAGTAAGGGAGAGAGTCCCCCAGATGACCCTCAACTATATTTTGAGCCTGTGTTCCTGGGACTTTGATGGTCCCATCAAGAGGAATTAAAAAGCTAGAGAATAGTCTAGAGTTCATTTTGGAGCTTGTTAAATCCTTCCCAGCACCATCTGGCCCAGAAAGCTGGCCGGACTCTCTGCTAAGATGAAGATGAAACCAGGGTGTCATTCATGTCAACAAAGAGGTCTGTTTCCCTTAATGCTACCCTTTCAGGAGGTTGTCAACAAGCTTGTTCCTTTAAAAATAGGGTATTTTGATGTCAGTCAGCCAATGAATATTTATCAAATACCTACTATGTGCCAGACACTGTGCTAAATGCTAGAGATACAAAGAATGCTATTTCCATATAGGAGCATTAAACATTTTTAACCCCGACTAAAGATAGGGTAGAAGGTCCTCTGATCTGGCACACAGGATCCTTCTATCATGTCAGGAATACTGCCTTCTTGAGCCCAGTCCTGCCCCTAGGAGAGAGGGTAGTTGCCAAGACAGCCATATGGAGAGTCATCTCTAGGGTCAGCATGTTTTCCATATGGTCTGTCACCAGTGATGGATCCTGGGAAAGATTAGGAGGAAGAGAAAATAAAAAGGAGAAAAAAGATGGGGATATTTGGAACATGTCAGGTAGGCCCCTCTACTCAAATCCTCCTTTGGTACTTCATCCTGATCCCAGGCTCTCAAAGGTTCTGCCAGAAGAACGCAAGTTAAAGCAGATCCCAACCAAAATGGAAGGGATTCAAATACAACCCAGAGACTGTGAGAAACAGGTTATTGTGAGTTCAAAAAGGCTCATCATCAGGGAATGAATATTTTTATCCACAAATAAGTCACTCTCCTGCTCAAAAAAAAAAAAAAAAGCCTCCAGTAGCTTCCTATTACCTCTAGGAGCAAATACAAACTCCTCTCTTTGGCACTTAAAGTCATTCACAATCTGGTCATAATCTACTTTTCCAAGCTTTTTATACATTATTTCCCTTCAAGCACTTTCGGGATAGTTTCTTGTTCAAGGAACAGCACGGAGGCTAAAGTTGTTGAATCTCAAAGTATGTGGGTGTGGGAGATGCAGGGTATAAGAAGCCAGGAAAAATGGGGAGTGGGCAGATTGTAAAGGGTTTTGAAAGCTGAAGAGAGATCATAGGGAGCCACTGGAGTTTATTGACTAGGGTGTATGTATGTGATAGAGTCAGACCTTTAGAAAGATCATTTTGATAGCTGAGAAAAGGATGAACTAGAGTGGGAAAAGACATGTGGCAGATAGAACAACCAACAGGTTGTTAACAATAGTCCAGGTGAAGCGGACCTATATCAGTGTGGTGGCAGTGTCAGAGAAGAGAAATGGGTTTATATGGGAAATGAGGTGAGGGTATATTTGACAGGATTTGCTTATAGATTGGGTTGGAGGTTACGGCAGTGAGAGAGAGGGAGTAGTCCAGGAAGACACTTAGCTTTTGAGCCTGGATTGCTGTCAGGGTAGTGATATCTTCAAGAGAAATAGGGAAGTTAAAAGGGGAGAGGTTTAGTGGGAAAGATGAGTTTGGTTTTAGATTTGTTCATTTTAAGATGTCCAGTATGAAATTGGAGAACTGCAGGCCTTACATTTTGAGAATGCAGATCTTTGTGGCTGCTTGAGACAACAGCTAGTCGGAGAAGAGATTAAGGAAAGGCAGAAAACCCAAATCAAGCGACACACTCTCTCTCCTCCCGCACTATGTAGTTGGAGAGACTGAATCAGTAGGAGCCAGTGCATCTAACCAGGAGCAGAATGGCAAATGCTAAGGATAGACATGGGCAAATGTAGACATCGATAGATAACCAAGAAGATTTAAGGAGCACTCTTTGCAACAGGAAGGAATACTGACTGAGGACCCAAGAAAGGACTTGTAAGAGTTGTGAATTTGTCCTTTGGATTAAGCTGGTTTTTTGGAGTTTGGGCTCACTTTCCCATTGACCTATATACACTTGTGAGAAAATGTGCCCCAGGCTTTGGGTGAAAGACATTTCATACCAATTGTTTTTAGTATACCTCTTTAATAAATAAATACCCTTTTCTACACTAACTGAAGTTTAGCGGGCTAATGTTGATAGAAAGTGCACTGGTAGGGGCTCATGAGGGACCACATCCATAATTCCAGTATTCTTGAACCCTGAGCATTCTATACTCCGGGGATTCAGTTGCTATTCGAAGTGAGAGATGGAGGAAGGGAGGGAAGAGTGGGAAGGGTTTTGCTAATGATTAGATGTTATATCCCGAAAATGTAAACTTCTCGAGTGCAGGGCCTGTTTGGGTTTTCTTTTCATCTTAAGCCCCTAGCACAGTGCATTGTAAGTAGTTCAGTGGGGGCTTAATGAATTCATTAAGTGGAATTCAGGGCCAACTGCCTGGTTAGTCTAACTACCTGAATAAATAGCAAGTTTACAATAACTATATAAGGAAGCTAGTGAAAGAATTATAATCCCCATTTTATAGGGGAGGGAAACTAAGTCCCAGAGAATCGAATGACTCACGGCAGATAGGGGAGTCGGGTTTCGAACACCCGTCCTCCACGTCTAAATCTGGCTGCAGTGGAGGCAGCTTTTCCCACTCCAGCCCTAATAGTCCTAGATGAGTTGTTTTCCCCTTTCTTTCCCTGCTATGTTTCTCCCTCCTCCTTTCCCATGCTCTCTTTCTTTCCGGAGAGTGGGGGTAGGGGGGAAACCCTGAGTCTCTTTTCTTTCAAGCCTGTTTGGGGGGCCGGGGAATTCTGGCCAGCGCCAAGGGAAAGGGGCGGGCAGATTTAAAAGCCTCGCCACGAGGCAGTGAACCGGTCGATAGCAGACAAGCCGGCTCCTTCCCTCGCCTGCCGGGCAGCCCAGCCCCTTCCCGCATGCCCTGCCAGGGAGGTCGGCCCTTCTTAAGGGGGAGAGAGGGAGGGGGGACCCCAGGGGAGTGGGAGACCCGGTAAGGATCGCGGACGGGGCGTATTGATGGATGATTCGCTGTATTCTCATCACACGCTTCCATCTCTCTCCAAGTGTGAAATGGAGTCGACTGCTGGTGAGCTCCAGACAAATTTGCCACCCTCAACCTTCTGGCCGCTGGTCCAACTTCTGCCTGGCCTTGGGGCTGGACTGAATCCTGGCCAACCTCAGTCTGGAGGTCCTTGTGGGCCAGGACGGTTTCCTATGTTAGATGGGATCACGGGTAGCCATAAAATGGGGCCTTTGAGGTTCGTTTAGCCCTTTCCAAACATAACCTTGTTATATTATCCTCTTTATCTTCCTGTTTTACAAATGGGGAAATTGAGACACACTGAGGTGGAGTAACCGGCTCATGCTCTCACAGCTAAGCAGGCTCCCGAACAGGGATTCCAACCTAGAAATTCAGAACTTCAACCCAAATATTATAAGCTGCCTACATGAAATAGTTCAATTTGAAAGTGGTATTTTGTGAAGGAAGAGAAATGTGTTCCAAGTCAGTCTCACTTTGTACCCACTGATCTCTGCAGTAAATTCCTTATGTTTAGAATGATGATGATGATGATGAGTAACTTATATAGTGCTTACTTCGTTCAAGGCACTGTGCTGAGCACTTTACAATTATTGCCTCATTTGATCTTCCCAACAACCCTGAGAGATGGATGCTATTATTATTCCCATTTTACAGATGAGGAAATCGAGACAAATAGGAGTTATCACTTGCCCAGGGTCTCACATCAAGCAATTTGAATTTGGGATTTGAAATTAGTGATTCCAGATCCTGCTCTCTACCTATTTTGCCACCTAGTAAGTGGCAGAGCCAGGGTCTCTGCAGGGAGGGTCTAATGTGGTCTTTGTTAGATAGTGTTTTTGATCAAACAAAATAATGCATATAAATTGCTTTGTTAAGCAAAATATTATGTGACTATAAGCCATTACTATTTTGGGGGGATCCTGCTCTATCATTTCTATCATCTTAGGAAACTCCCCTAACTCATGCAGTCACAATTTGCCTGTAAGTTATCATCTAAGAGAGTTTCCTAGGAAGCACTGAGAGTTTTAACAGAGAGGGTTGGTCAGAGGCAGTTAATGTGTATTGAGTAACCCAGGGCCCACTTCTTCCCCCCCCCCCCCCATTCTCGCCTCAATCTCCAGGCTATTACACCAAAATATCTCTTTTAAGTGATTGTGACAATGTTTATTATTGGCCTAGGGGCCACTCTAATATGTAAGAACTTGGTAGGTACTATCTAGAAATCTCCCCCTTCCCATCCACTCCCAGGTTGAATGGGAAGGTTGAAAGAGGCATCTGGGAGGGGGGAAGGCGCCTGAGACTTAGATTAGATCTTATCACTGCCTCTGTCTTTTTGTGTGTCCTTGGGGCAAGTTATTTTTTCTGCAGGACTCAGTTTCCTCAACTGTAAAATGAAGTGGGGCATGGACTTATATTGTTGATACTTTTTTGACTAGATGATGGTTCCTCAAGTGAGGTTCCCTTGAGTGAGGCTCTAGAGTTCAGGATTTCATAATACAATATAACAGAGGACTCCCATGTGGTCAAAGAGAAAAGAGGAAAGCTTTCACAGCTCATTTTGATTGAACTACAGAATTATGGGCTCCTCCAACTAGAGCCTGAGAGCCAAACAACAAGAAGAAGACCTAATCTCTGAAATCGAATTGGTGAGGGGTTTGGCCTAAGTCATACTCCATCAGAAGTGCCTTTTAGTGTCTTGAAGCAGAATGGAATCCTTTTTCTCCTCTAGATTGGGGTGGGAGATTGGGAAGGGAGCTGTGTGGTACAATGAGCCTCCCAATGCTGGCTCTGATACTTACTAGATGGCAAAATAGATACAGAGCAGGACCTGGAGTGAGGAATTTCAAATCCTGAGTTCAAATCCAGCAGAACTTATTAACTGTGGGACCCTGGACAAGTGATAACTCCTATTTGTCTCAGTTTCTATATCTGCAAAATGGAAATAATAACATCACCTATTTCCCAGGGTTGTTATAAAGATCAAATGAGATAATTTTTTTCACAGAATATAAAAAAAGCTTTATCAATGACATGTATGACAAAGTCAATGATAATTGTGTTTTTTATTAAAGCTTTTTATTTTCAAAACATTTGCATGGATAATTTTCAACATTCACCCTTTCAAAACCTTATATTCCAAAATTTTTCCCTCCCTTGCCCCCACCTCCTCCTCTAGACAGCAAATAATCTAATATGTTAAATATGTGCAATTCTTCCATACATAGTTCCACAAATATCATGTTGTACAAGAAAAATCAAATCAAAAAGGAAAAAAATGAGAAAGGAAGCAAAATGCAAGCAAATGACTACAAAAAGAGTAAAAGTACTGTGTTGGATCCACACTTGGTTCTCATAGTCTTCTCTCTAGTTGCAGATGGCTCTTCCTCACAAGACCATTGGAACCGGCCTGAATGATGAGATAATAATTATAAAGTGCTTGCCACAATGCCCCACACAAAGTAAATGCTATATGTTACTCATCATCATCTCCATCATCTTCATCATCACCATCATCATCATTATTTATTTCCATCATTACTTGGTAGGTACTATCTAGAAATCTCCCCCTTCCCATCCACTCCCAGGTTGAATGGGAAGGTTGAAAGAGGCATTTGGGAGGGGGAAGGCGCCTGAGACTTAGATCTCTGTCTTTTTGTGTATCCTTGGGGCAAGTTATTTTTTTCTGCAGGACTCAGTTTCCTCATCTGTAAATGAATAAGTTTGGAGCAGAGGACTTCGGAAGCCTTTTCTAGCCTTAAATCTATGATTCTGAGGTTCTATTAAGAATGGTCCTGCTCATCCTCCCACAGAGTGAGATGGGACAATGGACAGAGTCTGACAAAGTTCTGAGGAGAGAGATCGCTTTCTTCTGGGGCTGATCAGGAGAGATCACACCTGGGGGAATATGGAAGGAAGAGAAAAATCTCAGAATACAGAGAGATTTAGAGGTTGTCTAACACAATGCTCCCAATTCCCTCTCCCCCCATCTTTATTCTTTATTTTGTAGAGCTGAGGAACAGGTCTCTATTTCCTCATCTCTGAAATAAGAGTACTAATTCCAGCCCCCATCTATCTCCAGTGTTTTGTGGGGATACAAAAGAGATGGTATCCCATGAACTAGTTAAAAAGCACAGTGGGTGTGAGGGGGAGTTCCGAACCCCAGGGAGAAGGAGTGGGCGGCACAGCAGGGGAAATTTAGAAGAAGGGAAAGAAAGCTGAATCCCTGCCAGGGAAGGAGGAAATCACAGCTGCAGTGAGGGCCACTCCTGAGCCCCCTTCCCAAGGCTGTTAACAGCCCAGCCTGTAAACTCCTTTATCACAAAAACCTATGGGGAGTTATAGGGGCTGACCATCCTGTTGCCATGGCCCCTTCCTGCCCGGTAAGGCTTATTTTGGTACATGCCCACTAGAGCAAGAGGCTCCTTAGAGGGCACAGCATAGTCAGGGGAGGGGAACAGAGTTTGAGCAAGGGGTGGGTGATGAGAGATCAGGGTGATTGAGTGGAAAGAACCCTAAGACTTGGCAGAAGATGGACTTGAGTTCAACCCTTACCCCCACTTCCTGTGTGACTCTGGAAAAGTTCTCTCTCTTAGTTCTCTAGGCCTTCTTTTTGTACTTTTAACATGAAGAAATCAGGAAAAGCTTCATGCAGGAAGTGGTATCTGAATTGAATCCTGGGGGAAGAGAACTATTGAAACAGGCAGAGATCATAGGCTTGGAACCCAAAGCAAGTCCTTAGAGATGATGCCCTTTCCAGCTCTTAATCTTTGACTTGTGAACAAAACTGAGGCTCGGAAGGATAACGGCTGCAGTATTCCCAAGATATCTCTCTCATAGGCATAAGCTTATTCTGCAGAAACCCCTGAGGAGAGCAGCCCCAGAACCAGCTTCTACACAAAGTGTCCAGCATAGTGGAAAGAGCAAGTTGGAGTACTTAAAGAACCACGTTTCAGTCTTGCTCTGATGTTGTCTGGTTGTGTGACTATAGACAAGCCATTTTACATTGGTGGATCTTAGTTTCTGCTCTTACAAAATGAAGTAATAATTCTTGCCCTCTACTGATTCTGATGAACTGGGAAACATTATCAACACCACAGGGAAGCCTGACATGTTAGTTATGAGTAGCTTCAATCTGCAGCTGATCTCTTCTCTTCTTCATCTACATCTTCTTTTTCTTCTTCCCTTTATCTCTTAGGCTAGAAAGTACAGTGGACACTCATGTACTTGTCTCACACTGATCACCATAGAAGCTTTGACCAGCTCTGTTTTTGCCCCTCCTTTAGTACCCTGCTAGTGCCATGCTCCTGGGGATTCTGCATACTGGAGCATGCAATAGACATTTGACTATGCCTTAAGTGCTATTGCAATTCAAAACTACTAAGCTCAAGTGATCCAGCAGCGTCGGTCTCCCCAGTAGCAGGGACTATGGGTGCCATCATTCTGCTCAGCATTTATATTTTTGACTTGCCTTAATGACAATTTCATATAAGCAACAAGGAGAAGCTAGTTACAAAGTCAGAATGTTGAGAGTTCTAAAGGGAAGTAACTACTCCATCTCAAAATTTATGGTGGAGATGAAAGTCTGGTGTCTAATATACAGCTGAAACTCAAGGAGAGCATTTCAAAGGTTTTTGAGGAGGAATCAGTAACATTGCGTGGTCTAAAGGGCAAGCAAGGCCCACGAGGGATGAGAAACTCTCAAGAATGGAATCATTAAGTTACAAACACGAACAGAAAAGCACCAACATGAGAAACTTATTCTGTGCTGATTCTCACCCACAAAGAGGAACTGACTACTGGGAATGAAGTGATCCTTTGAAAGAAATGACTATTCCACCTTAGAATTTATGATGATGAAGGCAATGAAGTGGATGCATAAGCTGACTTGCATCCTAAATTTTAGGAAACTAGAATTCAAAGCATCCAGGAGATAGGCTGGATACCATGGGGTATCTACAGGAGAAATCAACCCAGGAGAGATGAGATTTGCTTGACAATACCATTCCAAAGATACAAAGAACTATTCCTGGGACAAAAATAAATGGAGTTGTCTTGTGAGATCAATTCAGATACATAGGGAATTCATCAACCAATTTAGGATTAAGAAAGACACGTAGGGGCAGCTAGATGGCACAGTGGATAGAGCACCAGTCTTGAAGTCAGGAAGACCTGAGTTCAAATCTGGCCTCAGACACTTAACACTTCCTAGCTGTGTGACCCTGGGCAAGTCACTTAACCCAATTGTCTCGGGAAAAAAAAGAAAGAAAGAAAGAAAGACATGCAGAAAAGATGGACATAAGGACAGGTAAAAAGTAATGAATGGATGAATGAATGAACGAAAAAATACTTGTTAATTGACTACTACATGCCAGACACAGTTGGTTCTGGGAATATAAAAACAAAAGTGAGACAGTACCTGCACTCAAGGAGCTTGCATTCTAATCAGAGAAAATAGCATGTACAAGAGAGCTGAGACTAGAGAAGAGAAACTGATCTGGATGTTTTCTATAGTTTTAGGAGAAGATGGCATGATACCTAGAGTTGGTGACAGAATGCGATGTGAAGCATTATCTGGGACCAGCTCGATATAACTGGTTAGGATGAGTTTTTCAGTCACTTAATCAGACAGCTCAGCCTGAGGGTAGAGTACTAAAGCTGAATGGATTCACTCCTCCAGGGAGGGGAGCATGGTCTCTGGGATGCTGATCAGGGCAGGAGGATGTTGTTCTAGGTAGGGAGAAAGGGAGTACCTGGAGGGCAGACAGCGAGATGCTAGAGGAGAATAGCTGGATGAGATGTGATGAATACAAAAGCAGAACCAGGTCCTCTAAGAAAAGTGTCATCACCAATAAAGATGAGAAGGAACTTGAGGCAAGTGAGAAAAGCTAAGGATTGGGGGGGGTTGTAGTTTTTTTGTTTGTTTTTTAGCTATATTGAGGGAAAAATGAGTATAAAAGAAAGGACAGAACTGCTGCTAGGAATAGATGAGACAATGACAGCTGAAAATAGAGAGAAGGCTTAATTCTTAATTTGCTTCTGTCATTTGCCAAATATAATAACCATTAGATTGGAAAATATAAAACACCTATGGCTAATGGGACACTGATAATCAAGATAAATAAGGAGGCAGTCAGTTATTAAGCATTTAATAGGTGTCTATTATGTTTCGGGGCAGCTAGGTGCGCAGTGGATAGATAGAACAGCAGCCCTACAGTCAGAAGGACCTGAGTTCAAATTTGGTCTCAGACACTTAACATTTCCTAGCTGTGTGATCCTGGGCAAGTCATTTACCCCAATTGCCTCAGCAGAAAGAAAGAAAGAAAGAAAAAAGAAGAAAGAGAGAGAGAGAAGAGAGAGAGAGAGAGAGAGAGAGAGAAGTGTCTATTATGTTTCAAACACTGTGCTAAGTAATGTAAGTAAAAGGACACAAAAAAATTGCAAAAAACAGTCCCTACTCTCAAGGTGCTGCCAATTTAATCGAGGAAATAACATGTAAACAAGTGTATAAACAAGCTCTATGCAGGATAAAGTGGAGATAGTCAATAGAAGGAAGGTACAAGCATTAAGGGGCATCAGGAAAGGCTTCCTGTGAAAGGTGAAATATTAGCTGGGACTTGAAGGAAGCTAGGAGTTGGAGAGGGAGATCATACCAAGCATGGGTAATAGCCAGTGAAAATACGCAGAGTTGGAAGATGGTACAACCTGTATCACTGGATTGTAACATACATGGTGGCAGGTTGCGGGGTTTTCAGTGAGGTGGATGTGGGGTGTGTGTTAGGGATTAAATTCTTAACTAGGATGGAAAAATTGGGGATTTAGTCCAGGGCAGAAAAATTTAGAAAGCTCTGGTAGTACTTATTCTCCTTGAGTGCTGAAGAAACAACTGTACTTACTTAGCACCTAGATAGTGAGAATGGGGAGCTAGGTGCCTCAATGAATAGAATCTGGCCCAGATACTTTTAGTGGCTTTGTGGTCCTGGCAAGTCACTTAACCCTGTTTATCTCAGTTTCCTCATCTATAAAATGAGCTGGAGAGGGAAATGGCAAGCCACTTCATTATCTCTGCCAAGAAAACCCTCAATGGGATCACAAAGACCCCATTAAATGGTCTAACAAAGAGTTAAACACTAGGGAACAACAACAGTTAGCTAGAATAAGTAGTTCAAATAAGAAGCCATCTAAATGCCAATCTTTTTCCTCTCCTCACCTAGCCCAGGTAGGCTCTTCCCTAGTCTGGCTCATTATTCCCACCCCAGCCTCAAAGTATTGAGCTGATCTCAGGGTCTCTTCTCACTCTCACTTGCCAATTGCATTTGTCTTCAAAAGTTGCTTTTAGGGCATATTTCATGCTGCTGGCAAGCCTTTGGTGAAGTTTGCTCCAGCTATCAAAATTGTTCATTGTGATTCATGTAGGGGGATGGTGAGAGAGCACTTAGCAGCTTCTGATGCGTTTAAGTTACCAGGCCAAGGTGAACTGAGTCACAGGGCCCTGGAAGAAGCAGGCAGTTAGATAATGAGCCTTTGTCTGGAATCTTTGAAAGGTCATGTAAAAAAATGGAAAAAAGCTCCAACAAAAATAAAGTCAAATGCTTCATAATTATTCAGTGACCAAGTTCAGATCCAGAGAGGACTTGGGAAAATACACTGTCTCCTCACAATGAGGGTAGGTTAAGAAATAGGGGTGGGGGTTGGAGAGCAGGAATAAGTAGCTACAATGTACACTTAACCAAAATATCTCATTTGATCTTCACCATAACCCTGGGAGGTATGTTATTATTATCCCTATCTTACAGTTGATGAAACTGAGGCAGATAGAGGTCCAAGTCATACAGCTAGTAAGTGTCTGAGGTTGAATCTGAACTCACATCTTCCTGATCCCAGGTCCAGCATTTTATCTAGTATAGGTCTAGCTAATATACTAAATATTGCAATACATGAATACATAAAATATATATATAATATATGCAAGATGAAAGATTGCATATACTGTCAGCATAATAGTTATATTAGCAATGCTATATATCACATATGAAATAATATGTATATAACCTTAATTATATTAGTAATGCATCTGTTCATTTTACTAAACAGCTTTTTCTCTTTCTTTTAAAATCTTTATTACAAGGGACAGCTCACTGGGGAGGAGGGGTGAAGGAATCAGTTGGAAATGAATATAATACAAATATTTTAAAATTTTTGTAACAAAAACATTCTTACAAGATCATGTTGTACAGGAATAGCACAGTCCGACTGAAGCAGGGCCAACATCCCTATTTTCAAAAAAGGGAAGAAACTAGACTCTGCAAACTATAGGTCAGTGAATTTGACTTCAGTTTCTGACAAAATTCAACTTTTATTATTAGATTAATCATAAGTGAATTTGCAGAAAAAGAAATAGGAATCACATAGAGCTAGAATGATTTCAGCAAGAACTATCAGGAAACAATTTGGAGAGATGAAGGGCTATAGATTTGGAATATTGCATTTGTTTACTTGAGGTCCCTGTGTCACTTGGCTTTGCTTAAAGAAAAAAAAAATTGTCACAAGAGAAGGCTCATCATGGGTGTGGAATGTGTGTGAAGAAAGTGATTAATTCATTACAAAAGGCATTTAAATTCAAATTCAATAAACATTTATCAATCACCTACTATTTGCCAGGCAGTATGCTAAGTGTTAAAGATAGAACTGATAAAAAGGGTAACAGTCCCTGACTTCAAGGAACTTACAGGAGGCAGCACATAAAAGGAGGCAGGAAAATGGAGAATGGGGCACCAGGGAGCACCTGGATGGGGGCAACTTGTTTTGTGAAGTTGAAAGTCAAGAGAAGCAAATACAAAGTAGAGTGCATTGAGAGTCCAATTTCTGCTCTCTATAAAGGAAGGTGCTGGAAGGAGTTTGGTATTCCGAGGTACTATCAATCAAAGCTCCCCCCACTCCCAAAAGAGAATAGATCATTGAATATAAGACTAATCTTCTTTCCTTTTTTCACACGATAACCAAACTGGTTGATAAAGAGAATGCTATGAACCAAAGCTTCCTAAATTGTGGGTTGCAAGCCTATATGGGGTCACATAATTGAATGTAGGAATCGAGAAATTATGATTTATTGTCTGTAAATGTTTTTATATATTTATATACCCAGGGTTATGCAAAAATTTCTTGGGCAAAATGTGGTTGTGAGTGGAAAAAGATTAAGAAGCCCTGCTTTAGACATACAAACTCTGCCTAACATTCTGTAAAATGCCTGACCACGCCTTTTAGATTGTTATGTGAACAAGATGGAGAAATGTGGACCAGAAGATAGTTCAGTTAGGTGAATCCAGAACAGGCTGAATGGAGGGACCCAAAGAGCAGGCATTTATGCCTCTATGGTGATTAGGTTTTTAATTTATTCTTTCTCTAGCTTTTTTAGTTGCATGCCCAATTCATTGATTTCTATGTTAACTAGGAAGGAAGTTTCTAGGAGGGCCCTAGAGATCTGTGCTGCTTTAGCATTTTTCTCAGTGCCTTGGATAGGAGTATAGATGGAATGTTCATCGAATGTGAATGACATACATCTGAGAAATAAGTTCTCCATGGCCATCACCACCGATCTCTTACTCCATTCCTGTTGTCATCACTTTGGTCAAGGTCCTCATTGCCTCTGACCTTCACTACTCCAGGAGTAAACGTTTCCCTAATACCACCCTTCTTCTCCAATTCCTTGCTTTCTTCCATACTGTTCTCAGAATTGCCCTTTTCCCCTCACATGGCTCGGGTCATATTTCTGCTTTAAAAAACAAAACTTAAATGTCTTCCTGTTGTCTTGTGGCTAAAATTTAAGGTCTTTTCACATTCCAACCAGAGGCTGCCTTTTTTACTTTGCCTCATAGCATTTGACATACTTTCCAGTCCAGCTAAAGGAGAAGACTGTGCTCTCTGAACGTGCCCTGCACTCTACCTCCTCTGAGCCTGTGCTCAGTTTGTTCCCAGTGCCAAAAATACTTTCCCTCCCCATCTCTACTTGCTGGCCAATCCTTCAAAAACCAATTCAGATATCACCTTCTTCAGGATGACTTCTCTAATCCCTAAGTTGTTGACCACCTATTTTCCCCTTCAGCCTGCACACACCCCATATTATTTTACATAGATAACTTTGTGTATCATCACTGTCTGTATTGGGAGCTTATCCCTGTACAAGGCTGTAAGCTATATGAAAAGGATTCTCTCTCTCTTTGTTTCTTCCCCTAGTGTTTAGCACAGGGCTCTGCCCATAGTAAGTACTTAGAAAATTGTTTTGGAAGGAAGGAAAGAGAGAGGGAAGGAAGGAAGGAAGGAAAGAAGAAAAGATAGAAGAAATATACTTTTGGCTCTTCAATCAGACTATAAGATCCATATATTGTTCAGTTGTATCCAACTCTTTGTGACCTCATTTTCTTATTAAGGATACTGGAATGGTTTACCTTTTCCTTCTCTAGCTCACTTTACAGATGAAGAAACTGAGACAAACTGGATTAAGTGATTTGTCCAGGGTATTTAAAACCATATTTGAACTGAGGAAAAGTCTTCCTAATTCTCAGCTCAGTGCCAAGTAGCTAACTATAAGACCCAAGCACAAGGGTCTTATATTAGCAATGGTATGTGGATATGTACATATGCACACACACAGTACATATATTACAGTGTAACATTTATGTGTACGTTACATGTTATACACATTACATGTTACACATTGAGTAATATGTAACACACAAATGTTACATTGTGAAATAAGACAATATCTTAACTAAATTTTCTCTCCTCCTCCCTCATTACTTGCCCACACATATTAGTTGCTTATTTAATGTAGTTTTTGTAATTTGTAGCTCATCTTAGGAATATGACCCCCATGTAGAGTGCAAATGATCTTCATGGAACCTCAGGATTGTGGCATTTAAGAGAAAGAAAAGACTTCAGAATCCATCTAATCCAACCTACAAATGAAAGATGTCCTCACAATAATATACCTGACACATGGTTTTCTTTTCTTTCTTTCTTTCTTTCTTTCTTTCTTTCTTTCTTTCTTTCTTTCTTTCTTTCTTTCTTTCTTTCTTTCTTTCTTTCTTTCTTTCTTTCTTTCTTTCCTTCCTTCCTTCCTTCCTTCCTTCCTTCCTTCCTTCCTTCCTTCCCTCCCTTCTTCTTCTTTTTCTTTTTCTTCTTCTTCCTGAAGCAATTGGGGTTAAGTGACTTGGCCAGGGTCACACAGCTAGGAAGTGTTATGTGTCTGAGATCAAATTTGAATTTAGGTTCTCCTGACTTCAGAGCTAGTGCTCTATCTACTGTGCCACCTTCCTGCCCCTGACAGATGGTTTTCTAGCCTTTGCTTTAAAAATAAATCTCCAAGAAGGAGGTTTCTAATTTATTCTTTTTCTTTAAAGTCTCCAAGAAGGAGGAGCCTCTGGAGGTGACCCCACTACTTTTTGTCCAGCTCTCAAAAAGATTTTCCTGACATCCAGCCTAATTAGTCTTTTTGCAATTCTCCTGGTTCTGTTTCCTGGGGTCAAACAGAGCAAGTGGGATCTCTCTTCCACAAGATGACCCTTCAAAAACTAGAAGGCAACAATTGTCTCCCTGTCTTGCTCTCATGCCCCTCACATCCTGTATGTCCAGTCTTTTCTTCTCTCTAAGTCACAAACAGGTCTTGAACTTTGGAATCCAGACCCTTGGCAAACTGAGGCCAGGATACTTTGTCATCATAATATCTGCCCTACAGTCCCAATGAAAACATAACAATGAGAATGATGATGATGATAGTATTAACTACTATTTCTATAGTGCTTTAAAATTTGAAAAGCATGTTGACTGGATCTACTATAATATGACTACTAAGTATTATTATTATTAATAATGATAACCATTTATCCCTCAAATTCTAACCCTTCACTTTCAAATTCTATCCTGTCACCCTCAAAATCTAAGCCATTGTCCTTACCTTGAGTTGGGTAGAACAATGGCAAGGGAAGGGATCGGAAACCCGAGTAAAATAGAATGGGGACTCCCTGTGCCCTGAAATGTGATGGAAGCTGTGAAAGCCTGGCAGGAATTCTGACATACTGACAAATTGGGTTCTAGTGATACCACTGATTGTGTTGGTGCTGCAGCTAGTATAATGCAACTGCTCCGGAGAGACCTGAGTGTAAGGGAGGGCAGGATAGGGTTACCAACTGACCTTATTTGAAATTGTCACCATGATGGGTTTGACAAAGAGAACAGCAGTGAGTGCTGGTCCTTTGTCTTCTGATGTGACAAAAAGGCAGGATGAATTGGAATAAATCATGCATGTCCACACCCTTCTTCCTTTCAATGTTTCAGTACAGACCATTAAAGTTGGAAAATTATGAGTGTACTGAAGGCATGGACTGAAGGCATGAATCCTTGCCACAAATATGCAGTACTGCATCATAACAAAACTAGAACCAGATGCTTCCAGTTATAGGCAGGGGTTTCAACAGTTAATTTCTTCGTCAGGTATACCTTTTTCTCCAAGTTATACAACAAAGTATTACTAATCACTGCAGGGCAATTGGAAGAAATAATAACTTCATCTCTAAATGTAAGTTAAAGGAAATGAGAGGTAAAATCCAGACACTAAAATGTTGAAGAAACTGAGGTCATTGGAAAGCTTTACTTAATAAAACTCTAGATATTATAGCTAATATCAAAATAGTTGATAAAAATAATACTGATTACTCAAACAATTGTAAAAAGAAGATGGTTATGACTGATAAATCCAATGGGAAGAGGATTTAAGATGGTGGAGAATCAGAAAGAAATATAGTTTAACTCTCCTCCATTACTTCTCCACAAAGGTATAGAAAACGTATGAGACAGAGTCGTGTCTAGAAAATTCAGCAAAAAGTGACAATGCTTCTTTTTGGCTGTGTAGCTTGTCAAAAGGAGACAGACAGAGAGGTCTGCAGATTCTAGGGACAGGGTCTAGTCAAGACTGGCCAGCTAAAGTATTTAAGGACAAAGACTGAAAGCACCGGGCAATGAAAACCCCCCACAGAAGTGCCTAATTTTGTGTAGGATAAAGGAACAGGTAACAAGTAGCAATTTTAGTGCTCACTTCCCAGTTCTGAGACACAGATCTAGGGTGAAATGAGGATAGAATTTGTGCCCAGGAGTGACATTCCAGGGGAATGAGTAGTCGCAGGCTTGAAGTTATGTACTAAGCAAAGAGCAAGTTCAAAAGCAAGAAGCAGTTGTGTGACTCTGACCCCAGGAATGAAGCAGAGCTGATGTTCAGTCTTCAGCCCAGTCTGATGCCTGACATGGTATACTCAGTGTGGGAAACTCAGACCAAATGGTGATTTTGCTGCTATGAGACAGCAGAGCTTTCCCGATGACTGATAGTGGTGAGGTCCAGCAGAACTCTATTGAAACTCCAAATGTGTGTTAAGTCCAGGAGTATGTTGCTCACACCTAAATCCAGATTAGGAACTTTCAGGATTCAGACCAGAATGGTGATAAAAAAAGTTTGCCCTGGATCAGACTACACTGGGGACACTGAAAACTTTTCATGTCCTCAGCTTGAACTGTCCCTAAGACCTTGGAATAGCACAACCTTTTATACTCCAAGGAAGTGACAGCAGGATTCAGGAGAATAGAAATTTGGCCCAGAACAAAACTTGCTCTTAATATAAAGTCTGAAGCTAGAAAGTAGGCTGGAAGGAAGAACAAATAATAACAATAAGAAAAATCCCAGCATATAGAACTATTATGATGATAGAGATATTTAAGACATAAACCCAGAAGAAAAGAATAACTCCAAAATATCTACAAGTAAAGGCTCAAAGAAAAACACAGCTTAGGCACAAGTTCAACTAGAATTTCTTGAAGAGACAAAGTGAGAGTTAAAAAAATATTTTTTGAAATAAAATGAGATATATTGGATTACTTGCTATCTAAGGAAGAGGAATTGGGGGAAGAGAGGCAAAAAATTTGGAACACAAGATTTTGCAAGAGTGAATGCTGAACATTCTCCAATTGATAAATGGTCAAAGGATATGAACAGACAATTTTCAGATGAAGAAATTGAAACTATTACCACTCACATGAAAGAATGTTCCAAATCACTATTGATCAGAGAAATGCAAATTAAGACAACTCTGAGATATCACTACACTCCTGTCAGATTGGCTAAGATGACAGGAAAAAACAATGATGAATGTTGGAGGGGATGCGGGAAAACGGGGACATTGATGCATTGTTGGTGGAGTTGTGAACGAATCCAGCCATTCTGGAGAGCGATCTGGAATTATGCCCAAAAAGTTATCAAACTGTGCATACCCTTTGATCCAACAGTGTTTCTATTGGGCTTATACCCCAAAGAGATACTAAAAAAGGGAAGGGGACCTGTATGTGCCAAAATGTTTGTAGCAGCCCTGTTTGTAGTGGCTAGAAACTGGAAAATGAATGGATGCCCATCAATTGGAGAATGGCTGGGTAAATTGTGGTATATGAATGTTATGGAATATTATTGCTCTGTAAGGAATGACCAGCAGGATGAATACAGAGAGGCTTGGAGAGACCTACATGGACTGATGCTAAGTGAGATGAGCAGAACCAGGAGATCATTATACACTTCGACAACGATATTGTATGAGGATGTATTCTGATGGAAGTGGATTTCTCTGACAAAGAGACTTAACTGAGTTTCATTGGAGAAATGATGGACAGAAACAGCTACACCCAAAGAAGGAATACTGGGAAATGAATGTGAACTATTTGCATTTTTGATTTTCTTCCCGAGTTATTTTTACCTTCTGAATCCAATTCTCCCTGTGCAACAAGAGAACTGTTTGGTTCTGCAAATATGTATTGTATCTAGGATATACTGCAACATGTTTAGCATATATAGGACTGCTTGCCATCCTGGGGGCGGGAGGAGGGAGGGAGGGGAAAAAACGAAACATAAGTGATTGCAAGGGATAATGTCGTATAGAAATTATCCTGGCATGGATTCTGTCAATGCGAAGTTATTATTAAATAAAAATAAAATTTATTATAAAAAAAAAAAAAAAAAAAAAGAGTGAATGCTGAAAACTATCTGTGCATGTATTTTGAAAAAAAAGCTATTATTAAAAATAATTAACATCCCCCTCCCCCAAAAGAAATAAAATGAGAATGTATAACCTATGTCAGATTTCTTACTTCTTGGGGATGGGAAAAGGTAAGGCGGGGAGAAAGAAAAAATTTGGAACATAAAATCTTACAAAAATTAATGAACATGTATTTGAAAAAATAAAATACTATTGAGAAAAAAAGAGAAAAGAAACAAACTAAGAATTCAATTCCAATGGAAAATGCTATCTGCAACCAAAGAAAGAACTATGGAGATGGAATGTAGATTGAAGCATATTATTTTCACCTTTTAAATTTTGTTTGTTTTGTTTTATCCTCATGGTTTTTTCTTTTGTTCTGATTTTTCTTTCCCAACATGGCTCATGTAGAAATATGCTAAAAATGATGGTATATATGTAACATATATCAGATTATTTGCTGTTTTGGGGAGGGGGAAAGTAAAGGAGAAAGGGAGAAAAAAATGGAATTCAAAAATCTTATAAAATGAATGTTGAAAACAATCCTTATATCTAAGTATCAAATGCTATAAAAATTTAAATGAGCCAAATAGAAAATAGTGACTCTATGAGACAATAAGAAATATAACACCAAAGCCAAAAGGCTGAAAAATAGAGGAAAATGTAAGTTATTTTATATTGAACATGACTATCTTGGAAAAGTGATTGAAGAAAGATAATTTAAAATCATTATTTGAAATAAAAGAATGTTAACATTTTACATGTAATTGTTTTACATGTAGTTGGGGAAAAAATATTAAATGAGATCTTTAAAAAAGAATCACTGGACTATTCGATAGCTATAACAACAATAACAACAGAAAGCCTAGATACCATAATCCAAGAAAGCATAAAAGAAAACTTCCCAAGTCTCTTAGAACTACAGGGCAGAGTAAAAAAAATAGAAAAAACCCACTAGTCACCTTCTGGAAGAGGATGAAAATGAAAGCTCCCAAGAACATCATAACCAACATCCAGAGATTCTAGGTCAAAGGAAAAATACTGCAAACAGCAGAAAAAAGTCATGTACTGAGAAGCCACAATCATGATCAAATATTATTTTGTAATAACCACTATAAAGAAGAACTTGAAATACAATATTCTAGAAGGCAAAAAAATAAGATTATAACCAAGAATAACTTAACTAAACAAGGATAAACTGTTTACATTGTACTATGGGGAGATGACACAGAAAGCTACCCTCGTCAGAGAGCAAGAAGGAATATAATAAGACAAAGGGCCAGGTAGTGTTTTGTTTTGTTTTTATTCTCTTAAGAATAGAAAGGGAAAGAAAAGGAACACTGGTGGGATAGGGGAAGGGGAAGACTATGGCATATAATAGATGCTCAGTAAATGCTTTTTGTTGTTGACTTAGTGGGTGAGGCAATAACTGTCATGATAAAAATGATAGGAGGAAAAGTGGCAATGAGTCTAAGGACAGTTATCAAATACTAGCATAGCAGAAGTGATATAGAGAGGTATTGACTACTGATGGGCAGGAATTGTACAATCGCATTAAAATCTAGCTAGGCTGTGCAGTACGAAATTTGAATTTTGTATTGTCTATTTAAAAGCAACAAAAAAGAAACATATAGAATGAAATCTTGAACTCAGAAGCATAATCCACATCCAGAAAAAGAACTGGTGGAGTCTGAATGCAGATCAAAGCATGCTATTATCACTTTATTTTTTTGTATGTGTGTATGTGTTTTTTCCCTTTCACAAAGTGTAATTTTTTCACAAGCTGTTTCTTCTTTCACAATATGACTAATATGGAAATAGGTTTTACATGATTATACATATATAACTTATATCAAATTGTTTAGCACAAAGGAAGAGGGAGAAATTTTACCAAAAAATATTAAAAATTGTCATTACATGTAACTGGAAAAATTTTATTTTAAAAAAGATAAAAGAAGCATATTTTTAAAATTCTAGATTTCCTTCATCAGAAATCAAATGCAGTGGTCAAAAGGTTCAAACTGACAAATAACAAATAAACAAGCCAATATCAATCAAAAATTTCACTATAGAGGGTTGAGAAGCAAAGGGTTCAGAGAAAAGACAGAATGCTGAAGGAAGACTAATTGGAAAACTTCTGATTACCAAGACAGTCACAAGATTTCCAATACAACAAAAACTAAGAAAAAGAAAGTTTGATACTGTGAATAAAATGAACAACACAATAATCATATCAAGGGAAAAGACAAACTTTAGCTCTCTACAAAACTTGAAAGCAGTGGAGCTGGATGAATCTATAATTATTGGCTTCAGTTCTTTACAGTGGTCTGTGAATGATTAGCAGATTTCTTTGCTGGCTTCTTCTAGGATGCAAGCCTGAACCCATCTCTCTTAACAGAAAATGTCACTTATCCACTACCCAAAAGATGAGAATGCCATTGACTCTCTCCAAAATTAGACCAATTACATGTGAAATATTACTAGCAAAAAGAGTGTGCCCAAACATCACAGGGGTAGAAAGATCAACTTATTATTGATTCAGTCATTATTTCCTTCCTTCTGAAAATACTTTCCTTCTATCATGTATTTATTTTGTATGTGCTTAATTCTTCATGTTGTTTCCTCCATTAGAATGTTATCATTTTCGAAGGCAGGGGCTGTTTTTTGCTTTTCTTCTTATCCCCAGTGAATTGCACAATGCCTGTAACACAGGAAGAGCTTACTAGATGCTTGTTGACTGATTGATTGGTTGAACAAGCCATCCAAAAGTACCACAACATTTTTCGTTGTTGTTCTTCAGTTGTTTTTCAGTCATGTCTGACTCTTCATGACCCCATTTAGGGTTTTCTTGGCAAAGATTCTGGAATGGCTTGCCATTTCCTTCCTTCTTCAGCTCATTTTACAGATGTGGAACTTAAGCAAACAGGGATAAGTATCTTGCTTAGTGTCTGAGTCCAGATTTGAGCTCAGGAAGATGAATCTTCCTGATTCTCAGCTCAATGCTCTATCCATTGTACCACCTAGCTGTCCTATTTATTTATTACTATAAGTCTTTTGACTCATTTCCACATTCATGGTCTATTCATGTCCTGTGAATATTTAAACTCATCACCAGAACAACAACAAAAATAAAATGCTGGGAGTATTTGATGAACCTATTGAAAACTGTTGTCTACTTAAAACACATTACCAACACAATCAAGACAAGAAAATTCATATAAATCATGTCACTTTTCAAGGAAATAGTTTGAGTCTATTATGGTTCTGCCTTAACGTTATTATCATCTTTCCTAAATAGAACTAAATATGGCTTCCAAATTAAAGAGGGAGTCAGACCAAAACATCTTATTAATCATTTAATGCAAATGAATGACAAGCTCCACTGAAAAACATATTAAACAGATCATTCATTTTATGGAGTCTTTCTCCAGGGATATAGAAAGGTCATTTGAACTTAATCAATGGATTTATTTTTCTTTTGGATCTGGGTCTCCCCAGCTCTCCAGGCTGGAAAAGTAGTAGCCACTTATGAGCCCAATCCTACTGCTCACTGACATGGAAACTTTGGCCCACTCCATTTCTGACATGGGTCAATTTGCACCTCCTTAGGCAGCCTAAACTTAAGGTTTTGAGTGTAGGATTTAATGCAGATATCCGATTGGCTTTAGGCCTACTGCAGCTCAGAATTTTTGAGCTCAATTGTTCCAGAAGCCTCAGCCAGCTCCATTGCAGGGATTACAAGCATGTATCATTATGCTAGCTTTTTGGGGTAGGGTGAGGGAGGGTGGGAATGGCTCAGTGTAATTTTAGACATATGCCAAAGATAGAGATTAAAGACTTCAAGCTTGAATTTGGAGATGAAGTTGAACTAATGGACAGAAGGGTACTTACAATACCTTGGTCTCCTCCAGGCAAGGTGCATTGAGCATAAAGCTATTCAGGAAAAAGCTATGGCTGTATATTGTCAAGAGATTTATTGGTGATCTGAAATAAAAGTTCAATGGGAAGAACATACTTGAATTAACATTGCACAATACTAGTCTTAACATATACTTTTAGAATTCTAAAGCAGACCATAACAGACTTTGGAAGTATCCTATCAGAAATCCATATAATATTATAAAATATGGGACCCATTACCCTAAGGCAACTATAGAAAGATTAATACTTCTCAAAAAGGAGAAAGATTGATAGAAATTTTCAGAATCCATTATCAATGGATTAAACACCTACAGAAACACTTTTGAAGTAAAGAGACATTACTTAACTAAGCAATAGCAAAAGTTGATACCAAGTATATGTCATTAGATTTGTCAACTATAACACAAAGTGGCTTACCTTCCTATGGAGCCTATGAAATAGCTAAAATCAGAGAGTAGAAACTAAAGATGTTCCATGGGCAACATTCACATGAACTCGGCCAGCTATATGTTGACATAAAAAATTCAAATAATGACTGTGTCCTGTAGATTGTTTTTGAAATGGAGGGAATATGATAGCAATTTGGGATTAGTCTATCAGAAATTATATATGAATTATCTTTAAAGTGGCCAGAAATATCGATCAATGCAGATTATGTAAGAAAATGGTAGAAAATATATAACATATCACTTTCAGATTACAACAATTTAGCACCTATCAAATACTAGCAAGACATGACCTGTGAGTTAGAATTATATACCAGAAGATTGAAATATTTTACAAAAATATAAATATTATACCCATACTATATACACAGACATGAAAATATCCTTGAGGATTCAAGGACCAGAATTAGACCCTTATCACAGACTGAACTGTTGCCACAATCAACAGAATATGACTATTGATAAAAATTTTAAAGAATTTTTTTAAACTGTTCTCTTCAAAGTTACCAGGGATCTCTTAATTTCTAACTCTAATGGCTTTTCTTAATCCTTAGCCTTCTCTACAGTATTTGATCCATGTTGTTATTTCAGTCATCTCTAACTCTTTGTGACCCCATTTGGGGTTTTCTTGGCAAAGATAATGGAGAGTTTTACTTTTTCCTTCTCTGGCTTATTTTATAGATATGGAAACTGAGGCAAACAGGGTTAAGTGACTTTCTAAGGCTCAAAGAGCTAGTAAGTATCTGAAATCAGATTTGAACTCAGAAAGATGACTGCAAGTCCATTTACTGCTGTTCACTTCTCCATCTAATTGTCCCCTAGAAGGGATCACCTTCTCCTAGATACTCTTTCTTCTAGGTTTTCATGACATAGTCCTCTCTTTGCTTCTCCTCCTACTTGTCCTATTGCTCTTCCTCAGTTTCCTTTGTTGGATCTTAATCCATATCACAACCCCTAACTGTGGACACCTCCTTTATCCCTACCCTGGGTTGTCCTCTTTTCTCTCTGTGTGATCTTATTTAGTTGATGACTCATTTATCATCTCTATGATACTGGTGACTGCTGTCTCTATAAATCCATCTCTCATCCCTCTCCTGAGTTGTAGTCCTTGAGTCACCAATTGCCTATTGGATATTTTGAACTGAACATCCCACAGACATCTCTAAGTTAACATGTCTAAAATAGAAGCCATTATTTTTCCTTGCAAAAAACATCTTTCTTCCAAACTTCTCTCTTACTCTAGAGATCACCATCATCTTCCTAGTTTGAAACCTTGTTGTCATCTTCAGCTCCTTGCTCTCCTCTAACGTTATGGTCACTTCTCATTTATACTTCCACAACATCTCTTTTGATCTGTTCCCTTCTTTTCAGTCCACAGCCACCACCCTGCATTGGAGCTTCATCACATCACCATTGAACTGTTATAATAACTACCCTGGTATCTCAGGGAGTCAATTTATCCTCCACTTAGCTGATTTTTCCTAAAACTGACCTACTTATAGCACTTCCCTACTCAATAATCTCTAGTGACTCCTAATTACCTCTAATATCAGATATAAATTCTTCTGTTTGGAATTTAAAGATCTTTATGAATTGGCCCCTTCCTACCTTTTTCCAGGCTTTTTACACACTACTATTCTCCAGGCATTCTCCAACTCGGCCATAGTGCCTAGCTTGTTAATCCTCATATAGAACAAGCAGAGGTTCTGTGTCCCCAGCACCTAGCACAGTAAGTAGCACACAGTAGATGCTTAATAAAAACTTGTTGATAGGTTGACTGATAAAACTCAATTTTCTTTCTCTGTGCCTTTGCCCTGTGTCTCCTGCAAGCCTGGAATATTCTTTCTTTACATCTGTCTCATAGAATCCCTGGCTTCCTTCAAGACTGAAATCCAATACCACCTTCTGCAGATTGCTTTCCTGATTCTCTCCGACTATTAGTGCCTTTCCTCAATTATATTCCATTTACTCTGCCTTGCATTCACATTTATGCATATGTATTCTATAGATCTATATCCCATTAGATTATGAGCTTCCTGGGGCCAGGGACTATTTTAACTATTTGTTTGTAAACCCAGTGCCTAGTATGGTGTCCTGCTCATAGCTCATGCTTTATAAATGCCTGTTCATTGATGCTTAGATATTGCCAAACCAAATACCACTAATCTCCAAGATTCATATATCAAGAAAACTTTCAAAATATGAAGATCTATGAGAAGAAACCAAACTCATTTAGGAACAGAATAACGTACACATCTTTCCCCTGCTTTGCCTGCTACTGGATTTGTCCAGAAGATGCTTTTAGTGAGTCCACCAAAAAGGAGCTGACATCCCAATCCTTTTATTCAATTATAAAAAGAAATCCTTTTATCCAGCTGTATGATAGTCTGCAGAACATTAAATATGAAAGAGTAATAACAGGACAGAGACCTCTCCGAGGACCCAGTTTCTATCCAGACACCATTATAAAAGATGAGAAGTATAATAATAATAGTAACAACAACACATTTATATACTTCTTTTAATATGTGTAATGCACCATTCTCAAAACAGTCTTGTAAGGGAAGGAGTACAGATATATTTAGTTTACAAATGAAGAAAACGAGGTTCTTATAGTTTAAATACTTTGTCCATTAGTAATTATAAGAGGTGGGATTCAAAGCCAGGTCTCCTGTTCAATGAAACATTATCTCATCTCAGTAGGACCTTCATGGCAATCTTTTTATTCTTCTCTGATAAACTCTCTATCCCAGTCCTCTTAGTAACGCTCCTCCAATCTTTCTCTCACTCTCTTTTTTTTTTTAAACCCTTATATCACCATTTGATAGAGTTTTGGACCCAGAAGAGCTGAATTTAAATTCATTTCCAGGTACTCATTAACTGTGTGACTGTAGGCAGGTCATTTAACCACTAACTGCTTCCATTTCCTCTAACTGAAAAATGGGCGTAATAATAGCATTTACCTCTCATGGTTTTTGTGAGGATCAAATGAATTAAAATTTGTAAAACATTTAGCACATAAATGGGCACAAAGTAGACATTTTCTTTTTCTCCATCTTCCCTCCCTTCTTCCTTTTTTCCTTCCTTGTTTCTTTTTCTTTCTTCCTTCCCCCTCCATCTCTCCCTCTTTCCCTTCATTCTTTCTTTTCTTTCTTTCTTCTTTCCTTCCATCTCTTCCTTCTTTCATTCCCTCTCTCTTTGTTTCTTCTTCCTCCCTCATTTCCTTCTTCTATTTTTCTTCTTTCTGTTCTTCCATCCTCCTTTCCTCCCTTCCTTCTTCTTTCCTTCCAACTCTTTCTTCCTCATTCATTCATCCCTCTCTTTCTTTCTTTTTTCCTCCCACCCTCCTGCCCTCCTTCTCTTCCTTCTTCCCTTCTTTTTCCCTTCCCTTCTTCCTTCCTTCTTTCCCTCTTTCCCCCTCCTTCCTTCTTTCCCTCGTTCCTTCTTCCTTCCTTCTTTCCCTCCTTCCTTCCTTTCTTCCTTCTTTTCTTCCTTCTCTCCCTCCCTCTTTCTCTACCTCCTTCCTTCCTTCCCTCCCTCCCTCCTTCCTTCCTTCCTTCTTTACTTTCTTCTTTCCTTCCTTCTTTATTTTCTTCTTTCCTTCCTTCCTTCCTTCCCTCCTCCTCTCCAGTACCTACCAGTGGCAGGTACAGAGTAGATACTCAAAAAAAACCTGTGCTGTTAGATTGGATATATTCTTTTGCTTTGGCCAGTGACACTTCCCTGATTTTCTTCTTACCTGTTTAGGAAGCATTTTTATCCACCTAGGACTCTGTCCTGGGCTTCCTTTTCTTTTTAAATTCTGTTTCTATATGGTCTCATACTTCCTGTGGATCCTATTATCACCTCTAAACAGATGACTCCCCCATCTGTATATTTGACCTTAATCTCTCTCCTGACCTCCAGTAACACATCATCACCTGCCTGCTGAACAGCTGGATGACTATCCCATCAATATCTCACATTCAACATGTTCAAAATAGATTTTATCTTTTCCTCTATATGGACTTCTACTAAGTTTTCTCTATTATTTCTTTATCTTAGTTCGTTCTCATCACTCCTTTCTATAACCTCCTAGTGGGTCTCTTGTTTCCAGGCTTTCCTGTTTCTAATTCACATTACTGCCAAAATTCTTTCTTCCAGTATTCTTCTGCTCAAGAATCTTCAGTGGCTCCCCAATTGCCTCTAGGATAAAAAGCTAATTCTTAAGCCTAGAATTTGGTTGCTGCAGAACCTGATTTCAACTTTCCTTTCAAGACATTTCCTATTATCTCACTCTACCCCTCCACATACTCTTCATGAGAAACTGGATTATTAGCCATTTTGCAAAGGAAGCATTTCAGTCACTGCTCATCATGCCTGTAAAATAGTCTCATTAATCCATATTTAATCAGCCGAATGGTGTTCAAATTCCAGTTCTGCCACTTAACAGCTGGACCTGTTTCCTCAACTATAAGTGTGAAGATTGGACTATTTACTCAGAGGTGGGTTGGTGGTACAATGAATGGAGGACTGAACTTGGAATCTGGAAGACCTCAGTGCAAATCTAGACTTAAGACTCTTTAGTTGTATGATCCTGGACAAGTCATTTAACCACTGTGTTTTTTCCTTAACTATAAAATGGGTATAATAATAACACATTGTGAAAATCAAATGTGATAGTTACAAAGTGCTTAGCACAGGACCTGACACATAGTAGACATTTTAATAAATGCTTGTTTTCTTCCTACTTCTAAGGTCCCTTACAGTTCAGAATTTGTGATCCCATGATCTTTGTCTTGGAAGCATTGCCTGCCTTCAAGTCTTAACTCAAGTGGGATCCCCAAAGCTATATGTTTGGGCTCTGTCCTTCCTCAGTCTACTTTATCTGTACACAGGGTATATCTGTCATGTATAATATAGTCCCCTTGTGGGGAAGGACTATTTCATTTTTGTCCCTGTATTTGGTATATGTATATGTATATGGTGTCCCAGCACCTGGCACAGTGCCTAAGGCATTGTGGGTAAATTGAGCTAAATAGAATTTTGGTGACCTTGTTATTTTTGTCCAAGGCACCTAATCTCATAACCTTGGGCTTAGCTCACCCTAGATTTTTAGGTACAGTGTATCTCATTCTTCATTCACTGAACAAAAATTGATTCTATACATGCCATGTACCAAACCTGAGCCTGGCACTGGAGACATACAGACAAAAACCATTCCCTAACCTTGGGAAGCTTCCATTCAACTAGACCTTTAAAAATCACACCCAGTGCCTCAGATAGCACCACGCACACAGTAGGTGCTTTATAAATACATATTTGCAGAATGAAATGAATGATTCATGTGAACAGTCTTTTTAAGAGAGGTTATTCTTTTTGTAATTCCAGTTTAAGAGAGAACTGGAGATCTCAAACTCCTCCCAATCAATCTTTTACCTGTATTGTTACTAGGCTCCCTAGGGAGCAAAGTCAGTTACTGGCAAGAGCAGGGAAGAGGAGACCACTATCTAGGAGTTGCCTGAAGGGAATGCTTATTTATGGGACTGTAGATTTAGATCTGAAAGTGCTCTAAGAGATCAAAAGGTCCCCTACCTTTGTCATTTTCTAGATGAGGAAACTGAGACTCACTGCCAATCCGGATCTTAGTGACCTGACATCATCTTCCAAGGTCCCAGAGTCAACACCTTCCTGACAACTGTGGGCATCTGGCTTGTGCTCAATGCTCATTTTATCATGACCACACTGGCCAGGCCTCTGCCCTCTTCCCAACATGCCAGGGACCAAAATGAGCTTATGTGTCTTTAAGTGCTTGGGGATCCCTGCAGCAGGCGCCACAATAACCCTGAAGTTGATTATTAATTGATGCTAATTAATAAGTTGTATTCATAAAGCTAGCAGAGGCCCTAGGGGCTGGAACATCAACAGGAGGAATGTGTAAGAAATCCAATAGCCTGGTGAATAACATGGACTGTTTAATTGCCGTCAGGGAGGCAGACCCTTTTGCTTGCTCACACTCAGCAGTCTATAGAGGCTGGGGAATATCCCCATTGAATGGGAGGTAAGACTAAGGCACTGATCAGGAAGAAATCAGGCAAACATAAGGACTATTTGACAATCCAATTGCAAAATTACCTGAGTGAGGTGCAGTCAGAAAAATTTGGAGCAAGGGAATATAAACTCAAAATCCCTGCTCTGACTCTTAGTATCTATAGACACAGGGTAAGTTGTTGCTCATCTTTGTACACCAGTTTTCTCATCTGTAAAATAGGAAGGTAAGCTAGATAACAGCTAAGGTCCTTTCTACTCTGAATCTATGACCCTACAATATATATGTATGTGTCTATACACATATTCATATATACGAATAACAGTATTTGTATCTATATATAATATATAAATACAAATCTACATATAAGATGGCCAATCAATTAATAAAATTTACTAAAGCATCTGCTATGTGTCCTGGGAATACAAAGGTATAAATTAAATGTTTCCAGCTCTCAAGAATCCAAAACACAGATTACTGGGCTTGGTCCTCTTCTGGGAGGGAGGAGGTTAATGGCCAGTAATGCTTCAGAATCTTGAGTTCAAAAGAAAAGGAGAAACATCCAGAGGAATTTAAAATATGTAGTGCCTCCTCCTAGTGTATCAGTTTTTTTTTTTTTGCCTGATAGTAAGAGAGTCTTAGACCTTAGACACTAATTAACTTTATGATGGTGGTCAAATTACTTAATCCTATGTACCTCGGTTTCCTCATCTGTCAAATGATTTAGAGAAGGAAACGGCAAGCCATTCTAGTATCTGCCAAGAAAACTCCAAATGGGGTCATGAAGAGTTAGATCTGACTGACAAAAACGACTGAACAATAATAAATTTCTTTTTAGGATAGTTAGGTAAATAGTATAGCTAGAATAGCAGATCCAGTATCAGGAAGACTCATTTTCTTGAATTCAAATCCAGCCTCAGACACTTATGAGCTGTGTGATCCTGGGCAAGTCAGTTAACTCCTTGCCTCAGTTTCCTCATCTGTAAAATGAACTGGAGAAGGAAATGGCAAATCACTCCAGTATCTTTGCTAAGAAAACCTCAAACGGGGTCATGATTGATTGAACAATAGCAACCACTTTCAAAAGCTTACATATAAACTATATATGTTTATGAATGTATGTATATATGTTCATATATATATATAAAATCAAGTATAAACCTTCGTACATACAGTTCCAACAGACATATGTATAATTTCATACACATACCAACTGTCACAAAAGGGAATGAGTTTTTGTTGACGTCTTTTAGTTTTTTTAAACATGACAAAAGATATCAATAAAAACTCATTTAATACAAGCACAGAAATGACAAGGGGGTTGGACAGAAGCAGATGGTTATAGTCAAACCAGATGTTCTTCTTGACATTTAAAGCCCTTTACAATCAGACCCCAACCTACCTTTCCAGGGTTATCACACATTGAACTTCATGTATTGTCGTCTGCCATTGTCCACCTACATTAACCTTCTGACTGTTCCTACCACATCATACTCCATCTCCCGGCTCTGCCTTTGTGCGGGCCATCCCCATGCCCGTAATCACACTCTCCTCACC
Source organism: Antechinus flavipes (assembly GCF_016432865.1). Taxonomy (NCBI): domain Eukaryota; kingdom Metazoa; phylum Chordata; class Mammalia; order Dasyuromorphia; family Dasyuridae; genus Antechinus; species Antechinus flavipes. Next base: position 656,600,020 of record NC_067398.1, read on the forward strand.
TCTGCCTCTTATTTGCCTTCACTCTGCTCAAATAATGCTTTCTACTTGAAGTCTTTGCTGCTCTTCCCAGTGCCTTCCTCCACCCCAGTCACCTAGTATTTATTTTGTGTAGTTTCTCTCTATACATATGCACATGTTGTCTCCCTCTAGCTACATTTTAAATTCTTGAAGTTTGATTTTGTCTTTATATCCTAACCCTGGCATGTGAAAGGCTTTTAACAAAGGCAGCTTGGTTGCTGACATATGTGAAGATCCATGCAAACACATGCTTGATCTACACACAGTAAGCCATATGCGCCCGTCAAATGCAGACACAGAAACACACATGTAATGGAAATAAGGACATTGCTGTGGGGACATGTTGCCCCCATCCCAAGCATTCCGACACACACAGAGCCTGTCTCAAGGAACGATATCTACAGTGGTCCCCACACACGCTCCTACAAAGAAATCCTCCCTGGCTTTCCCCACCCTTGTGCCAGTTTGGGCCTTGGAACAGCAGGGAAGAACACAAACAACTTGGTCAGACATGAGCTGTGGTCCTAGGGCCCATTTCCTTCTCAGCAAGGGCAGTAGCTGCCTCCTCCAGGAGCCATCTTGGCTTCTTCCTTTGGCCAGAGAAGAAATGGTGTTAGAGGCCTGGGTGTCTGAGTAGAACGAGCCAGGTGGGCCCACCACCTTACCTCTCACCATTACTCCATGCTTGTCAGAGCACAGACTGTGTGTCAGTGATCAGGTTACCCAAATATATCAGGCCTTCCCTTAATGAGTGAGCCAGGAGACCTGAGAAGCTAACGGGGGTCCCACCTCCCAGCATTATATACAGAGCACAAACCCTGAGTCTTGCATAAGGGCAAATCAATGATCAGGTTTCCCAAATGTATCAGACCTACTCTTAATGAGTGAGTGCTTGAGAAGCTTCTGGGGGTCCCACCTCCCACCATTACTCCCAGAGCACAAACCCTGTGTCCTGCATGGGGGCAAATCAATGATCAGATTTCCCAAATATATCAGACCTTGCCTTAGTGGAGTGAATGTGCAAAGCAGAAAGCCTGAGAAACTGCTGGGGGTTGGGAAATCTTTCCACCCCGTGCATGGGGAGCAGGCCATGGTGCCCTTGCTTTGCTCAGCTAAAGCAGCATCTCCAACTCACGGTCTATTTCCTGGGCGCAGGCTCTCCATGTCTTGCCCCCAGCTCTGATTTCCTTCTCCCTTGTCTATCAGCCTTTAGAAAAGCAGGGGAGGAGGGGCGTGGCATTATGTCATACTCGGTGAGCATGTCTATACAAATATGAATGCAGATACCTCTGGACGTCATGACAGACTGGAATAAAAATAGAGTATCTCCCTTGGGATTTAGGAAGCTCTGGATTCAACTGACACCTCTGATACTTACTAGCTGGGAGATCACAGATAAGCCACTTAACTTCTCAACCTCAGTTTCCTCATCTGCAAAATGGAAATAATATTAGTATCTTCCTCCCAGGGTTGTAAGAATCAAATGTTGTATATCAAATGTTCTGCAAACATTAAAATGCCATGTAAATGTTAACTTGTATTATCAAAGGATCATAAATTTAGACATGGGAATGGACCTCGGCAGCAGACTCTAACTTCCCCATTTTATAGATGTGGAAACTGAGGATCAGAGTTTGATAAGTCGTCCAAGGTCACATTGTCAGTAGAATGGGTATGGGACCTCAGTTCTCTGACTCAGATTCTGAATTCTTTCTAGGATTCCTAGGACTGAGGGTTGACTTCAAAGGATCTGGTGAAGTGGCTGGGCCAGGGTGGAGGCCTGGAGCTGGGACTGGGGCACAGACAGACAGATCTCCCCATTCCTTGAAGAAATTTTCTCCAGCTGTCCATGCAAGGCTGAAATAACAACACGGGCCGAGCTCGCCACCTGGGGGCCACTGAGGAGAAATGCTCTGCCCTGAAGGCTACCAACCTGGAAAGAGAGCAGGCGGCCCTGTTTGGCTTTGGCTTGGCGGCCCAGCACCAGGGTTGGATTTTTGTAAAACAAATGAACAAACAGGTGAGATTACCAGGCAGGCTTCTTGGGCTCAGTTTCTCCATTCTGCTAGATATTCCAAATGCAAATGAAGGTACAGGCTTTTGGGCCATATCTGCTCCCTCCTGGATCTCCTGGAAATCATAAAGAAGAGATATGGAAAGTGCTTGGAGAGTCAGAGAGAGAGACAGAGACACAGAGACAGAGAGAGACAGAGACGAGAGAGAGACAGAGAGACAGAGTGAGAGAGACAGAAAGAGAGAAAAAGAGAGACAGAGAGAAAGAGAGACAGAGAGATAGAGTGAGAGAGAGACAGAAAGAGAGAAAAAGAGAGACAGAGACAGAGATGAGAGAGAGACAGAGAGACAGAGTGAGAGAGAGACAGAAAGAGAGAAAAAAAGAGACAGAGAGAGACAGAGACGAGAGAGAGACAGAGAGAGAAAAAGAGAGACAGAGACAGAGAGAGACACAGAGATAAAGAGAGACAGAGACAGAGAGGGACCCAGAGACAAAGACAGAGACAGAGATAAAAAGAGACAGAGAGAGATAGAGAAAGAGACCTTACATGGACATATAACTATAGATACACACACACACACACACACACACACACACAGCCCTCTCCAGGCTCCCTGATACTTCTACATCTTTGTAAACATACTCACAGATCCATAAATTTGTCTAGTCAGATAAAAAAAAAAAAAAAACCACATCTTTGTATTGCCACCTAACCACAGATAAATTCCCCCCCCCCCAAGCTTCAGGAACCCTACCACAGGTCCCCCCACACATCCTGGTAGATACACAGACCCATACGCCAGCTATAGACTGGCACACAGGTAGATTTCACTGGAAAAACATAAAGCCACAGGCATAGACACACATGCACACAGACATACCCCTTACTCCCCCCAGAACTACAGGCCCCAGGTACACACACTTTTGAATAATGCAGTCAGATACCTCCATGGCAACAGATTTGCACAGCCCCTTGTACCCTGCCCCCACCCTCACATACACAGCCCTAGCACTGAGGGAGGCCCCCGGGTAAATAAATGCCCGAAAACCTGCATATGCAGAGACCCCAGAACCATAAATACAACCGTCCTCTCACTCACACATGCATTTGCCTCCGAGGGGAACCGGGGATATTGACTCTAATTACTAAGCAAAGTGGCGTGTGCAATGGAGGGGAACTAGCGAGTGAGTAGAGCGGAGAAAGCTGCAGTGACGGGCACGAGCAGGGCTGGGGGCTGCCAGACGGAGGCAGGGAGAGAATTGCCCATCCAAGACTCCGAGCAAGACTGAGCCACAGCAGCAGCCCGGGGGGACCCACAGGAATAGGAGGGGAGGAAGGAAGATCTGTGGAAAGGGGCAGGCTGACCCATGTTTGGTGTGTTGCAGGAAACCTGGAGTCCTAGATCCCAGATACTGGATGACCTGTAGGCTGAGGGGAGATCCATCCTGTCTCAGGTAAGTCATCCACCTCCCCTTCCCACCACACCCTTTTCCTGACTCTCAGCGACATTCTCCCGGACAATACCTAGAAAAGGGGGGCAGTGAGGAGGGGAGGTCTGCTTGTAGGGGGCTGACCCCCTCCGGCCAACCCCTCCCCACATTCTCAACCCCCCCTCACATTGTGGTGGTGTGGCCTGGGCCCTGTCTACCTGCATCTCCACATAGAGGGCAGTAGAAGACCTAGGAAGTGAAATAGCTTTGCCAACTTAAAATCCTCCCTGGCTCTCTGAGAGCCCTCTGTCCCCATACCAACCCAAACCAGCCCACGATCCCTGGGCTGCAGCCTTAGTCCTGCCTCAGTCTTGCCTGAGGCCAGGCCTCAGATTTCTTGCCCTTCTTCTACACTGAAGCTCTACCCATCCCATCCTCAGTTTTCTTGCCTTCTACATTGAAGCTCAACCATTCCATCCTTAGTTTTCTTGCCCTTCTTTTACACTGAAGCTCTAACCTTCTCATCCTTAAAATTCTTGCCTTCTACATTGGAGTGCTAACCATCCCTTCCCTCGGGTTCTTGCCTCCTACACTGATGCTCTAACCATCCCATCTCACTGCATCCCAACACCAGAAGAGCAATTTAATACCACCTCTTCCTTCCTCAGCTATAACCTTGTACTCAAGTCCCTTATTCTCTCTGCCTCAGTTTTTCCATTTGGAAAATGAATGGGATTAGAATAGTCAGAGACTTTTCACCTGGAATCCGTTAACTTGTTTTATTATATTTTGATAATGGTATTTCAGTATAGATGATTTCCTTTGTAATCCTACATATTTTATTTTACTTTATGCATTTTAAAACATAATTATGAGAAGAGTTTCCTAGGCTTCATCAAGCTGTCCGATGGGGTCCGAAATACAAAAAGGTGAAGAATCCCTGGACAAGATGATTTCAGGGATCCTTTCAAGCTTTCAGTCTGATACTTTTATGATCTTGCTTGTGCTTGAAATGGATGACTGTCTTTTCTACCCTTGTGGCCAGTCTGTGCCCCATTTTGGAAAAGCTTCCTTCCTTAGGGTACAGCCTCCTTGCCCCTGCCTGGGGCTCTATCCCTTCCTCGAGATCCCGTTGGCCAGACAAAAGCCCCGCAGGCCCGTCAGACAGCTGTCACCCAGTCGCCGGTTGTCATGGCAACTGCTGGAGCTGTACCAGTCACCTGCCTGGCTCCTGTGGCCCCGCCCTGGTCAGAGAGCCCCACTGCCAGCAGCAGGAGCCACTTCAGTGCTGGGGCCCAGGTTTCCAGCTGCTTCCGCCCTCTTTCTCCATTCCACTCCCCCAGGCTCCTCTGTTTTTCCTCATTTTTTCTCCCCACCCTTGCCCCAATAACTGCATGACCAAAAAAAAAAAAAAAAAAAAAAAAGCAAAACTACGAAGTAGGATGCATAAGAAGGCTCAAGGATTAGCAATTAAGCTCTTTGGTTCTCTGTGGGGTCCCTGATTTTCTGGGGGAAGGAGAGAAAGAGAGGAATCAGCATGAAGGTAAGTAGAGTCACCAAATGTTCTCTGGGAGAACCAAAAGAAATAGAGGGTGAGATCTGGGTTTGACTTTATTTTCTGACTTTTAATGTGTGATCTGAACTACTCATTTACCCCCCCCCGGGGGGCCTCAAATTATTCTTCTGAAAAAAAAATGAAGTAACTGGACTAAAGCAGAGCTTTTTAACCTTTTTTGTGATATGAACCCCTTTGATATTCTGGTGAAGCCTGTGGACACCTTCTTGGAATAATGTTTCCAAAAGCATAAAATGAAACATATAAAATGAAAAAGAAGATTTATTTTTATTGAAATAGTTTCAAAAACATTTTAAAAAATAAGTTTATGAATCCTAGTTAAGTATTCATGGCCTGGATGATCTTCAAAGTCCCTCCTAACTCTGAATCCTAAGAACTTATGATGGGGCAGGGTGCAACTGGAGGGTCAGTGCCTCCAGTCCCCAAACAAGTAGAGGGCCTGGGGTTCCAGAGGCCTGGAGAAAGGAATTGCCTGAGAAGGAGAGTGGAACACCAAGTTGCTGCTAATTACAGTTTCTAAGAAACAGATATAATTACTGCCTCGTGAAGGGTTAATTACCACTAATCGGTCTGGGGAATTAGTCAATTCTCCCTCCTTCATGAAGGCAAAATATTTACCCTCCAGAAACCCCTCTCCTTCCCCCTCCCCTATTCATTTTTCTTCTTGGGTTTTTGCATTTCATTCATAGGGTCCTAATATATGGAAGTACAACGGACCAAAAAAATTATAGAGTGGTAACCCAGAGGTGGAGATCAAATAGTCCAACCCACTTATTTTATAGATGAGCAAACTGATGCTCAGAGAGGAGAAATGTTTTCCCCAAGATCACACAGCTAATAAGCAACCAAGCTTGGATTCAAATCCAGCCTCTCTGGCTCAAAATGCAGCATTCTTTTGACTGTACCATACTGCCACTCACATCATTTACTTGCACATCTGGTAAGGGCTAGTGTTGGGATTAGAATCCAGATCAGAATCACAGAATCAAACACTGAATTTTAGAGAGAGGGGATGCCACTGGCCATTTAATCTAGTATGAGATACTAGAGTAGTAAATACTCACTCCTCATCTTTTTTCAGAGTGCTAACTTTCTAGTGAAGGAGATAAAAACCATCTTTCTCCTCCTCTTCGTCTCCTTCCCTCCCTTCTTCCCTCACTCTCTTACATGCATCTTTTTTTGGAGACAATTGGGTTTAAATGTTCACACATATAGTATATAAAGTCAAATTTGAACTCAGGTCCTCCTTACTCTAGACCTGGTGCTCTATCCACTGCACTACCTAGTTGCTATACCACTCCCACGTATGAACAATTGACTTCCTTGTTATTGCCATGAACAAAATACATTTTTATTGATAGTTTCTATTTCTCAATGGATTCTATCTTCTTCCCCTCTCAGAGAGTCATTCCTTATAGCAAAGAATTTAGAAAATGGGGGCAGGAGATAATTCAACAAAATTAGTCAACATATTGAAAGTCCCATAGTCTCTCTGCTTTGCAAAAAAAAAAAAAAAAAAAAAAAAAAAAAAAGCGTGTGTGGAAGGTGCCTTCCTTTGAACCAAGCTTGATCACTTTAGTTTCACAGCATAAGTCAATCATGGATAATTATATTACTGAGAATAGCAGTCTTTTAGTTGGTCACCCACCACCACTACCACCACTAACACCATTGTTATTACTTTATATTCAGTACATTTCACTTTGCTTGAGTTCATGGAGGACTGTACAGATTTTTTTAATTCCTGAAAGCATCCTGCTCATCATTTCCCATAAAATAATAATATTCCATCATAAACACACACCATAAACACACAGATTATTGAGCCATTCCCTAATTAATGGGCATCCCCTCAATTTCCATTTTTTTTTTTTTTGCCCTAAAAGAGAGCTGCTGTGAGTAATTTTTGTACATATAGGTCATTTTCCTTTTTTTTTTTTTTTAAGTCTCTTTTGGTATTCATGCTAAGTAGTGGGTGTTGTTAGAGATCTTGGCCTTTTTGAATTAAGATATTCTCCAGGTCTCAGTTTGATTGAGACAATACCTATTCAGTGATTAAGATTAGGTAAGAAAGGAAGCAAAGAGGGTAGGTAGGTAGGATGGGGCCATGAATATCTATGTCCTTAGAATTGATTCTCTTACTCCTTGATTGACCTGGAGCAAATTTCTTTCTTATTTTTAATTTGAATTCTTTGTCAAATGAAGAGGCTGAACTAAATGATCCTAGATAAATACCTTCCAGCTTTGAATCCTAAGGTGAATGAATGCTGTGTATATCATGATATGGGGGGGGGGGGGCATGGATATTTCCTCTTCTACTTACAAACTCTTGTTTCTAATTTTGTGTCATTCTCATCTGAGACAGACCTTTATCTAGTTCTTTAATATCTTAGAAGAACCAGTGTTGGATGGATGGGCCATCATCTATTCATCCATCCATCATTCCTTGTTCTTATTACTTATTCTTCTTCTCTCCTCTGCTAAACATGGTCCTCTGTGCCTTATGTTCCTTCTCATGTTTCAGCCTGTTAATGTCCATGATGTGGCTTTCTACTGCTTTTTAGGTAATTGGTTATTTCATTTTTTTCAAGACTAAAGTGTTTCATTATTCCCAACCATGCAACGTCTCACTGAGAGATTATGGGTGTGAAAACAATGGACTATAGCAGTAGTGAGCTTTATGAGGTTACTGGAAATTGTGTCATTTCCTAAATATTGTCCAGCCTTATCTCCTCTTCCTCAGTCTTTCCCTGTTGCCCAGTTCATTTGCTGCACCTGTCCAAAACTAATATTCTATAGACTCTTCATTCAATTGTATAACAGAATCTGGACAACAGGCATTTTTTTTTTATCCACTATGTTGTCTCTGTATTGAAATGGTTGAATCAAGATGATGTAATTAGTTTTAGATGTGTTAAGTATGAGCTACTAGTGGGCTATATAGGTAGAGAAATCCTTGAAGCAGTTGGGAATGTAAAACTCTCAAAGATCTGGATTTTGGAGCCAACTGCATCCTTTTCCACACAGATATCAAAATCACATAAAAATTCATGGCAAGGGGCAGCTATGTGGTACAGTAGATAGACTGGCTCTGGAGTCAGGAAGACCAGTTCAGATATGGCCTTGGACACTTAAATATCTGGGTGATCTTAGGCAAGTCGCTCAACTCCAATTGCCTCCTCCTCTTCCCTTCAAACAGTAACAACTTTATGGCAGACACAAATAATTTTTTAAAAAAAGAGATCTCATCAACTGGGAAATACCTAATTAGCTAAGATGTTCATCAGTGTCCAATCTGTGGGTCAGTGGAAAAAATACCGGATTAGAAACCAGAAGTTCTGTTTCTGCCAACTTGGACAAATTACTAACTCTGCTAGGCCTGTTTCTTCATCTGTAAACGTCAGCTCTGAACGTCTTGTGTATGTCCTGAATTGCATTTACATAATCCCCCCCAAATGTAAGCTCTTGGGGAGCAGGGAGTGTTTTTATTTTGTGTCCTAATCACTTGGAACAATGCTAGTACATGGTAAGTATCTATTAAATGCTTGTTGGGGGGTTGTAAATTTGTAGATGGATTGAACTGACCTTAAGGTCCCTTCCAGCTCTAAATTTATATCTATGACCTCCTTCCTCTCTGTGGAGAAGCTCACTTCTGACTTGACTAAGAAAATAAAAGCCATCTGTTATGAGATCCCTCTCCTTCCCTAGCCACACCATATCCCCCATTCTCCTCTCCTTTTCTTTACTTAGAGAAAGAAAAGGCCCCTCTTGCCAAGGCTGGGGCCCTCTATTTGTACCCGTGATCCCGTCACCTCCCATCTCTTCTAAAAGCATGCCTCATCAATCTTTCTTTCTCTCATCTTCAGTCTCTCTTTATCCTCTTCTTCTTCCCTGCTGCCTACAAACATGCCCGGACCTCCTTATTCTTTAAAAAAAGAAAAAAAAAGTTCACTTGACCCTGCCTCTCCCTCAATCTATTGTCCTGTATGTCTTCCTCCTTTCACAGCCAACCTCCTAAAAAAAGAGTCAGGATTCTTTGCCTATATTTGCTCCCTTCTTGCTCATTTTTCAGCCTTTTGCAATCTGGCTTTTCATATTGCCGATGGATTGAAACTGCTCTTTCCTGAGGTTACCAACTGCTAAACCCAAAGGCTTTTTCTCAATCCTCAACCTACGTGACTTCTCGGTAGCTTTCAACACTGTCAGTCTCCTTTTCCTCGATGCCTTCTCCTCCCTTGCTTTGTTAACATGGCTTTCTCTTGATTTTCCTCCTACCTTTCTGACAGTCTCCTTTGCTGGATCATCATCCATCCCCAAACCACCCACATGTGGGGGTTCCCTCCAAGCTCTCTCCTAGACTCTCTTCTCTCAATTAGTAGCCTCATCAGCTCCTATTACACTCCATATAAACAAAAATGATAATGATAATATCTAACACGCAAACATTTCCAAAGTACTTTATGTTATCTCATTTGCTTCCCCATTGTAAAATAAGTGAACTGAATTTGAGAGTTTTAAATGACTTGCCCTGAATCACCCAACTAATATCTAAAACAGGAATCAAACTTGGCTCTCCCAAGCTACAAGTACAGCATTCCACCATCCTAAATCTATTTAGCTCTAATCTCCCTTTCTCACTTGGAAAATGGATATAATAATAGTACCTACTTCTTTGTTATAAGTTATAAATTGTTATAAGGATCAAAAATGGAAGCATGCTACTTGGCAAATTTTAGAGGGGATAGAAATGTTAGTTACTGTTACCACTACTATTGCTACTATTGCTGATGTTTAGAATATGAGGACCTTCTTTGCCAATTAGCATCAATGTAACCTTAGCAAGCTCCCTCCACCTCTCTGGATTTCTGTTTGCTAGGCTGTAAAATCAGAGGATTAGATTGTTATTATTCGATTCCAACTCTTCATCAGAAGGGATTTTCTTGGCAAAGATACTGGAGTGGATTGTAATTTCCTTCTCCAATTCATTTGACAGATAAGAAAACTGAAGTAAATAGGATTAAATGACTTGTTTAGGGTCACACAGCTAGTTAAGTGTCTGAGGTCAAATTTGAACTCAAGACTTCCTGACTCCAGGTCTGGCACCTTATCCACTGCACCATCTAGCTGCCCCAGGATTATTCTAAACTCTAAGGTTCCTTCACACCTATATGATCATCAGTATCTTTTTTTCCCTTACATACCTTCTGCCTTCTGGTGTATAATAATTGTAAAGGGCACATTACTTAGCACATGGTAAGCACTATATAAATAAATGTTAGCTAGTTCTCTCTTTACTTTCCACTCCCCTATTTTCTCCTCCTCTCTTCCCTCTTTTATTCTCCCCTTTCCCCTTTTCTCTCCTTTCTCTTCTCTTCCTTTTTCTCTTCTTTCCCTCTCTGTCTCTATCTCTTTTTCTATCTCTTTCTGTCTCTGCATCTCTGTTTCTGTCTGTCTGTCCCTGTCTCTGTCTTTTATCTCTGTTTCTCTGTGTGTGTCTGTCTCTGTCTCTGTCTCTTTCTCTAAAATCATCAGTATCTTTTTTTTCTTACATTCCTTCTATCTACTGGTATAATAATTATAAAGGGTTTAGCACAGTGCCTATGTTTAACTAACATAGCTAAATGTTAACTAGTTCTTTCTCTCTCTCTGCCCCTCCCCTCTTTTCCACTCTTCTCTTCTCTCTTTTCTTCTCCCCTTTCGGCCTCTGCTCTCCTTCCCTTCTCTCCTCTTCTTCCCTCCAGTCCCCTCTCTCCCTTTTTCTCTTCTTTCTCTCTCTCCTCTCTCTCTCTCTCTCTCTCTCTCTCTCTCTCTCTCTCTCTCTCTCCCTCTCTGTCTCTGTCTCTCTTCTCTGTCTCTCTCTCTCTCTGTCTCTCTCTCTCTTTCTCTCTTTCCTCTCTCTCTCTCTCTTTCCTCTCCCTCTCTCTCTGTCTGTCTGTCTGTCTGTCTCTCTCTCTTTTCTCTCTCTCTCTCTGTGTCTTTCTCTCTTTTCTCTCTCCATCTCTCTCTCTATCTCTCTATCTCTAAGCAAGAGGAGATGCTGGTCTGCTTCTCAGTCCCTCTTTCTGCCACCACCACTTGGCAATTGTCTTTCTCTCTTTAAAATTCATTTGATGCTTTGCAGAGCCATGTTGCTGTCATCTGTAGCACTGCTTCTCCTCCCTGATGAATTCAGTACTTAGCTCATGGTTTTCTTTTGTTCCCCAGCTCCCGCGCTTTCATACACGTTGGCCCCCCAATTTTCTTTTTTCTCAACTTCCATGATTCAAGTCTCCAATCTATCTTACCATTGCATAGAAATAGCCACCCCTCCAATGCCCTCCCCTCTCCCCATACTCCTGAGTCACCACCCCTTCCCCCAAAACTCAACTGAAGTTGTTCAGGTGCTGGAGTTCCTCATTCCAGCTCTGCTGATTCCCCTCCCTCTCCATTTGTAATTACTCTTTTCCTCCTCAAATTACCTTGTATTTACTTACCTATGTACATAAAGCATTACAAAAATGGCCTATTTTCCAGTTCCTCATACACCACATTCCATCTCCCACTTCAATGACTTTACACTGTTGTCCCTCCCTTCCCACCCCTCACTCCCCAAATGTGTCCCCTCCTCACCTCTGTCCCTGGGAACCCAGGGCTTCCTTTACAGTTCAGCTCAAGCACTGTCTTTTCTATGAAGCCCTTCCACATTCTCCCAAGTCCTGGTATCTCTTCTTCCCCTAATTATCTTGTATTTCTCTTTTTGTTCACAAACTTCATGGCAAAATCAGTGGAGCCAGAAAGACCTGTGTTTCAGTCCTGACTCTGGCAGAGACTGTCTGTGTGATTATCAGTCACATAACTTTTCTATGACATAGGCAACTCTGAAAGACTCTTACGTTGAAGAGAAGGTTCCAGTGTGCCCTGGTAGAGAGGGTTTCCTTTCCTAAGAGAGGGTCTAAACTCCTTAAGTCACAGGTTCAGCCTCTATCCCCTATATTTTTTGTTCATTTATATTGTGTATATTTTTCCTGGAGGATTGCAAACTCCTTGAAGGCAGGCCCAGTTTATTTTTCTTTTTTCTTTGTTTTTGAATCCCTAGTGCCTTGCACACAGGAGTCACTTAAAAATTTGTTCAGTGGTACTAAACTATAGATATTGGGTGAAAGTTGCAAAGAGGACAATTTAGGATTGTGTAATAAAACTCTTTCTAACTATTAATGGTAGCAGTTGGTGTGGAGCCATAGTGCATAGAACATCAGCCCAGAGTCAGGAGGACTCATCAGGAGGACTAATGACTCTTACTAGCTGTGTGATCCTGGAAAAGTAATTTAATCCTGTTTGCCTTGGTTTCCTCATCTGTAAAATAAACTGGAGAAGGAAATGGCAAACCATTCTAGTATCTTTGCCAAGAAAATCTCACATGGGGTCACATAAAGTGTCAAACATGATTGAAATGACTGAACAACAATTAAGAGTTCTCTCAAAATACTATAGGCTGCCTCAAGAGGCAATAAATGGGACCTCTCTACATAGGTAAACATTTACTTTGTTGATGTGAAAACAAAAAATGTCAGTACAATTTCCTTGGAGAGGTCTTCAAGCCAAAGTTGGGACACTGGTCACATGTATTATAGAAGTAATTCTTGTAAGAGTAGAGACTGAACTCAGTTGTCTCTGAGGCCCCTTCAATTGTTGATTTCATGATTCTTTGGACTTGGAGGTTGAATCCCTAAATTCATCAGGGAAGAGCACAAGGATTTCCTTTGGCAACAAGGGCCTTATTAAGGATGGAGAACATTCGTTGGTAATAGACCCAGTGAGCAGGGTTGAGATTCCCTCCACCTCCATTCAGCTGCTTGAAGCAGTGGGTCATGGGCTCAGTCTTGGACTGGGATTTAGTAAGACAACTACCAATAGAACAAGAAAGCTAAGTATTTGAGAGTGGCTAACTATGGGGTTAAAATTAGGGAGATAGGAAAGTAAAACCAGAGCTGGGATGATGGTCTGGGAAAGTACTGAGGAGATGGAACTAGAAGTCAAGGTAAGAGTAGGAGGACAAACAATGGGGTTAGGAGAAGGGAGGCATGGGAAGGGTGGAGCCAGAGGAATTCTGACCAAGGCTTCTTTCCTATTGGGAGATGGCCTTGCCTCCCCTCACTTGGACCCTCTTCATTATTAAGCCTCCTTAACCAAACTTGGCAAGGTTGGCTGACCTCTGGGATAAGATCTTTTTCAGCCCTGAAGTGCTGAACATTCATCCAAAGAAGTGGGTGTTGAGCAATATCCTGGGACCAGGAATCTCAGCCAGTTTCTCTCTGTCTCTCTGTGTGTATATGTCTTTGTCTCTGTCTCTGTCTGTCTCCCCTCCTTCCTTTCTCAATGTCTCTGTCTCTAGCTCTGTCTCTCTTTTTCTCTTCTTTTTCTCCTCCTCCTTCCTCTCTCTCTCTGTTCCCCTTCCTTTCTCCTTTATTTCTTCTCTCCTCTTCTCTCTCCATCCCCTCCTTCTCTTTTTCCTTCTCCTTTTTCTTTCTTTTCCTTTTGTCTCTGTCTGTCGGTCTTTCTATCTCTATCTGTCGCTATCTCTTTCTGTCTGTCTGTCTTTTTCTTTCTCTCTGTCTTTCTTTGTGTGTCTCTCCACTCCAGCTCCAGCTCCAGCTCCACGCCTGGATTCCCTGTTCCTTCTAATGACTCTTCTCTTCCTTTTTCTCTTCTTTCCCTCTCTGTCTCTGTTTCTATCTCTTTCTGTCTCTACATCTCTTGTTTCTGAATGTAGAGGAAACTGAGACCCAGCTACTGACTTGGGAGTTAGAATGGTTGGAATCAGGCTAAGTCTGGTGGAGAGAGTACCCATTCCTTCATTTGCATGGCCCAGGGGAGGGCAGGAAGCAGATTTCACTCTGGTTTTCATTCACTCAGTCAACAAGCATTTAGGGGGAGATAAGGACGACTTGATGGGGACATGACAAAACTACCAGATTCATGAGGTTTTCCCTGGCTTTGTGCCTGGATCAAAGGATGGAAAACTGGAAGGAACTTTAGAGTTCTTCCTCATCTCCTTTTATAGATGCAAAAGGTGAGATCTAAAGAAGGGAAGGAATTTGACAAAGAGTAAATGACAGGGCTAGGGTTCAAGCTGGACTCCAAACCCAGTCTCCTTTTTCTGAATACACCCTGCTTCTACCTCCCCCCCCCCAGATATTTAATTGCTTTTCCTGGAATTATTCTCCCTAAGAAACGCAATCATATGTTTTTGATTCCTTTGTCCTGAACTCATCTGGTGAGCATTCAGGCAGCCTTTTGAGGGAAGGAGAACAGAGGCAAGGCTGGTGGGAGTGAGGGGCCAAGAACTGAATCTCTAGGGAACCAGTCTATGATGAGATGGAGGAGGGGGAACAGACACAGCTCCAATTCCACAGGGCTTTACAATGCCTCCCTTCTCTTTGCTGAGACCAGTAATGGAAAAAACCTCTGCCTGATGTCAAAAGGTCTCTTGCCTCTTGGCTTAGGAGCTGCTCGTTCAAATGAAATGGAAATATTAGATTAGATAATTGCTAGAGTCCTTTCCAGCTCTAGACTGTTAGCTGTACAAATGCTTGCTGTATGTAGAGTTCAGTGTCACTATGGGGAGAGATCTAAAGTCCTCCCTTCATGTAATATCCAGTCTAATATTTTTTTTTAAATCCCTGACTCTCTAAGGTAGAAGGAGCATGAGAAGATATCTAGAATGATCCATGCTTCTCAAAAAAATTCCCTACACAACAAAACCAACAATTCTCATTATCTTGGCTTCCAATGTCATGAACTTGATGGAAATTGCTCTCTCAATGGTCACCAATGATCCATGAATCCCTAAACCTGTGGCTTTTTCTTAGTCCCCTTTCTTCCTTGATCTCAGCATCATTTTACACTGTTGACCACCTGTCCTTCTAGATACTCTCTGTTCTCTCTGGGTTTTCATAAATTGGAAGGGAACTCCAACTCTAAATCCAAGGACTATGCTAGTTGTCCACTGAGGCCCCTTCCAACTCTTAAATTCTTAGTTCTGTGACATCTTCTAATCTTTCCTCCTGCCAGTTAAGAAAAATAAAGTAGAGAGGGAGCAGAATGGCCTAGAAAGGGAGTAACTTACCCAACACCACACTGCTGGTAAGTGACACACGTGAAATTCAAATCCAGGTCATCCGATTTGAAAAGGAACAAGAAGGATTCTGGAATCTTTGAATCATGGATGTATCTTACCAGGTAAAACCCATAGTTAGAGAAGACAGATTGCTAGACATATGTACATGATGACCTCTGATGTCTGACTAGGGCTGTCTCCTTCTATCCCTGTGTCTAAGCATCTGGTCATCTTCAATTGTAGTCAGAAATCCAATTCCCCGACCTTCCCTTTCTGCCTCCTCCCCAAACCCCAGCAGACAGTGGGAATAAAGTTTATGCCCTCAGCTCAGATATTCTGGCCTTTGATTCTCATTTCTGGATATTGGTGGCTTTTCCAGAACCCAAGAACAGAAGGAGCTCAAAATAACTGGTTTACTAAAGCTGTCTAACCATGGGGTTCCAGCTCAGGGAGCCAGGGAAGAGGAATTATTTCAAGAGCTGAAAGAGACCTCAGAAGACTTAATTCAACCTATGTCTGAGTAAGACCACCCATCCCCCCAGCATCCCTGACAAATTGGCTATACTTGGACACCTTGCATCCACTGTTTCCCAAGGCAAGCCAGTCTATTTGGTGATAAATCTAATTGTTAGGAAGTCCTTTCCTTATATTAAGCAAAAAGATGTTTCTCTGAAGTTTCTCTCTCTGCTCTTGCCCTCTGATGCCCAGAACCAGCCTCTTTCATATGGCAATCTTTCAAATTCTGGAGGACAGCTCTCAGTCTCCCCCCACACACACATACACAATTTTTTTTTCAAAGACTAAATAAATATCTCCAGTTCTTTCTATCAACCCCCAGATGACATCCAGCCCTCTCACCATCCTGATTGCTCTTTTTTGGATTCATCTCAGTTTGTCACCATTCGCACTAAAATGTGGTGACCAGAACAAAACAGAACTATAGAAGTGGTCTGACTTCTCCCTAGGTATCCCCTACTACAGGCTTTGGGAGGCACCATCACCCAGCTTCCAGATGTGCCTTTTATATTCCCATCTTGTTCATAGATCCTAGATCCAGTGGCAGCTGTGCCTTCCGCATCCCATTCCCACTCTCTTGCTCTGGGGTGCTCCCAGGAGGCAGCAGGAGAGGCAGGCAGTTATAATGGAAAGAGCACTGGATTTGGAGTCAAAAGACTAATTAAAGCATTTAACAGGATTTAGAGCTGGAAGAGACTTTAGCTAATCCATTCCTCCCCCCATCCCACTTTTATTCATTTATTTATTTTTGACAGATGAAGGAACTAAGGTCCAAGAGAGAAGTAACTTTCCTAAAGTAGGATCTTTCCCAAAGGATTTGTGTTCTAATTATGGTTCTGCTACTTACTGCTTGAGTGTATAAATCACTTCTTTCTAGTCCTCAGTTTCCTTTTCTGTGAAATGAGAAGTTTAAATAAATTGATCCTTAACACTTCTCCTAATTCTGCCTCCAAAACCATGTGTTCAGAAGCTATGTCCTTGGCTGGCAAGAGAGGGGAAAGAGATATTTTTAGCAAAAGTCCAAACTGAACAGCAATCCTTTCTACTTTTCTCCATATTTCAGGGCCTCTATATTCATGGAGACCAATTTTAACCTCAAGGATTGACCTAAAAGGCCATCAACTCTTTTGGCTCACTAAACATATCTACAAACCAAAGAGAAGATGACCCTTTTGGGCCCCTGAGAGTAGACTCGGCCTATGTGAGCTCAGGACCACTTGAAATACAGCAATAGTGTGAAAGAGAAGATTTAGAACTGCAAAGTACTTTGGTGCTCATCTAATTCAGCCCTCCTCTCATTGCATAGAGGAGGAAACTGAGACCAAGGAAAGTGAACTGATTTGTCCATGAATCCTACAGTTAATAAATGTTCATCTGAGATGCAGATTATTCTAATTCCTCCCTCTAATTCCAAATGTGGCTCTCTTCCCTTACAGAAAGGCTGTGGCTCAGGCAGCAATGCCAGAAGTGATTTGTCCCTCATTGCCAGTCTTGTGGCATGTGGGGGGAACCCTAGAGGTCCCCAAGGTGATCATTGCCATGAAACAGCCTCAGCTCTAGCTCTGGGTTAAAATCACAGTTACTCCAGGGAGAGACTGAATTCAGCCAGGCCTCCTCTGGGTAGAATGGAGGTGGTCTCGTGCTGTTATTAAAAGAAAATCCTGGTTTGGCCTCACCCTGGTCAATTAAAGGCAAACTCAGGAAATAAGACAAAAGGAGTTTATTGGCACCCCAAAGCATCAAACAGTTGGAGTGGGGCTGCTGCCAAATTCCATCTTCAAGCTGCTTTTATTAGCAGTAAAACAATTTACATTTGAGGGTAAAACAATCCAGATTGGGAGACCTTTTTGATGAGAGGTAGGATTAGTGTCTCCTTAGCTTCTCCCCTGCTACAGAATCATTGGGAGAGGGGATTAGCCCTCAAGTGATGGGGTTAGCCTGAAAAAAATTGGGATTAGTTCTAAATACAGGCTGGCTGAGCACTATACTCAAAGGTTGTTCGAGGTTACAAAACACTGGGATCACTCAGACTGATTCGGTCCCAATGTCTGGCTTTGGATAATCCTGCTGTTGGTGCTAGCTATGCTCATGATGCAGTCCCACAATCAGATCTATATAATTTTTCTATCCTGAACTGCATCATCCTAATCTCTGTAGTTTGTGCCAAACCTATTTGAGTAAGTATTAATTTCTATAAATTAGATGATTTAAACTTGCTACAGGAAAGAAGTCTACTGTGGTTCTGAGTATTACAAAATCATATAAAAATCATAATCCTATGCTTCTTTTAATGTCATAAAAGTTAAACAAATTTAGTTAAACTGAGTTATAATCTCATATATTCCCTGAGAGCAACTTTATTAAACAGGCTCTAAAGATAAGCTGAAAGCAGCTAGTTAGTACAGTGAATAGAGGGTCCAGCTTGAATTCAAATCTAAACTTATATACTTACTAGCTATGTGACCCTGGGCAAGTCACTTAATCCTATTTGCCTCATTCTCTTCATCTGTAAAATAAACTAGACAAAGAAACGGAACACCACTCTTAGTATCTCTGGCAAGAAAACTTAAAAAGAGATCATAAAGAGAATGGCATAATTGAAAAACAATTAAATAACAATATAGGTAAATTAAATCAGATTACAGATTAAACCACTTAGCCGGCTCTCTATGTACTCATTTGAGAGGGGAAATTTATATATTGCTGTCAACGGAACAGAATCAGTCTTTAACCTGTGGGTAGTCCAAACCAAACAAAGATTAGGGACAGGAGAGTCAGGAATCAAACAGAAGTTTAATTTGGAAGTGAGGGAAACAGCTTGCAGCAAGGACACATGTTGGAACCCCACCCCTAATGGGAGGGACCTGAGGCAGTGTGAGAAGACCTCAATTTATACCAATGACTGCACAGTGAGCTGTCACCCTGACAATGAGGAATAACAGCAACAATGTGACACATTTGTTTCATAGCAGAGCTTCATTACTAGAATACGGATCAAAGCAATACAATAATTATATGAAACAATTCTGGGATTTTGCTGTGGCTTAACTCATCCAGATGATGAGTGCAAATGGTTTTGCCAAGCACAAGGCACAGTTTGCTTGTTGTGCCTTAGCTCTGGAAAACAGGGTGTTTCCTAATATTTTGGCATTTTCTTCTTTTGATCAAAGGGAGTAGGTGTAAGAGAACCCCTATTCTTCAGGCCAATAAAGAAGAAGCTAGTACAAGATGAGAAACCAGTTGGACCAGGATAAGATGTTACCTAGCAGCTTTAGTTCCTTAAGAGGACCTACAAGGGAAGTGTGTCCCAGATATCATTGCTAGGCACTGTTTTCTTGAAAGCAAAAAAGAGAGGGAGACCAGCCAAAGTGAAGGGAAGAAATTGCCAACATATACTTGAGTCAGGGATTTGGTGGTTGGACACATAACAAAAGGGAAGAGAAAAAAAAAACAAAAAACCAAAACTAGGATGGTATATATTTATCCCTGATCCGGAATCTTGGGACAGCTGTCTCATCTGGGTGTCAGCTGCTTCTGAATCCATACTAGATGAACTTTAGCTCCCCAGAGAGTACTGCTTTTCACTCAGGAGCAGGGGCTTTCTCAAGATGATCCAAAAGTCCACATCCACAAGTTTGGCAACTGTGGGAGCAGTCATTAAGATGTAGTAGGAGCTCTTTGAGAAAACTCCTTGTATCAGTCTTTGAATCTTTTTGTTCAGCATAACATAGATTCTTGATTAAGAATCTCTAAACAGCACATAGAGCTGGTCCAATTTCTAACCCATGCAGAACTAGGTTCAAACACACAATAAAGTTTTTCTCACAATACTTATGATGGCATAAATACATTAAGTTAGGTACAGATGAAATTACTAAGAGGTTCACAATGGACTAGTTTTGAGAAGAGGAAATTTACTTGTCACCAAGGTAACCAAGAAAACTTAAGCATAAACACTGAAACAACTAAAGCAATACAATAGTTATCACCAATATTAATTGACATCAAGTGTTCTGGTAGTGATCCATTCTCAAAATCCATTTAACCAACACATCTTGAGTCCCAGATGTCTCATTTTCCCTAGATATCTTTTCTTGGACAATGTGCTTATGCTCAGTACAACTCTAAAAGGAGTTTTGTTTCTTTGGTTCCAAATCTAGAAATTCCTAGATAATTTTTCTAGTAATATCATTTAAATTTGGCTTTCCAATTTTGAACTTCAGAGAATTTCATTTTATATACCATTTGCTGTCTCTATCCTTACCTTAATTCTGTATCTTATATAAGAACTTTTTAAAAATTTTTGAGGGTCCAACTATAAAATGAAGGGTCCAACTATAAAATGAGCTCGTCTATCTTTTAAAATTATCAGATACTTTAAAAATAGGAAAATAATTTCATTTTCTTTACTATTATCCACATAATTTATGTCTAACTTCCTTAATCCTTAATTAATAAATTCATAATCCATTTTTGAGAATTTAGTACTAAAATACTCAAAGCCTAAATTTTCATGACAGATAAATTTGAAAGTCAATCATACACATCTGTATATAAAGTTTTTTTTAAACATTCATTTATTTTAAAAATTGATTCTAAATTTTCTCTTTCCTTTCCTTTCCTCCCCACTCCTTGAGACAGTAAGCAATTTATTACAGGTTATATATGTTCCATCATGCAAAACATAATATCATGTTAGTTATGCCATGAAAGAAGACACGGACCCAAATGAAAAAAACACACACAAAATACAGAAAGTGAAAAATAATATGCTTAATATGCATTCAGACTCCATAACTTCTTTCTTTGGACGTAGAGAGCATTTTTCATCACAAGTCCTTTAGAATTGTCTTGGATCATTGTATTGCTGAGATTAGTTAAGTCACTCACATTTGATCACCACAGTATTGTTGTTGCTATATAAAATTTTCTCTTGATTCTGTTCAGTTCAATTTGCATCAGTTCATATGTGTCTTCCAGATTTTTCTGAAATCTGCCTGCCCATCATTTTGTTATAGCACAGATATTCTACTATAATCATATACCCCAGCTTGTTCAGCTATTCCCCAATTGATGGACATTCTTTCAATTTTTAATTTTCTATTACCACAAAAAGAGTTTCTATAAATATTTTTGTACAAATAGGTCCTTTCCTACTCTTAACAAAAATCTCTTTGGGAAACAGACTTAGTAGTGCTACTGATGGGTCAAAGGGCATAAACAATTTTATAATCCTTGAGTATAGTTCCAAATTTCTCTCCACATCCCCTTCAACATTTATTGTTTTCCTTTTTTGTAGTATTACCCAATCTGATATGTGTGAGATGCTTGAGTTATTTTCATTTGCATTTTTCTGATTAATATTTAGAGAATGTTTTTTCATATGATCATAGGTTGATTTTTTTCAGCTGAAAACTCTCTGATCATATCCAAAATGCTTTTCTTCTTTTTTAAATGGTATTTTCCCAAATACATGCAAAGATGGTTTTCAACATTCACCTTTGCAAAACCTTGTGTCCAAATTTTTCTCTTTCTTCTTCTCTCCCTCCCCAAGACAGCAAGCAATTAGATATAGGTTAAACATGTGCAATTTTTCCAACATATTTCCATAATTGTCGTGCTATACAAGAAACATCAGGCCAAATGGGGGGGGGGGGAACATGAGAAAGAGAAAACAAACAACAATGACAAAAAGGTGAAAATACTATGTTTTGATCCACATTCAGTCTCCAAAGTTCTCTCTCTGGAAGCAGATGGCACTTTCCATGACAAGTCTAATGGAATTGCCTTAAATTACCTCATTGTTAATAAAAGCCAAGCCCATCACAGGTGACCATCATATAATCTTGTTATTGCTTTGTACAATGTTCTCTTGGTTCTACTCACTTCACTTAGTATCAGTTAATATAAATCTTTCTAGTCTTTTCTGAAATCAGCCTGTTGTTTCTTATACAAAGTAATATTTTATTACATTCACATACCATAACTTATTCAGCCATTCCCCAGCTAATAAGCATCCACTCAATTTCCAGTTCCTTGCCACTACAAAAAGGGCCACTACAAACATTTTTACACATGCAGGTCCCTTTCTCTTTTCCATTACCTCTTTGTGATACAGACCCAATAGAGACACTGCTGGATCAAAGGGAATGCACAGTTTGATAATCCTTTGGACATAGGTCCAAATTGCATTAGCAATGCATTAGTATCCCAGTTTTCCCACACACAAAAAAAGTTACTATTACTGTTTCTTGTCATGTTAGCCAATCTGAGAGGTGTGAGTTGTACTTCAGAGTTGTCTTAATTTGTATTTCTGTAATCAATAGTGATTTAGAACATTTTTTATATGACTAGAAATGACTTTAATTTCTTTCTCTCTTTTTTTTTCTTGCTGAGGCAATTGAGGTTAAGGTATTTGCCTAGGGCACACAGCTAGGAAGCATTAAATGTCTGAGGCCAAATTTGAATTCAGATCCTCCTGACTTCAGGGCCAATGCTCTATCCACTGCACCATCTAGCTGCCCTGACTTTAATTTCTTTACCTGAAAATTGTTCATATTCTTTGACCACTTAATCAATTATGGAATGGCTTGAATTCTTATAAATTTGAGTCAATTCCATATATTTTAGAAATGATGCCTTTGTCAGAAATGCTGCCTGTAATTTTTTTTCTCCAGCTTTCTACTTACTTTCTAATCTTGGTTGCATTAATTTTGTTTGTGCAAACCCTTTTAAATTTAATGCAATAAAATTATTTATTTTATATTTCATGATATTCTATAGTTCTTCTTTGGTCATAAATTTTTCCCTTCTTTACAGGTTTGAGAGGTAAACTATCTCTCATTCTCCTAATTTGTTTATAGTATCACCCTTTATGTCTAAATCATGAACCCATTTCTACCTTATTTTGGTATAGGGTGTTAGATGTTGACCAACAATTAGTTTCTGCCATACTATTTTCCAGTTTCCCAGAAATTTTGTGAAATAATGAGTTCTGATCCCAAAATCTGGAGTCTTTGGGTTAATCAAAAATCAGATTATTATAGTCATTGACTATTGTGTCTTATAAACCTAACCTATTCCACTGATCCACTAATCAGTTTCTTAGCCAGTACCAAATAGTTTTGATGATCATCACTTTATACTATAATTTTATGTATGGTATAGCTAGGCCTTTATTTGCATTTTTCATTAATTCCCTTAAAATTTTTGAAATTTTTCAAAAAATGAATTTTGCTATTATTTTTTCTAGCTTGAAAAAGTAATTTCTTAGGAGTTTGATTGATGTGGAATTGAATAAGTAGGTTAATTTAAGTAGAATTGTCATTTTTATTATATTAGCTCAGCCTGTGCATGAACACTTGATAGTCTTCCAATTGTTTAGATATAACTTTTTTGTGTGAAAAGTGATTTGTAATTGTGTTCATATAGTTCCTGGCTTTGTCTTGACAGGAAGACTCCCAAATATTTTATATTATCTACAATTATTTTAAATTGGATTTCTCTTTCTATCTCTTGCTGCTGGGCTTTGTTGGTAACATGTAGAAATGCTGATGATTTATGTGGGTTTATTTTCATTTCTGCAATTTTGCTAAAGTCACTAATTGTTTCTAATAGTTTTTAGTTGATTCTCTAGGATCCTCTAAATACACTATCATATCATCTGCAGTGACAGTTTTGTTTCCTCATTACCTATTCTAATTCCTTCAATTTCTTTATCTTCTCTTATTGCTGAAGTTAACACTTTTAGTACAATGTTGAATAATAGTGGTAATAATGGGCAACCTTGTTTCACCTTAATCTTATTGGAAATGCTTCTAGCTTCTCCCCATTACATATAATGCTTACTGATGGTTTTAAATAGATGCTTTTTCAAGAAAAATTTCATTTATTCCTAAGCTCATCAGTGTTTTTTAATAGGAATGGATGTTGAATTTTGTCAAATGCTTTTTCTGCATCAGCACCATATTTATGCCACAAAAGAAATTTGATAGGATTCCTTCTTTCCCTATTTTTCTGAATATTTTATATAGTATTGGAATTAATTGTTCTTTATATTTGATAGAATTCACTTGTAGGCTTATCTGGCCCTAGAGGTTTTTTCTTAGGGAGTTCATTAATAATGTGTTCAATTTCTTTTTCCAAAATGAGACCATTTAAGCATTTCCTCATCTGTCAACTCAGGCAATCTATATTTTTGTATGTATTCATCCATTTCATTTAGATTGTCAGACTTATTGGCATATAATTAAGTAAAATACCTTCTAATTATTGCCTTAATTTCCTCTTCAGTGGTGATAAGTTAACTCTTTTCATTTTTGATACTGGTATTTTGATTTTCTTCTTTTCTATTTCTAATCAACTTATCCAAAGATTTATCTTACTTGTTAATTTTTTCATAAAACCAACTCTTAGTTTTGTTTATTAGTTCAATACTTTTCTTACTTTCAATTTTATTAATCTCTCCTTTGATTTGCACAATTTCTAATTTGGTATTTAATTGTTTTTTTTTTAATTTGTTCTTTTTCTACCGTAAGTTCCATGCCCAGTTCATTGATATTCTCTTTCTCTATTTTGTTCATGTAAGCATCCAGAAATATAAAAATTCCCCTAAAAACTACTTTGGCAGCATAATTCTCCTTCTCTACTTTATTTATGTAAACATCTAGAAATATAAATTTTCCCCTAATAATTGCTTTGGCTGCATCCCATAGGTTTTAGTATGTTGTCTCATTTTTATCATTCTCTTGGATGAAATTATCGATTGTTTTTGTGACTTATTGTTTGACCCATTCATTCTTTAAGATCAGATTAGTTAGTTTCCAATTAATTTTTGGTCTATTTTTCCATGGCTCTTTATCATATGTAATTTTTATTATATCATGATCTGAAAAGGATGCATTTACTATTTCTGCCTTTCTGCATTTGATTGTGAGGGTTTTATGCCCTAATATCTGACCAATTTTTGTGTATGTCCAAATATCACTGAGAAAAATATATATTCTTTTCTATTCCCATTCAAATTTCTCCAAAGATTTATCACACCTAACTTTTCTAAAATTCTAATCACCTCTTTAACTTCTTTCTTGCTTATTTTGTAGTTAGATTTATCTAGTTCTGTTAGAGGCAGGTTGAGATCTCTCTCAAATGGTTTTGCTATTTCTTTTTGAAACTCACTTAATGTCTCCTCTAGGAATTTGGATGCCACACCACTTGGTGCATAAATGTAGTTTCCTACCTTATCTCTTTTAATTACATCTATTTTTACTTTTGTTTGTTTTGAGATCAGGATAGCTATCCCTGGTTTGTTGGTTTGTTTGTTTTTACTTCAGCTGGAACATAATATATTCTGCTCCAGCCTTTTACCTTTACTCTCTTTCTGTTTCAAATGTATTTCTTGTAAACAATATATTATAGGATTCTGACTTTTAATCCAGGATGCTATCCAGTTCAGTTTTAAGGGACAGTTCAACCCACCATCTTATTTTCCCCAAGTTATACTTTTCTCTCTCCTTTTAGCCTTTCCCTCCTCATCATTGTTTTCTTTCTGACCACCAACTCCCTCAATCTACCCTCCCTTTTCTCAGCCTTCCCTTTTTATTCCTCTCCCCTTCCACATCTGCCTTCTCTTCTATTAGATTCTCCCTTTTTTTATCCCTTTCCCCTCCTATTTCCCTATAGGGTGAGATAAATTTCTATACCAAATTTAGTATTATATATTATTCCCTCTTTGATCTACATCTGATGAGATTAAGATTCAAACCATGCTCATTTCCCTTTCTTCTTTCCCTCAACTTTTATAGAAATTTTGTGCCTCTCCATGTGATGTAATTTATGCCATTTTACCTCCTTTTTCCTCTTCTCTCAGTACAATCCCTTTTCCACCCATAATTTCTTTTTTATATCATCCATTAAAGTCAACTTTTACCTACATCCTCTAAGTCTATCACTTTTAGCTGCCCTAACAAAGATAAAGTTCTCAAGAGCTACATGTATCATCTCTCCATGTAGGGATGTAACCATGTTAACCCTTAAAAAATAGTTTTTTCCTTCCATTTATCTTTTTATGCTTCTCTTGAATTTTATATTTGGAGATTAAAATTTCTGTTCAGTTCTGGTCTTTTCATCAGAAATGATTAAAAATCCCCTATTTCATTGAATATCCATCTTTCCCCCTGAAAGATAATGCTTAATTTTATTGGATAATTGATTCTTGGTATAGTCCAAGTTTTTTTGCCTTCCAAAATATTATATTCCAGGTCCTTTGAGCCTTTAATGTGGAAGCTGCTAGGTTATAGGTAATCCTGATTGTTACTTCTCAATATTTGAATTGTTTCCTTCTGGCTGCTTGCAGTATTTTCTTTCTTCTAATTCTGGAATTTAGCTTTCATATTCCTTGGAGTTTTTATTTTTGGGTCTCTTTCAGAAGATAATCAATGGATTCTTTAAATTTTTTTTACCCTCTGGTTCTAGAATATCAGAGCAGTTTTCCTTGATGATATCTTGAAAGATGTCCAGGCTCTTTTTTTTTTTTTTCATTGAGGCTTTCAGGTAATCCAGGAAATTGTTTTTCCTGGCTCTATTTTTCAGATCAGTTGTCTTTCCAATGAGGTACTTTACATTTTCTTCTATCTTTTCTTGTCTTTTTTTTTTTTTTTTTTGCTTTTGTTTGACTGAGTTTTGATGTCTCATTTAGTCATTCACCTTCATTTGTACAATTCTAATTTTTAGTGAATTATTTTCTTTTTATCTCCTTTTGCATTTGGTCAATTGTGCTTATAAAGAAGTTGCTTTGTTCAGTGGATTTTTTTCCATTTTGCCAATTTTATTTTTTAAGGAGTTGTTTTCTTTTTCCATTTCACCAAATTTACTTTTTTAAGGAGTTGTTTTCTTCAATCAAGGTGTTGGCTTTTTTCTTCAACCTCTCATAACTCTCCTACAAAGCTCTCATTTCTTTTCCCCATTTTTCTTTTATCTCTTTTAGTATCCTTTTTGAACTCTTCCAAGAGAGCCTTTTGAATTAGAGATTATTTCATATCCCACTTTGAGGCTTCACCTGAAGGCATTTTGCCTATGCTGTCCTCTTTTGGGTTTGTATTCTGATCTTCCTTGTTTCCATAGTAACTCTTTTTTGCTCATTTTTAAAGATTGAGCATAGGGCTCAAAGGAGATTGTCCTGAGCTTCCTCTGCAGAGCAAGAGGGGCTTCTTACTGGTGGTACTGAAGACTCCCTCTCTATGCTGGTGAGCTTGACCAAAAGAATAGCCAATTCTGCTATATTTTGCCTAAGAGCCTGTTGCTAGATTCCCCACACCAGGCCTCACCTCACTGGATCTCCCCACAATGTATTGGGCCATGTTTCCTCCCCCCCCTCCAGCCCAATTGAGACAAATCTTTCCTGAATATCTTCTTGGTATACCTGAATCTATATCTTTCCAGGATACTTTAAGCTAGAAAATTATTACACTTGGAATATTTGTGTATTCTGTCACTCCAAAATACATTCAGAGGCTTGATTTAGTGTTGATTCTGAGAGAAGCTGGAGAGATCTCAGGCTATGTTCTGTCTATTCTCCACCATCTTGGCTCCACCCTTACTACATTGTATATAGTTCTTAGAGAAAACAGTCTAATCCTGTTGCTTCCTTAAAATCAACTATTTCCTTTAATTGGAAAATTTTCATATATTATAGCATCTTTGTCCTGTTATTTTGTCTAATAATTTCCCCCATAGGAGAATATTATGCCTATATTATAATGTGACCACAAATACAGGTTTAAATTGTAAGATGTTCATACTTGAATCCTATGATAGTAATTCAGAAATGTTCCAGCATCAATCTATTATTTAACAGATTTAGTATAGTGTGCTAATGGAACTTCTTGATTGTAGAAATTTGTTATAAAAGGAAAAAGAAGGACATAGTTATAACAAGAGGAAAATCTTCCTTAATTCTGTAATTCTAGATATGATTCCTATCTAATAGCCAATCATGTAGTCACAGTATATCATAAAGAAGGTTCAAGATTAACTAGGTGGGGAAATTTCCTCTTCAGAAATAAAGCCGCACAATGAGGAAATAGTTAGGAGGATCCCACATAGGCCATGCCAGATCATCCCACAACTTTTTCTACCTTTTAGCAGTTCCCAGACTGCAGCACATGTCATTTTCTATTTCATGACAATTCAGACAACTATTATAGTAATAAAAACTCAAAACAACAGTAAAAATTACAGTCCCAGAAATGTTTATTTTAAATAGCAACATTTTACTAATCACTAATCACAATTAAGGACTTGAAGAATTTTCTTTATATTTCCCTGAACATTAACTTTTCATTAATCCTTTATTTATCAATTAAAACTGCCTATATTCTGGAACTTCAGACATACATCAAATACCTGATAGTTCATTTCTCATTTTTTTATTGAAGTTATATCTCTAAATCATTTCTCATTTTTTTATTGAAGTTATATCTCTAAATCATCCTATATGCTTTCTTAAGTCAAAAATTTCAAATGAAAATTTGCTATTATATATTATCTATATATATATGTATATATATATATAAAGCTTCTGCTTTATAACAAAATATACTTCATTAAATCTTTCACAATTTTCAAATATCTATTTTTATCACATCCTTTTAAAAGCCCAATTCATGTGTAACAGCACCAAAATTAAAAAGCTGCTTTGTCTAACAGCATTTCTGTTACAATAGTAATAGAATTTAGAAAACAGTATGAGAATTTAGAAAACAATAGTAACATAAACAGCATTATATATTTAAAACGTGAAATAAAATTTCAGATGACATTAATTGCATTCTCATACAAAAATCATGAATCTTTTTACCTTTAGCATTTTTAATCCATTTTAGAGTTATCAGGTATGGAACAATTATATTCAATTAAAGAAATAATAATAATATGGATTTTAACATATGCCATTCACTGTGTTAAGCACTTTACAATCATTATATCGTTTTGATCCTCACAACACTCCTGGGAGGTGAGTACCATTATTATTTTTCTCTTTACAGATCAGGAAACTGGGGCAAACAGAGATAAGATATTTAGCCTAGGATTACATAACTAATAAATTTCTGCAACTGGAACAGGGAAGGGTGGGGTTGCCAAGAGCAGAGTTTGGCTGCTCTTCTCCCCATTTCATACTGCCACACTGGGCGCTTCCAGGTATAGACATAGAATATATATATTCTAGTTCTTAGATTTCTAACAGTCTAATCTTGTTGCTTAAAAAACTTTAGCATCTTCATCTTATTCATATATATATGCATATGTATATATATATATATGTATGTGTGTTTTTACACACACACACATACACACACACACTCACAAAATACTCATATCATCTTGAAGGAATAAAGACCTAATCTTATACACTAACATATAACTATTAGCAAGTGGATAATTGTTAGAATCCTTGCAAAGTGTTAACTCACTAGAGTTGATAGAAACAATGCTTATGTAATTGGTTCACACCTTTGGAGTTTACATCTTTGAGAGTTCGCACATTAACTCACACATTAGAGTTCACAAGTTCAGGAGATTCACAAGTTACACCTCCCACAATCCCACTCTCTCAGAGGAGGAGTCAACCTTTGAGTTCACACCTTTAAGATATCATATCTAAGAAGCTCTTAGAGCCTCAGTCAGAAATCAGTCAGTTGAGAAGAGTAGAACTAGAGATTCAGAGGGAACTGGAAGCTCAAGCTGAAGCTAGAAGAAACAAAGGACAAGCTGCAGAGTTCTTGGAATCAAGGAGGGAGATAGGCCTCTAAGAAAACTAACCAGGCTATTTTGGAAGAGACAATAAAGGACTGTATTTTAACAGCTGGCTGCATTTGAGGTGATTATTGATTTGAACTGAAACTAAGGGTGCCTCAGAAGTCCTCCAAGAAATCTGCTCCCAGAGAACCCTCATATTTTAGAATAAAAGAACACTACAGATAGTCAAGCTCAACTGAGTAAATAAGTTGCCTAGAATAGGGAATTGGCCACAACTTTAGATTAAAATAGTAAAAAAAAAATTCTACTTGCATTCTATCATAGCAACTCTGATATTTTAGTATTTATTTAGTAATTAGAAGATTTAATATTATAATGACAAAATTTCCACTGTTGACCTGCCCTGATTATAGAAATTTGCTATGAAAGGAAAAAGGAGGTGCATAGTTATAATCCATCAAGAATATAGATAGATTGATGTGACCCAAGCCATAAAAGGGTAAAAACTTCTTTAGCTCTGCTTAACTCCAGGCACAAGTCATAGTTAATAGCCAATCACACAGTAAAGTTCCAGATTATTCACAGATTATCATAATAATCAGGTGAGAAAAATTTCATGTTCAGAAAAGAAATAGAATAATGATAAATTTAATCAAGAGAATCCTAGAGACCACATAAAGTTATTCTCTCAACTTTTTCTCAGAGACAGAGATCTGTCCATCTATTGAAGTTTAGCCTCCACTCCCTTTGGGCAGTACATGGCATCATCCCCTGAATAGTGAACTGTTAGCTGCATGACAATCATGCCTAAAATCAAAACTTAGAATGATGTCAAATTATAAAACCAAGAGATTTTGCTTCATATAGCAGTCACATCTTAGCGTTAGGTTACTGTTGTTTCTTTCATATTTTTGTAACAGTTAACAGAGCATATATAAGGACAATTCACATGTGTGCATATATGTGTATACAAAGGATGATCACATTTTGGAATTTAACATATACATTGAATGCATTATAGTTAACTCAAGACCCCAGAAAAAATCTGGCCACTGTAATATATTCTATTCATATTGTCTATTAGTCCTTAAGGCAAAATGAAATCTTTGAATCTAAGATCTATTTTTACTAAGTTGGCCTGAAGATGTAACTTCAATACATACAAGTTTTAGTAGATATAATTATATAATTTTCATAAGTATAGGAACCAAGTATATCCAATTAAATATTTAGCAGTTTTCATTTTTACTACATTCTTTTAACAACTTAAATCATAACCTAACAACATCCAGATTAAAAGAGAAGTTATTTTTCTAATGGCATTGTTGATATAATGATTCCCCAAATCTATTTCCAAATAGAAGAGAAAATTTTAGAAACACAATGACATAAAATATCATTTATTTTAAAACACAAAACAAAACTTATTACTAGTCAGATGACCTCAAATCAGTTAATTGCATTTCCAAATTGTTTTACATAGAAAACTATTCATTTTTATCAACTTTGGCAATCTATATGATTGTATTCAAAAATATAGAAATGTACTAGCATTTATATAGTACTTATCATGTGCCAAACACCATATTAGGCACTTTACAATTATTACATTGGTCTGGTCCTCATAACAATTCTGGAAGGTGAGTAAAATTAGTTATCTCTTTATAGATTAGGAAATTGAGGTAAGCAATGATGAAGTGATTTGAATAAAGTCACACAACTAATAAGTTTCTAAGACTGGATTTTAACTCAGGTTTTCCTGATTGATACTTTTTCTAGCATATTTCCTTAATGCCAAATAGCAAATGTAATTTGCATTAAGTTCTGATTTACCACAATCATCCTAAGAGGAGAAGTATTCCCTGTAAATTAGATCACATTATGATTTTAGTTTCAAGACAAATTTTGAACAAATCAAATCTGGATTTATAATCACGAATGGTAACATTCAAAATTTCAATTTTGGCATTCTGTTTTCAGTTAGTTCATGTTTAAAAGTCAATGGTACGACTTTCAGCTCCCCAGAACTTTTTTTCTTCTTTTAAAAATCCTTCAATGGGCCAAATCAATTTCTTTTCCATTCATAACCTATCCTCACCTGGATACTTTATAGTGGATAAAGGGCAAGCTTCATTTGGAAAGGTCAAATAGAACAGGACCTGTAGGAAGAACTAAATAATAGAGAAAGGGAATGCTTGATTTCTTTTTACAAAGAAATTTACCCTAGAGAATCAACTAAAAAACTATTAGAAGTAATCCACAACTTTAGCAAAGTTGCAGGACAAACTAAATCCACATAAATCATCAGCATTTTTATACATCACTAACAAAATCCAACAGCAAGAGATACAAGGAGAAATTCCATTTAAAATAATTGTCAATAGGATAAAATATTTGGGAATCTCTCTACCAAGGGAGGGTCAGGAACGATATGAATAAAACTACAAAACACTTTCCACACAAAGTCAGATCTAAGCAATTGGAAAAATATCAAGTGCTCTTGAATAGGTTGAGGGAATATAATAAAGATGACAATACTACCCAAACTAATCTATTTATTTAGTGCTGTACCAATCAAACTCCCAAGAAACTATTTTACTGACCTAGGAAAAATAACAACAAAATTCAACTGGAAGAACAAAAAGTTAAGATTTTCAAGGGAATTAATGAAAAGAAAAACAAATGAAGGTGGCCTAGTTGTTCCAGATCTAAAATTATATTGTAAAACAGTGGTTATCAAAACCATTTGGTACTGGCTAAGAAATAGAGCAGTTGATCAGTGGAATGGATTAGGTTCATAGAACAAAATAGTCAATGACTATGACAAGCTAGTATTTGACAAACCCAAAGACCCCAGCTTTTGGGATAAGAATTCACTATTTGACAAAAACTGCTGGGTAAATTGGAAAATTGCCACTAGTATGGCAGAAATTAGGCACTGACCCACACCTATATACCAAAATAAGGTCAAAATGGGTTCATGTTCTAGACATAAAGAATGGTATTATAACCAAATTAAAAGAACATAGGATAGTTTACCTCTCAGACCTGTGGAGGAGGAAGGAATTTGTGAACTATAGATCATTATTGATCACAAAACAGATAATTTTGATTATATTAAGTTAAAAAGTTTTTCACAAACAAAACTAATGAAACAAGATTAGAAGGGAAGCAATAAATTGGGAAACATTTTTACATTCAAAGGTTCTGATAAAGGCCTCATTTTAAAAATATATAGAGAATTGACTCAAATTTATAATATTTCAAGGCATTTTCCAATTGATAAATGGTCAATGAAAATGAACAGACAATTTTCGGATGAAGAAATTGAAAAGAAATATGAAAAGGTGCTCCAAATCACTATTGATCAAAGAAATGCAAATTAAGACAACTCTGAGATACCACTACATACCTGTCAGATTGTCTAAGATGACAGGAAATAATAATGACCAATGTTAGAGGGGATGTGGGAAAACTGGGACACTGATACATTGTTGGTGGAACTGTGAATGGATCCAACCATTCTGGAGAGCAATTTGGAACTATGCTCAAAAAGTTCTCAAACTGTGCATACCTGTTGATCCACCAGTGTTTTTATTGGCTTTATATTCCAAAGAGATCTTAAAGGAGTGAAAGGGACCCACATGTGCAAAAATGTTTGTAGTACCTTTTTTGTAGTGTCAAGAAACTGGAAACTGAATGGATGCCCATCAATTGGAGAATCGCTGAATAAATTATGGTAGATGAATGTTATGGAATATAATTGTTCTGTAAGAAATGACCAGCAGCATGATTTCAGAGAGGCCTGGAGAGACATACATGAACTGATGCTGAGTGAAATAAGCAGAACCAGGAGATCATTGTTGTTCATGGCAACAACAAGATTATAATATGATCAATTCTGATGAATGTGGCTCTCTTCAACAATGAAATGATTTTAACTAGTTCCACTTGTTTAGTCATGAAGAGAGCTATCTACACCCAGAGAGAGGACTGTGAGAACTGGGTGTGGACCACAACATAACATTCTCACTCTCTCTGTTGTTTTTTGCTTGCATTTTGTTTTCTTTCTCAGTTTTTTTCTTCCTTCTTGATTAGATTTTTCTTGTGCAGCAAGATAACTGTATAAATATGTATACCTATATTGGATTTAACATATTTAACATGTATTGAATTACCTGCCAGCTAGTGGAGGGAGTGGGAGGAAGGAGGAGAAAATTTGGAACAAAAGGTTTTGCAAGGGTCAGTGTTGAAAAATTACCCATGCATATGTTTTGTAAATAAAAAACTTTAATAAAAATTTTTTAAATATTAAAAAAATAAATTTAGCATAATTACATCAGACTAAAGAAAGTAATGGGCAGCTAAGGGACTCAGTAGAGTGTATATATGTGTGTGTGTTGGGGTGGGGAGGGCATGCGGATCTGGAATCAAGAAGACTCATCTTCCTGGGTTTAAATTAGATATTAACTAGCTGTGTAAACCTGGGCAAGTTACTTAACCTTGTTTGATTCAATTTCCTCATCTGTAAAATGAGTTGGAGAAGTAAATAGCAAACCACTCCAGTATCTTTGCCAAGAAAACTCTGTGATGACTGCACTAGCACCTAGGATATCTTAGAAATCAGGCAGAGTCAGGATAAGCAAAAATCTTTAATCTTTATTCTTGGTCTTTAGATGCAGGATTGAATTAGATGAAAGCAGAATCTCTACCATTGACTTCTCCCTCCTCTATCACCAAAATGACTCTGGCTCATCTTACTCCACCCCCTAGTCCCTCCTACAATCCTCTGTATACACCAATCATTGAGCCAGCACAGGATAGTGGGAAGGACCATTTTCCAAGCATATGCCCATAGAGTATTGTCCAATCAGTAATTAGCCTCAAGTGCTTGAACTGAGCTCTGTGCAACGACTCAAGAGTTTCAGCCTTCTACATCTCCTGCTTTCTTTTGTTTTAGAACACAGGTGATCACGCCCCCCCCCCCCCCCCGACTTCTCAGGAAGAGTAGTGAAAGCACTAAAAAGGAGATAATCATGCCCTCCCTGACATCTCAGGAAGGGAGATGAAAAGCACCAAAGGGAAATGGGGATTGCTAGCGGGTTTCTGGGCTGAAGGGTCTTATTAGAAACAGGTATGCACAAACCATCAGCATAGGAAGTATTACACAAGCATATAGCAATAACGCACAGGCCATTAGTGATGACTCTCCCCACAGCTGGTGCAGGCTCAATATGGTGCAACAAACATGAATTGTACATGCAAGTAATGATATAACAAACAATATAAATCAATATGGTATTGTAAGAGATTTCCAGAAGTCTTAGAAGGAGGATATGTAAACAACAGTCACACATATACCTTCTTCAGCAGCCAAGAGATAGTCCAAAACCAATCTATTGTCCATTGCTTCATGTGTCAGGGAATCCAATGATCCCCACAAGTTTTTGAAGTCCTGCAACAGTCTTTTTATGTGTTGGGGAATCCAATGATCCCTGCAAGTTTTTGAAGTCTTGCAACAGTCCTATCATGTCTCAGAGAATCCAATGATTCCTAAGGGTTTTGAAATTCTACAACAATCTTATCATATCTCAGGGAATCCAATGATTCCTGAGGGTTTTGAAATCCTACAACAATCTTATCATGTCTCAGAGAATCCAGTGATTCCTGAGGGTTTTGAAGTCCTACAATTTTTTATGTCCATGAGTCAAACACCATAACTGCCATGCTCTTTCAGTGGTGGGCACAATCAGCAGTGGAACCACCCAATGTTTCTTGAGTCTTCTTCGTTTCAAAAGTCTACTCCGTCTCTCTGCAATGGACAAGGCAAATACGACTTGTTGCATCCATCAGATTCCTTCTCCACCTGTAGAGATACAAGTAAACCCTCTCCTCCAAGCAGTTAATCTATTTGGTCCCTTCCATTCACCACTTTCTGGGTCTCTCCACATCACCTGGTGATTATCTAAAGATAGTGGAGCCGCTCGCACTGGACACTGCCCTTCCCGTGGGTTATAAAACCTGTCTGCCGGAGCCAGTGCATCTTTCTCTAAAAACAAGAAGTTAATAGTATAAAGGGCTAGATTTAGAAGTTCTCCAGAGTTACCTGTGGCTCCCTCTTTCTTTTATTTTTGGAGGAGTGTCTTAATGTCTCTTTCTCCTCTCTACTATTGCCTGTCCTTGAGGATTAAAGGGTATGCCAGTGGTGTGTAAAATTTTATACTGTGCAAAAAAGTGTGCAAAATGTTTAGCAGTATATGCAGGTCCATTATCTGTTTTTATTGCTTGTGGCACACCCATAATTGCAAATGCTTGAATAAGGAACTCAGTGACCACTCGGATTGTCTCTTTTGCTGCTGGTATTGCAAAAGTGATTCCTGAAAAAGTGTCTACCACAATATGGATAAAAGACAGACGACCAAAAGATTTATAATGGTCATTTGCCAAATTTCATTGAGTCTCAAACCACTAGGGTTCTTCCCTGGAGGCAGTGTAGGAGCATGGAAAGGAAGGCAAACTGTACAGGCTTTTACTATGCTCCTTGCTTCCTCTCTTGTTATTCCAAATTGCGAATGTAAAGCTTGAGCAGCCTGATGGTGTTTAAAATGATATTCTTGGACTTCTTGAAATAAAAGAATATTGGCCAGCATAGTTAGAAGGCTATCTGCCCTTGAATTACCATCAAAAATAGGACTGGAAGTCCACTATGAGAGTGGACATGCAAGATATAAATCTTATCTTGATGCTTTCTCACTTGCTCTTGAAATTCCTTAAAGAGCTGATATATATTAGAGGCTACAAATTTTATTTGGGCTGTGGCAATTCTTTGTACCACACCTACTGAATAGGCTGAATCAGATATTATATTTATATCTCCTGGATAATAAGTAAGAGCTAGAATGATTGCATACAATTCATTCTGCTGAGTGGACTGAAAAGGAATTCTGACTACTCTCTTTATAGTTAAGTCACGAGAGTATACAGTGCAAATATTATGTTTGGATGCATCTGTAAAGATAGTTGGTCCTTTAAAAGGAACTGTAGAAACTTTTTCTTCAAGAATCCATCGCCTGGACAGAAACACCTACACCCAGAGAAAGAACACTGGGAGATGAATATAAACTGCTTGCATTTTTGTTTTTCTTCCCGGGTTATTTATACCCTCTGAATTCAATTCTCCCTGTGCAACAAGAAAACTGTTCGGTTCTGCACACATATATTGTATCTAGTATATACTGTAACCCATTCAACATGTAAAGGACTGCTTGCCATCTGGGGGAAGGGGTGGAGGGAGGGAGGGGAAAAATTGGAACAGAAGTGAATGCAAGGGATAATGCTGTAAAAATTACCCTGGCATGCGTTCTATCAATAAAAAGTTATTATAAAAAAAAAAAAAAAGAATCCATCGCCAATTATGTAATAGTCTGGTTATCTTTAATGGAGATCCATGTGTAAAATTTGGAGCCATGGCTAATAAAATTTGCTACTCTGGGATGGTTTCACAGCATACATTAATTTGTGCATTAGTATAAAAGGTGTATATCTTGTCAGTCTTATCCCAGATAATTGTTCTGCTTTGCTTAATCCTTTAATAAAAGTCTAGCCACAAGCACTGAGTAGGGAATAAGGCTTTGTTCTGGTTGTACTGGGAGGTTCACTCACTCTTTCACACTGTCTCCTTGATGAAGGACTGCTGTGAGTGTCTCTTGTGTAGCAAAAACCAATATTTCCAAGAGTTTTTGAGTGTCTCTTTCAACCACATTGGATAAAGCCAGTTCAACTTCTCTTAAAGCTTCTTGAGCTTCTTTTGTAAGCTGGCGTAGTGAGTTTAAAGCACTGTTTCCTCTTAAAATGTCATATAATAGTTGAAATTGATAGGTAGTCAAGCCTAACACTAGAAGCATCCATTGGAGATCTCCTATCAATTTCTGAAAGTCATTTAAGGTGTTTAGCTTCTCCTCTTAAGGAAAGTTTTTGTACTGTAAGCACCTTAGAGTATACTTCATATCCTAGATATTGAAAAGGACCATGCCTTTGAATTTTTTCTGGAGCTATGTGCAATTTGTAGTACCTTAGTGTTTCCATGGTCTTTTGCAGACATGCTTCTAACCTTTGTTCCTCAGGTGCACATCCCAATATATCATCCATGTAATGTAATAACATAACTTTTGGAAATGCTTTTCTTACTGGAGTAAGAGCAGCAGCAACATATATTTGACACAAAGTAGGGCTGTTTATCATTCCCTGTGGCAAAACTGTCCATTCATATCTTTTATAAGGCTCAGCTAAATTAACGCTGGGCACTGAAAAGGCAAGTCTTTTCATATCCTTCTTATCTAGAGGGATAGAATAGAAACAATCCTCAATATCTATAACCCAAAGAGAACATTCTCTAGATAACTGAGTAGGAGATGGAAGCCCAGGCTGAAGAGTTCCCATAATTCCATCTGTTCATTTACCTTTCTTAAATCAGTCAACATCCTCCATTTTCCAGATTTCTTTCTTACAACAAATACTGGGGAATTCCAAGGACTTAGAGAAGGTTGTAAGTGTCCTTGGTCAAGTTACTCCTGTACTATATCTAATAAGGCCTGAATTTTATTGCTACCTAAGGGCCACTGTTCTATCCACACTGGTGTATCAGTTTTTCATTGGAACAGGTGAAAGTGTTAGCAGGCCTTCAACAGCAGCCCTGCCTAAAAACCGAGATATTCATTTTTAATCCTAATTGTAAAATGTCTCTTCCCCACAGATTGATGGGGATTTTTTCAACTATAAAAGGAGTAAAAACTCCTGTTTCACCTTCAAAAGTCCATCTCAAAGGGGTAGCACTAACTTTAGCTGCTATTGATCCTCCTACGTCAGACATGTAGGTGTCTGCCTTAATCTTTGGCCAGTGACTAGGCCAGTTGGCACCTCTAATGACTGTACGATCTGCACCTGTCTCTACTCCTTCTAAATAGTATGCCATTTATATAGATAGTGAGCATAAGTCAGTCAGCTGTCACAGCTGCTGTCCAGTATATTCCTGGATTTTGTGGGTTGGAGTCCGAATCTGGGCAACTACCACCAGATTGCTTATTAGGAATCTGTATGAGTAAACCTGATGCTATTACTGCTCCTAGGTGATAAGTCACACATTGTCTACCTGTATTAGTGACTGGGATATTATCTACACATTCCCCAGTTTCCCACATCAGTGTGTGGATGGATACTGTTTTGTACGTACTCTCAGGAGGTGAAATGGTCAAGCCTACTGTGCCTGAAGCAAGGGATCCATAGGCTGGAGAGGAACAGATTTCACCTCTCCAGGGGATATCTCAATTATCCCAGCTGCATACAACTCTAATCTCCCCAACTGTAATCCCTTTCTCCCATCAGGTTGCTTCCTGGCTGATTGATTGTGTAATCCTTTTCTCTCATCAGATGGCTTTCTGGGTGATTGGTCCTGTCTGGATTCTGAACTTCTAGGCACTCTCTGGGTGTAGCATCGGCTGCCACCATGCCCCAAGTATTTTTTGCCTTGAGCCCTGGGACCCAATGGAAGCCTCTGTTGCATTTTGGACATGGGTTTTGGGGTCTTGTTTTCCCACCCTGTTTTCTCACTCTGTCTCTCTGCCAACACTGAACTTTCAGATGCCCTACCTTACATTGACAGCATTGGCAAGTCTCTCTGGAAGTTCCTTGCCAAAAGGGACCCTGTCTTCCCATGTTGGGATCTTGGGAAGTCTGCATCATAGCCTGGTTATGAAAAGTATTTTTGCCCACTGTGGCACAGCATCTTATGATCTCCTCTAGAGGAGCATCCTTGTGTAGTCCTAGTATAATTCTTCTACAAACCTCATTAGCATTTTCTTTAGCAAGTTGCCTTATCATAATGTCTGTTATTGCATTTTCATCATTAGTACGTATGACAGCTGTCTGCAGACGTCTCACAAAATCAGCAAAGGGTTCATTTGGCCCTTGTGCAATTTTTTTGAAGGCTTCACCCTTGTTATTTTTCTTGGGAAGCTAAGTCCATCCTTTGATAGCAGCAGCAGCAATTTGTCCATAAGCTGCTAAGGGGTAATTAATCTGTACTGAAATTTCTGCATAAGAACCTACCCCTATTAGTTGGTCACAGGTGATTGGAGGATTAACTCCACTATGACTATTTTATTGGGCTTGTATCCTACAGAGCTCACTGTATTCAGAAAGCCACAACAAATTTTGTCCAGTTTCTAAGCATGTCCTTGCTATAGATTTCCAGTCCCTAGGGGTTAAGACTTCATAAGCCAAATTCTGTAATAACATTTTAACATAAGCTGATGTAGCCCCATAAAGAGTGCAAGCCTTTTTCAAGTCTTTGAGGATTTCTATATCAAAAGGAGCGTATCTTCTACTTTCTTGACCTGAAGAGTCAAACTGTTGAATCACAGGATACATTTCCAGTTGCAGATCACCTAAATTCTGCCCTTCTTCAGTGGCTTTAAGTACTGCCTTTTGCAATCTAATCATAGGAGGGGGTGGTGGTGTCACTGCCCCTCCCACTACTCCTCCCCCCTCCATCCCGGAAGGTAAAATTGATGGGGGTGTGTCAAGAACCAGTTCCGGTTTAGGCGGGGTTGAAGCTGCTCTGTGAGAACAAGAATCACCACACCCTTCACCTCACCCTTCACTGTGCCCTTCATCCTCACCTAACTCCCCATGCCCTCTGGTGATATTGCTTTTAATCCCTCCTTTGTCCTCCTCATTTTCCTTACACTTCCTCATCTGACCATTCTTAGAATTTTTCTTTTTTCTATAACTTGCAGGATTCTTTAAGGCCAATTGTATTATGTTGTATATTATAGAATGTTTCCTTACAAATTGAACGAGGACTTTTATCATTGTAGTATTCACATAATTGTTGTCCTATCAGCTTCCAATTATCTAGCCCTATATCCTCTTCCTTTAAGAACCAAGGGGACCAGTGTTCTAATGTACCTGACAGTCTAGCCATCTGCAACCAAGTTACAATTAAGCCTTGTCCCTTGATTGGCTTAAGCATGCTTTCTATAGTGCCCCTTTGGGGCAGGAGAGGGTGTGGGGTTGGGGTGGGGGTAAGGCTGGGGAGAATCTTTTCCTAATATCTGCCCCATTTCAGCTAGAAAAGGTTACTAGTTTAGCCCTTAACAAAGTAAGTTCCCTGTTTGTCTATTTAAATCAGGGTCCTCAAACTATGGCCTGCGGACCAGATGTAGCAGCAGAGGACATTTATCCCCCTCACCCAGGGCTATGAAGTTTTTTTTTATTTAAAGGCCCACAAAACAGAGTTTTTATTTTTACCATAGTCTGGCCCTCCAACAGTCTGAGTGACAGTGAACTGGCCCCCCTCTTTAAAAAGTTTGAGGACCCCTGATTTAAATACTCACCCTATTTCCTGGTCACTGGAGACTTCTTCAGTGAAGTTAGGGTCCTCGGACCCCACACTCAGGCGCCAAATGTGATGATTGGGCTAGCACACAGGATACCTTAGAAATCAGCCAGAGTCAAGATAAGCAAAAGTCCTTAGTCTTTATTCTTGGTCTTTAGGAGTAGAAATGAAGGGGATCTTCTGCAACCGCCTTCTTCCTCGTCCACTGCAAAAAGTGACTCTGGCTCATCTTACTCCACCCCCTAGTCCCTCCTACAATCCTCTGTATACACCAACCATTGAGCCAGCACAGGATAGTGGGAAGGACCATTTTCCAAGCATATGCCCATAGAGTATTGTCCAATCAGTAATTAGCCCTAAGTAATTACTTGAACTGACCTCAAGAGTTTCAGCCCTCTACAAAACTTCAAATGTGGAAATTGGGCACAACTGCTAAGACTGAATAACAATAAACAATAACAAAAAACAAAATAGTATCTTCTTTTGGTCAATTAGTGAATTAAAATTTGTTAATGTCTTATCAGATACATAAAGAAAAAGGAGTGAGATTCTGGGACTATTCCAAGTCCTGTGAATTCTTTTGCAATATTAAATTGATTAGGGGTAAGGAAGATATTTGGATGAAGAGAGACTTTCGGTCTATGTCAAAGAGGCATCAACAATCTCTGGGAGTCCAAGAAGAATAGGAAAGATGTATTATGTGGTTGACTCACATTCCCATTCCCTTCTTTTTGGAGTTCTGAGGTCCTAAAGATTAGGGGAACTGGAATGGTCTTTTAAAGACAGAGCACTATCTGTCTAAAATTATAAATAGGCATTTCTCTGAAAGTTTGTCAATTTTTTTCTATCTCAATGGAATGAAATCCTTTTGAAATCTCTTACCAAACTCCAAACTTATTAAACTAACCTTTCATTTTGTGCTCTTGATTACTCATTTTTCTTTACTTTCACTGCTTCCTTCAGTCTATCTTATTTTTCAATCATATT
The DNA here is from genome assembly GCF_016432865.1 of Antechinus flavipes. Lineage (NCBI taxonomy): Eukaryota > Metazoa > Chordata > Mammalia > Dasyuromorphia > Dasyuridae > Antechinus > Antechinus flavipes. Next base: position 656,641,808 of record NC_067398.1, read on the forward strand.
CTAGTCTAATATTCCACTGAATCTCTGCTGTACAGATTTCCTTATAACTTCTGAGGTTGCTTAGTCTATTAAACCTAAACAATTAAACAACTAAATTTGTTCAATTATTTCAAACTAGCTTGTATTCTAATTCTCTATTAGTTTCCTGAACATCCCTGATGAGAGGGGTAAAACTGTGCCCCCTTTAATTCAATTGGAGATCTGGGTTCGATATTGAGTTGCTTGAAACTCTAAGTATGTAGGTATGGGCATTGGCTTTCTCTTCAACTGGAAGTTTTAGCCTCATTCTTCTATAAAGGACAATTCTAAATTCCATATTTTGGCAGCAGTCCAAAGTAATATGCTTTGCCTCTTGCCACAGCTGCCTACCAGGACTCCTGCCAGCTGTGAAGAGATCTTCTTTTCTCAGTGCTAATCTCTATTTCTCTGTCAGAATTTCTTCACTAGGACTTCTATTTCTATACCAGGGCTTTGCCACTGAGAAAGTTTGCCTTCTAGCAAAGCTGACTTTTCAGGGCCAATAAAACTTCTTTTTTCCCACTAATATTTTTGGTTTGTGAATTCTTTCACATTGGCCCTGCACCTCCGACTTAAAAAGGATTCCCACAACTCTCTGCACTATCACTAGAACAGCATCACTATCATCATCCAGGAAAAGGAAATGGGTTGTTTGAACTTAATTTTAATCTACAATCCTCCAAAATCCATTAAGAGATTTCAGCAATTACCATAATTTGGAATTTTACAGTAAAGATATTGATGAGGTTTAGATTTAGGGAACCAAAATGAAATTAGGGTTTCTGGTGGTCAGGGAGTTAAATGATAAGGTCTAGTGGCAGGTTCGGGGTTCAGGGAACTAAATGGAGAGGTTTGGCTCCCCTGCAACCTCTTGGGATTTGGCACAAGGGTAGGGAGTTTTGGAGACTCTCTTCTGGTGGTGCAGAGGTTCTCTGTAAAGGAATTTACAGACCCGAAAACCAAATTTATTATGGGGATTAGAAGTAAGGTTAGAAATCCTGATAGAGAGGCATAAAGTCTGATTAGGGAAATGGGTGAGGATAAAGAGAGGATAACACTGGAAAAGGATATTATTCCAGTGGGCAGATCTATGGATAATGAAGTTTTGCACTGAGAATGCAGTTCTCAGTGGACAGAAAGTCCTGGCAACTGAATAAGCTACCAAGGTCCATCTGCAAAGACCTTAGTTGATGGAAGCTTATTATATTGGTTGTCTTGGCGGGGTTGGGAAACCTGAGCTGGGTGGCCCAAGCAAGTCAGAACAGGGCATGGGACAACGAGAGCAGATCAGAATCAATGGTGGCTGGGAGAGCCCAAGTTGGCTCAGATCCAGTGGGGGCTGGGATAAGCCCGGATCTCCTATTGGAATTCAAAGGGGTGCTTTTGACCAGGATTTGTGAATGAAAGGCCCTGGCATCCTGGACTGATATGCCTCAGCCAGGAGGGGCTGGGAATCTGAAAGGCATCACAGATCAATCTGAAAGGAATCACAAATCAATAGGAAATACAGTTTCTTAAAGGGACCACAACCCGCTTCAATATTATGTTTCAGTTACAAATTATAGTTTCCAGTTTTTCAATGTCCTAAATTGCTACAGACTGGGAGCAAAAATGCCCTTCCTTCTAATCTGAGTCTCTTGTCTTCCTTCCCAATTTAGCCAGAGTTAGAAATGCAAAGAGAGAAAGAGAGGGAGGGAGAAGAGGAGAAAAACAGAGAGAGGAGGGCAGTCAACGAGAGGGAAAGGGAAAGGAAAAGAAAGAGGGAGAAGGAGAGGGAGGGATGGAGAGAGAGAGAGAGAGAGAGAGAGAGAGAGAGAGAGAGAGAGAGAGAGAGAGAGAGAGAGAGAGAGAGAGAATCTTTTTCTGAAGGCCCTAACATTTCTTTCTCTTTTCACTGCTCAGACTACAGGAAAAAGCCACTTTGGACTTTCCAAGATATAAAACATAGATGTTGTTTACAACATGCTTAACATCACACAAATAAAACATAACAATTCAAGTTCAAAAGTTTATCTAGATAAATTTGCTTCTAAGTACCAATTCCACTTCAAACTACTCTCTACTAATCAAATTTTAGACATTCTCCATTGAACAGGTAGTTTCCCCCATCCCAAGCTTTTAACAACTTGATATTGTAGGAGCCAGCAAGAAATTTACTCTGTGCTGATCCCATATGGATGCCTTTGCATGTTGGGCAAGATCATCCCCCTTGCCTTGTGGAAGCCTAGTGTATTTAGTGTTGGACAAGATCATCTACTCCTCATTGCTACTCCTCTTTTCTGTGTATTCCGCTAGTTTTGAGGTCAGAGGCCTATTTCTCCTTATCCTTCCTGATGATGGGGGGAATAAGACCTCAGCAAAGGCTATGTCCCTGCTAAACCCAGTGTCTAGGTGGGCCTTAGGGAGGGGCATTAACAGGAGAGGGCCTGAAATACTGTATACAATCAGGAAGTCAAGCTATTTCCTAAGGCAAGCAGAGAGGAACACAAACAGGATGATCTCTCCTTAAGTGCTCTTTTGTTCTTAAGTGGGCCTTTTGTTATCCTTAAGTGGGCCTTTATTGCAGTGGGCCCTTGTTGGATTCCTTGCATTGACAAAAATTATCATGACCCCACAGTTAGTGTATACTAAGGACAAGTTATGTTGTCAACCTCTGAGGTTATTTTTCTCCTATAAAAGAATCTATTGGTACCTCACTTCTTCATTAACTTTTAAAGGAATTTAGCCCATCTTATGGCATTAGCTCATTCCCTCCCTCCTCCTTGTTATGGCAAATTCATTAGGAACTGCTCCCATTATGGCATCAAGTTCTCTAGGAGCTTTGCCTGCCCTGTATGTCTTCATTCTGGTTATGGAGTCTACTTCTTTGTTAATTGTGAGTTCCACTACAGAATTTAAGTCCTTTTCTTTCCCCTTGTTAATCACTAAATCCCTTTTGGAACTTAGCCTTCTAGTCAATGGGGTAATAAAATCTTTACCCCTTGATTTGGATAAAGTCTAAACCTATAAATTCTTTTGAGGCACCTTACAACTCTGGTCAGAACTCCAGTATTTTCTAGCACTTCTGCACCCCTGTACCCTAACATTGAATTTGGGAAGTTTAATTCTCTGACCTCTTTGTGGTTGACTAACCTCAGAGAAGACACTCCAACACAATCAGACAAAAGTGTTGAATGGTAGACTCACCCAGTAATAGCCATGCCAAAATTGTTGAAAGATGGTTTGGTCTTGCCCTGACCAGTTAAAAGAAAACTCAGGAAATAAGACAAAAGGAGTTTATTGGCACCAAGGCATAGAGCAGTTGGAGAGGTACTGCCACCAAATTCCAAATTCCAGTTGCTTTTATAAGATAGGAGTAAAACAATTTATTTGGACAGCTAGATAGCACAGTGGACAGAGGACCAGGCCTGGAGTCAGGAAAACTCACCTTCATGATTTCAAATATGGTCTCAGATACTTACTGAGTAACCCTAGGCAAGTAACTTAACCCCATTTGCTTCAATATTTCTGCTAAAAAAAACCATAAATGAGGGTCCCAAAGAGGGTAAGATAATCCCAATTTATGAATCTTTCATTGAGGAGGTAGGATTAGTGTATATTTAACTCTTCCCCATTAAAGCACCTTGGGAGATAGGGGTAACCTTAACAGGATGGGAATAGTCTGTAAGGGATGGATTTAGTCCTAAAGGGACCAAGTTCTTTCCTGCAAGCTACCTTAGCACCTTACCCAAAAGTTGAGCAAGGTCACAGGGGTCACTCAGAACTGGCTCTGTCTCAGTAACTGGATTTGTTCAACATGTGGGCCTATGAATCCAGCTATTACTGATGAAAGAGGCAATAACAGGGAAGGTTGTGTATCAATGGGGGACTACATGGAGGAGGGAATTTCCCCAGACTTTCCTCTCTGCATCAGTCCCTACCCAAATCCCTATCCAAATAAAGGGAAAACCTTGCAAAAAACCCAACTAATACCAGGACATGAGAAGAAATGTTCTTAACATCAAGTTCTGTTTTAGTCTACTAGAACTTAATCCACTCCCTCTCTCAACCCCTGCTACAAGTCAGAAACATCATCATAAGACTAATACTGTCTCCTATTTATTTAGAGTCTTAAGATTTGTAAGACCTGTTCCTCACAATATTCCTGTGAGGTAGGGGTGCAATTTTTATCAGCTCCATTTTACAGATGGAAAATTGAAGTCTAGCTGTGGAGCTGGAGCATCATCCCAGTTCTCACAAGTCCTCTTTTCACTATAGTGGTATCATTATAATGTCAGTCTCCTGAGTTTTCACATTCTTGTGTTAGTCTTTTCTAAGCTAACATCAGGGAAAGGAATGCATGTACAATGAGATGGGAGGTCCAAGCAGGAAAGGGTAAGGAATTATAGGATCCTAAATCCCAACGCATGGTTTCCCTAGCCAGACTGTTCAGCATCTGGCCAATGTCAGATAAGAACTGAATAGGATCCAAATGGAAAGGCCTCAGAGGTTCTTTCAGTAAAGAGATGGGGGACTATGGATGTAGAATGTGATATATCCTGTCAGACTTGGTCACTGTCTCAGTTGGTCTTAACTAAATGTTTTTCTTTGTCACATACATAATTAGAATTGTTGGTTGGCCCAGGTTACCTAAGGAATGATTTGGGGGAACTAAGGGGATTGATTGTGCTGGAAAAACACAAGGCAACAAAAAAGCCAAAAATAAAAAATAAGAGCTGAAAATGAACCAGGTCTGGTACATGCCCAGAGTCCCTGCTAGTGATGGAAGCTGAAGCTGGTGACTGGCTCAAGTTCAGGAGATCTGAGCTGCAGCTGAGGGGTTAAGCTGATGGAGTCTGGGACCAATAGGGTGGGTCCTGGAGAGCAGAGGGCTATAAGTCTGCCTAAGAAGGGGTGGGCCAGTTGGGGTGGATGAAGCAGCTCTGCTTGGAAAAATGAAGCAGGCTAGACCTTCCAGGCAGATCAAGATTGGGATCAGGCTCCTAAAGGGCCACTTTACTTTCAGCCTGGTCAAAATAGGAAGACCCACTCTCTAAAAATAAAGAAACAAATGAAGAGAGAGAGAGAGAGAGAGAGAAAGAGAGAGAGAGAGAGAGAGAGAGAGAGAGATACATAGACAGTAGACAGAAGATAGATTGATAGATAGATATAGGTGGATAGATTGATAGATGACTGCCTAGATAGATAGAGGCATAAATATAGATAAATGTATAGATAGGTAGATAAACAGATATATACATAAATCTCTTAAAAGCAATGGGAGTGATCTGAGGCCTGCAGTCACCTCCCTCTATGGCTCTCTGAGTATGCTAACCATTCATTCCTCTTGCAGCAGTCTGTTGGACTTTACCTCACAGGCCACAGGTCCCCTAGATGCTGCCCTTATTGTTTTACCCACTGACCAACCATCCAATCTTGGACCATCCCAAGCCTAAGAAGACACCATTCTGAAGTGCAGGGACAACTTCTAATACATTCTCTTCATCATTTCAAGGACACCAGGGAACTTTCTGCTTATTGAAAGTGGAGAAAATTGGGATGAAGACTAGGTAAGGAATTCTCCACAAATAACCTGCCTGCAGAAGGCATCTTGACTCATCATTCACTCATTTGTTCATTCTGAGATGTATCAATCTTGGGAGTCATGAATGGATAGGAAGAGCATTGGATTTGGAATAAAAACCACCACTTAGATGCTAACTCTACTACTTACTAGCTGTATGACCCTGAATTAGTACCTAAATCTTAGCTTCCTCATCTGCAAAATGGTGGAACTAATAGCATTTATTTCCTGAAACATTTGATAACATTACCAGGATCAAATGAGATAACACGTGTAAAGTACTTTGCAAATCTTTTTCTTTAATTTCAATAGTATTTTTTCCAAATACATTTAAAGATAGTTTTCAATATTCATCTCTGTAAGACTTTGTGTTCCAAATTCTTCTCCCTCCCTGTTTTACCTCTCTTCTCCCCAAAACACCAAATACTCTAAATTAAACATGTGTAATCCTTTGAAACATATTCCCATATTTGTCATGTTGTGAAGAAAACTCAGACTAAAAGGAAAAGCCACAAGAAAGAAAAAAAAAACAAATAAAAAATTACCATGCTTCAATCCACATTCAGCCTCCATAGTTCTCTCCCTGGATGCAGATGGCATTTTCCATCCCAAGTCTGCTGGAATCGCTTGAATCACACACTGTTGAGTAAAGCCAGTACTTCGCAAATCTTAATGTGTTATATAAAAGCTAACTATTATGTAAATTGTAACTATCATTGTTGATAATAACAATAACATTATATTAGTGAAATGTAAAATAGCAACTATTTACACATTGCTCTAAATCTTAAAAAGGACTTTACTTAATTTATCTTACTTTATCCTCACAAGAACCCCTGGTGCCATTATTAATCCCCTATAGATGGGGAAACTGAGATAGGGATAAATTATTTGGCCAGAGTCATAGAGCTAGTAAGTACCTGAGGTTATATTTGAACTCAGATTTTTTGTTTGTTTGTTTGTTTTTGCTGAAGCAATTTGGGTTAAGTGACTTGCCCAGGGTTATACAGCCAGGGTCTGAGACCAGATTTGAACTCAGGTCCTCCTGACGTCAGGGCTGGTGCTCTATCCATTGCACCACCCAGCTGCCCCTGAACTCAGGTCTTATTGACAAGTCCAGCATGCTTTCCACTGAGCCACCTGGGTTGCCATTATTATTATTAATCCCCTCTCCTTAATGTTAGTGCACTTAGCCTGCATAGATCTTGTTTGTACTATAAAGCTCTTTCAAGGCAGAGACTCTATTTCTGGCCCAAAACATAACACTCTGATAGGCAAATGGTAGACCTTAAATGCCTACTTATTGACTTGAGCAGATCAACAACTGCTCTGCAGCCCATGATTTTGGACCTGATGGGACCAGGGAAGCGCTGAAAGATTGTATCATACCCAGAGTCACATCACCAGCACGTATCAAAGGTAAGATTTGTCCCCGGATTGTTCCTAACTCCAAAGCCTACTCTCTCTATCCATCACCCCACTGCTTTACATCAGGGACAGCAATGTTATCAGCTCCTGTCTAACCACTGGCAATTTAACTTCCTCTCTCTCTGGGTTACTCTCTTTGCATAATGAAGGGCTTGGTCTAGTTGGAGTTGAAGGCTCCTTCCAGCTGTGGATTCTTGGGCGAGGCAGGATGCCATGCCTTCAGCAGGCAGTGTGGAGCATCTGGAAACCAGTCCATGGCTCTCTTTTTCCATGCCAGGGGCCTTAGTGCCAGCAGCCTGGGGTGGTGAGGAAGGGAGAGGCCAAAGGCAGAAAGCAGAAACAGTTACCAGGCTGTGGGTTACTAGGGCTAGACAGGCCAACAGAAGCCTGTGAATGGCCAGGTGGGGAGTTTGGGAAATTAAATCATTGAGCAGAAAAGGGGGAAATGAAGATGCTGGGCAGCTGAAAGGGGAATTGCCTGAAAAAAGAATTTGCAACTAAGTGTGAAAAGATTTGAAATTCTAATCCTGACATTACTTATTCCTGAGTTTAGTCATAGCAACTGAGTCTTAGTTTCTCCATGTGTACAAATAAGGAGGTTGGACAAAATGATTTCCAAGGTTTCTTCCAGACATAAAAACACATGATATTAAGGACCCATCATGGATGGTAGTTCTTCCCCAGATGAGGAGAGGGGATACAAGTCACACAGAGGGCAGAGAAGTAGAGATGGCATGTTTATTTTTAGAAGAGTAAGGCCTCAGGGCCAAGAATGAATTCCTTGCCCCTGGAAATGGGCCATGACAGCTGATGACTCTCTGTCCCCATTTCCCAGAGCCCAGGGTAGAGAAATATTCCTATTCTCTGTAACAAAACAGTCAGGATTTTCCCTCTCTTGATCATGGAGGAGAAGGAAAAACCCAGTTGTGCACTGGGTTGAGGATCTATGCTGGGCCAAAGGGTCATAGATGTGAACTCTCCGAAGTCATCTAATTTAGCTTTCCATTTTACAGATGGTAAAACTGAGGCTATAAGAAAGGAAATGACTTTCCTGAAATTACTTGAGTAGTAAATTGCTAAGTCCAGACTCAAAGTGGGCCCCTTGCCTCTAACTCTCATGGCCTTTCCATAGAACTGCAATATCTCCTATCCCTGGGTCCCTTTTCACTATAGAAGCAAGTACAGCATGAAAGCACTCTACCTTGTACCTTTTCTCAGAGAGAGCCCTAGATTGGGGTCAAAAAACCTCAGATTCAAATCTCGACCTTTCTGATTAGCTATCTGACTGTGGCCAAATCTCATCCTTCTCTCTTACAACCTCAGTTTGCTCATCTATAAAATAGTGGGGTTGGATTAGATAGACTCTGGTGCCTTTATCCTACCCCAGCCTCTCTCCACTCCTGCCCCAGTCCTTTGCCCTAGCAGAATTTTTCTAGCTGACACAGATGAATGGGGAAGAGCAGCACAGGAGAGACTATGGGGCAGGAAATGCCAAACAGAGAAGTTTATTTTATAGCTGAGCCCTGCAGAGTTTCCTGTTTGCTATCAACCCAGCTCAGGCCCTCCCCATCCTCTCCTCCCTGTCCCCCTCTGCCCTGGTAGGCTCTTTCCCCTTTTCCCTCCTCCCTTTCTCTTATGTCCTCCAAACCTCCCCCCACCTCCAGCCAGGCCTCCAACTCTGTCCTCCAGCTAAGAACATAACTCTGAGATGTTAAATCCCCAACCTTCAGATAGACCCAGGCTAAATGTCTATCCTACTTCATTTTCATTCCTAGGACAAGCACTAGGATCCATAAAGTTTATTTATTCTTAAAATTTTAATCTGTTTTCTTTTCTTTTTTTTCTTTTTAAAGCTTTTTATTTTCAAAATACATGCAAAGATAATTTTCAACATTCACCCTTGCAAAATCTTGTGTTCCAATTTTTTTTCTCTCTCCCTTCCCCCTAATCCTTCCCTACACATATTTCCATAATTATCATGCTGCCCCCAAAAAAATCAGATCAAAAAGGAAAAAATATATAAGCAAACAACAACCAAAAAAGTGAATATGCTATGTTGTGGGATCCACACTCAGTCCCCACAGTCCTCTCTCTGAATGCAGATGGCTCTCTTCATCACAAGATCATTGGAACTGGCCTGAATCATCTCGATGTTGAAAAGAGCCACATTCGTCCGAATCTTGTTGCTGTGTACAATGATATCCTGGTCCTGCTCATTTCACTCAGCATCAGTTCATATAAGTCTCTCCAGGCCTCTCTGAAATCAGCCTGCTGATCATTTCTTACAGAACAATAATCCATAACATTCATATACCACAACTCATTCAGCCATTCCCCTGCTGATAAGCATCTACTCAGTTTCCAATTCCTTGCCATGACAAAAAGAGCTGCTACAAATGTTTTTCAACCATTCTGGAGAGCTATATGGAACTGTGCTCAAAGGGCTATCAAACTGGGCATACCCTTTGATCCAGCAGTTTCTCTACTGGGTCTGTATCTCAAAGAGATCATAAAAATGGGGAAAAGACCCACATGTGCAAAAATGTCAATAGCAGCTTTTTTTGTAGATCCATAAAGTTTAGAGGAAGAAGAGATCTTGTGGGTCAACTAATCCAATCCCATCATTTATATATGAGCAAGCTGAGATCTAAGCAAGGGGGATCCTTTGAGTGTTCGGGTCACTCAAGTATAAAGATCACAGCCAGAATTTGGGCCCTTGCCTTCTTTTTCCAAATGCTAGTATGCTATAGTCTTCCCAGAGATTTCTGGCTTAATTTTCTCTGACCCTAATAGGATGATAGATTAGAATTTAGGGGACCTTTGGGGGTCCTCTGGTCCAGTTTCTGCAGATGAGCCAATTAAAGTTCAGAGATTTAGTGCCTTGATAAATGAGGCAAGGAATAAAACTGGAATTTTAACGCATATCCCTCTGCCTACAAATACAACAGTCTTCCCACTATTCCATGCTGACTTAACCAAGTAAGGGGAACCCCATTGGCTATCTCCCTTGGGGGAAAAATGGGAAAGGAGAAAAAAAGAAATCCAGCATTGTCAGCATTGGTATATTGGAATGGGCTGAGATTTGGGATGCATTGGATCAAGTCTTGGGCTACTTAACAACCTCATGATCTTAGTCAAGTCCTTTGATGATAATAATAATAATAATAATAATAGCTATCACTATTATCCCAATAAGGTTTGCAGAGTGCTTTAAATATGATGTCTCAGTCGTTCCTCAGGTGGATGATATTATATTCATTTTACAAATAAGGAAACTGAGGCTGAAAGAGATTAAATGGCTTGCCCAGGTACACAGAGCTAGACAAAATTTGAACCCAGGCCTTTCTGACTCCCAGGCAAGACCAGCACTCATCCACCCTACTACCTTGCCTCCTGAATCTTAGTTTTTTTATCCATCAGACAAGGAATTTGACTGATAATTTCTAAAATTTCTTCCAGGCCTAAATCTTATCATCCTATGATCTGTAACCCCAATTAGATTATTGTCCTTCTCTGGGCCTTAAGTTTCCTCTGTTAAGTGGAGTTGGACTAGTTGCCTTCAGTGGTACCTGCCAACTCTGACATCCTTCAATCTGTGATTATTCATCTCTCTATTTGAGAATTTCCCAATAATCTCGTCGTATTTTCCAAGTGAAAAGAACAGAGCAGGACCAATGGAGAGGCTCCTAAATTCTTGAGAACAGGGGTTACCTCATTTTATATCTTTGTGTTGTCTTCATCAACCATGATGCTTATCACATAGTAAATGTTTAATATATGTTTAGTGATTGATTGATTGATTCATTGTCTCTCTGGGGCAGGGCAGAGTGGCAGGTTCCCAGAAGACACCAAAAGTACCAAAAAGAAGTTGGTTAGGAAATCAGGGAGCAGGGAAGTGGGGAGCGGGCCATTTGGGTCTAAGTCTCTTCTAACCCTCTTGCCTACACTTAGACAAAGCTTCACAAGATTTCTTTGCACTTGCTTATAAATAGGCCTATTTATAGCCATGCCCTTCCCCCAGCTCTTTAGTCCATTGCCTTCCCCCTTTTCTCCGCCCCTGCAGCCCACGTCACCTCAGCTCTAGGAACAAATAAGTTAAGACCCGTGAAAAAACGAGAAGTGAGTTGCCAAGAAGTTTAGTTTGTTTGAAGGGGCCCTCTTCTCTGTTTCCTGATTTTGCCTTGGTTTCTTAGAACATCCTGAGGGTAACAGTTTTGTTAATCATAACCACAGTCCCACAGGGTAAGTGTAGGGCGGGTGATGATGAGGTAGACGCCTGAAGGTGTAATGGAAAAAGTAGCACCCAGAGAGTCCGCAAGATCCCAGTTCAAATCCTGACTCTTCAACTATGATCTGATGGGTTTAAATTTTCTGGGACTGTTGGCTCTACCAAAGACCAATCCTCTGTGACCATGAGCCTTCTTTAGATCCTCTGGGATTCCCAGAGGGAGTTTCCCTGAAGATGAAATCACAAGTCCTAAGCTTGTAGTATTTCTAAAAGGACAAAAGGGAGCTTTTGTGAGGCCCTTAATCACTAGCCTGTCCTTCTGTGGACAATTCACTACATTGCTAAGCATCCCAGCTTCGGCCAAGTCAGCATCCTTAGCTCCAGCTCGCCTTCATGCTGCATTATAAGGCCATTTCGTTTTTGTTTCTTACGGGTGTTGGGGGACAGTCGGGAAGGTTTTCTGAAAGGGATGATCTGGGACTTGGGCTTTCAGTAGGAGGGTTTCCTCAGATGAAGGGACGGAGGCCCATTCCGGCCACGTATCAAGCGCAGGGTAAAGTGTAAGCAAAGGTATGGAGGTGGGAGAGCACAAAGGCGCGTTGGCTAAATACAGATGCAGAAACTAGATTGCCAGTTTAGCCAAAGTGACAAGGGAAGGAATTCTTCCTCTAAGTCAAGGCTGACTCTCACACATGTACTGCCGTGTACATATGCACATACACTTACTAGCCGGGGCACATAAACGTGCCCCGCGGACAAACGGAAGGCAGCTATCGCCCCCGCCCCGAAGGGAGCCGAAGGGGCAGGACACAATAATCCGTCGCGGTGACGGCAGACCCCACTCGTCTCCTGGTTGCTGGCAAGGGGGCTGGGCAGGCGCCAGTACTGGAAACCTGCCCGTGTGAGATGTACTGCGGAAGGTGGGGGTGGGGGTGTCCCCACTCCCATACTCCTCACCCCCTGCCTCTGCCCCGAGGCCAGAGGCCTGAAATAGATTAATTTCTATATTTAGGCCGGCTGGTTCAGCATTGCGAGGCAGCTATAAATACCTCCGAGTACACCGCTCCCTGCCCCTCCCCTCTTCTGGCCTGCCTCGGCTCCCTATTTCTCGAACGCCCCTCCCGTAATCCACACTCCCCCACAACCCTGAATTTGGGCCGGTCCAGAAGGGTTAATTGCCTTTAGGAAGAAGATCGAAACTAGCAGGTGGTGGGTGCGGCTTTCCAAGGCTGACAATGGGCTTTGGAGTCATAATGTGTGGGGGACCTCTGGTGGGTGCTAGCCTGCCCAGGCCGGGACTTTGAAAGGGAACCCCTATGTCTTGCCTTATAGGAAAACCAGTGGTTACTACACTAGGCACATATATATATATATATATACACACACACACATACATATATGTGTGTGAATGTATATGTATATGTGTATATATATGTGTGTGTGTGTGTATATATATATTATCCAATATCTTATTACCTCCTTTCCTAAATCATAGAAAATCCAAGAATAATCTATGACCCAGAAACAAACTCTGGGATATGTATGAAGCAGATTGAATTTTAAGGACTTCCAGTAGTAAAATCTCTTTGGCTTCTCTTCTGGGAACATCAGGATCTGGTTAATGTCTAAGATGATATTTTTAAAAGGTGGGGACCCTAAGTTCTTGTGTAAGCACTCAGAATAACACAACATGAAATATATAGAACAGACTTTATTTAGCCTAATCAATCAAGAAAAAAACAACATAATTCAAGAACAAGGTCATGAACAGTCAAGTTATTCTTTTTTTTTTGGAGGGGGTGTCCTGACACAGCACAAGGACAGTGAGGTGGAGAAGGAAGTTTCTCCTCCTGGAAGTTCATTTTGTGGGGGCTCTTTCAGCACATCAACTTCTAATAAGTGAGGTTCCATCTTCAGCACTTGAGAGGACACAGTTCTCCACTCCCCAAGCAAGACCTTGATCTTGAATTCTTCTCCATGTTCCCTTGGTGGTGGCAGTAATTCCTCCTATTTCTCCTCCTCTTCCTATGCATGGGAGGAGGGGAGACAAACATCAAGATAGAGCCCATGTTCGGTAGCATAGAATTCTCAGAAGGATAATAATAGATGCTCTGCAGGACTGGCTCCTTAAATGAAATTCTGAGCTGTTTGTGGCGTCTCTCGGAGGAACTCTTTGCCAGGCAGCTTCGGGTGAGGCTGATGTAATCCCCAACCACCGATACCTCCTCAGAAGTGGGGTACTGCTTCTTTCCAGGGCCAGGGAGCTGGGGTTTAGGTAGGAGAGAGGTTGCCTGAGGCCTAGACCCCAGGTTACTGTGTATCCCGCTGAACAGAATCTTCAGGCAGCTCTTTGGGGTCCACTGGATTGGTGGAGCAGGGAATAGGAGAGGTACCGAGAATGGTAGGGGGTGCTGTGGCCCTGAGTTTCCAATTCTAACTTTCTCGAGTAGGAAAAAGCTGGTCACAGAGGAGTGGCTTCTAAGGGAGCTTACCATCCTGCCTTCATCCCCAGCTTGTTTTTCAGCAGCCTTTGGTGACTGCAACTTCTTATATCTGGGATATAAGAACTCCAACTTCTGTTTTTCAGCTTCCGATCCCTCAGGACACCATTTTAGAGCCTTCCCAGAGTTCAGTCTGTCCTGTGCTTTCTTCAGTCCAGAACTCATTTTTACATTCTCTCTTGGGTTCAGTCTCCTTTCTGCTGCCTCTGTTACCCCTGAACTCAGTGCTCGAAATTCCTGTGTCTTCAAAAGGCCTGACTTCTCCCTGGATTTATTCTGTTCTGTCCTAGGTTCACCTGAGGTCCCTTTGCTTTCTTCTCCTGGGTTTAAACTCATTTCAGATCCCCCAGAAGCCTGTTCTGGAGGTTCTACTAGATTCTTCTTTTGTTCTTGAGCTTCCACAGAGCTTTTCTCCCTTTGCCCTGACTCCAATAATTCCCCACTCCTCTCCTCAGTCTCCTTTGGGCTTAATCTCCCTTCCAAGGTCTCTGTAGGCCTAAGACTCTGCTCTGGAACTTCTGCTACCCCCAGACTCTTCTTCCCATTTCTCCCCCATCTCTGATTCTGATTTCTTGATTTTCTTTTCACCAAACTCTGTTTCTGATCTTTTGAGCCAGGTCTCTGCTCTTTGGTTTCCACTCTCCCTGAAACACATCTTTGAACTTCAAGTGACTTCCTATTACTGAGCTGATTTTTGGTATACTTTTGGTGGTGGAGAAAGGGGTCCTGACAGACAGACTTTGGAGGGGCTTCACATATAACCTCATTCCCAAGACCTGGTTCTTCCACCGGCAAACTTCCTAGTTTGGTATGGGATTTCTTCAATAATAGCTCCCGGGCCATTTGATCCCTCTTGCCTCCAACATCTTGTTCAACAGCCTTCTGTTTTCTGACTAGTAGTTGTAATTTGCAATCTGGTACATCAGCCATGGTCCCAATGGGGCAAAACACTGAAGAGGAATAGATGGAGCTATGAGGGAGTGTTGTCAAAGGGAAGAAAGACGTGAGAGAGACTCAGAGGATGGGAGCAATGATGGGTCAGAGAGATAGACAGGAAGTGTGGTAAAGGGCTTGTATAGGAGTACAAGGAAAAATAAAGGAAGATTCATGACCCTTTGGGCAGAGGGAAAAATGAGAAGACTAGGAAAGGGGAAAGAATTGTTAGAAGAGAATGAGGAGAAAGGGAAGAGCCTAAGAAATTTTATTTGAGAAATGTAGGAGGATGGAAGAATCTGAGAGATATAGAGGAAAGGAAGAATATTGGAAGAAAGGGAGAGAAAAAGCCAAGATAGAGTATTAGGGGTCCAATAGGAGACGATAGAATGCTTTAGATGAGAGAAGACAGTTTGGAGAGGAACTGAGGAATAAAACCAAGTAGGATGGCCAAAAAGGAGGAGAGATGGATGTTAGGAAATATGGAGGTAAGAGTTGTGTCAAAGAGGTTGGGGAAAGGGTTTTTCTTACCTTTTTGGTGAGCTGTGGCTTCCCCAAGAGTCTATGGTGTCCTTCTGATACTGTCTTCAGGCTGAGTTCTTCCCCACAATCGGAAGTCCAGGAGCCCTATCTTATTTTTTATTTTGATCAGTACTTAGCACCTAGCCAGGCACTTAGATACTTAAATGCTTCTTTACTAATCTCTCTTTTGAAAGCAAAGAAAGAAAGTATGGTCTGGATGTGTTAACTATTTGTGATCAATCACCACCCAAAGTTTTATCAGTGGAGAGTGGGAATGGGTGGAAGGAGTGCCCTTATCAAAAAAATTAGCTTAGCTAAGGAAACAATATCTGATTAAGAAATTTAATCTACACCAAGACAAAGATGAAAGGAGTAGGGCAATGAGGACCTAGTATAAAGCCCAGGCACATCCTTCACACCAGGGCTTCTTAAACTTTTTTTACTCATGACCCAATTTTGTCTCACCTGAGTATGTAGGTATATAAAATAGGTATACAAACCAAACATTTACTGATAATAAATGATAAAGAAATTTATTTTAAAATAATTCTGTTGTATATAAAGGACTGCTTGCCATCTAGGGGAGGGGGTGGAGGGAGGGAGGGGAAAAAAATCAGAACAGAAACGAGTGCAAGGGATAATGTTGTAAAAAAAAATTACCCTGGCATGGATTCTGTCAATATAAAGTAATTATTAAATAAAAATTAAAAAAAATAATTCTGTTGTATATATAATTTTACCATTTATTAAAGGTGAAATCACATTTGCATATTAATGATATGGATTGCTTGTTTATTTTTACAAATAATTACAAAGAATTAAATTTTTATTATTGGTCAGAGAAATGAAAATTAAGACAACTGAGATACCACTACTCCTCTCAGATTGGCTAAAATGACAGGAAAAAAATGATGAATGTTAGAGGAAATGTGAGAAAACTGGGACACTAATATGTTGGTAGAGTTGTGAATTGATCCAACCATTTTGGAGAGTAATTTGGAACTATACCAAAAGGGCAATCAAAATATGCATACCCTTTGATCCAACAGTGGTTCTACTGGGTTTATATCCCAAAAAGATCATAAAAAAGGGAAAAAACCCCACATGTGCAAAAATATTTGTAGCAGCCCTTTTTGTAGTGGCAAGAAACTGGAAATTGAATGGATGCCCATCAGATGGAGAATGGCTGAATAAGATATGGTATGTGAATTGGTATGTTCTAAATATGGTATTGTTCTAAAAGAAATGATCAGTAGGGGCTTAAATCCCAAAGAGATCTTAAAGGAGGGAAAGGGACATGTACAAAAATGTTTGTGGCAGCCCTTTTTGTAGTGGCTAGAAACTAGAAAGTGAATGGATGCCCATCAATTGGAAAATGGCTGAATAAATTGTGGTATATGAATGTTATGGAATATTATTGTTCTGTAAGAAACAACTAAAAGGATAATTTCAGAAAGGCCTGGAGAGACTTACATAAATTGATGCTAAGTGAAATGAGCAGGTCCAGGAGATCATTATACATGGCAACAACAAGACTTTATGATTATCAACTCTGATGAACAAGGCTCACTTCAACAATGGGATGATTTAAACCAGTTCCAATTGTTCAGTGATGAAGAAAGCATATACACCCAGAAAGAGGCCTGTGGGAATTGAGTGTGGACCACAACATAGCATTTTCACACTTTCTGTTGATATTTGCTTGCACTTTGTTTTCCTTCTCAGGGTTTTTTTTTTTCTTTCTAGATCCAAATTTTCTTGTGCAGCAGGATAACTATTTAAATATGTATACATATCTTGTATTTAACATGTATTTTAACATATTTAACATGTATTGGACTACCTGCCATCTAGGGGGAGGGAGTGGGGTGAAGAAGGGAAAAATTTGGAACAGAAAGTTTTGCAAGGGTCATTGTTGAACAATTACCCATGCATATGTTTTGTAAATAAAAAGCTTTAATTAAAGAAAAAAAAAAGTAAATGATCAGTAGGATGATTTCAGAGAGGTCTGGAGAGACTGACATGAACTAATGTTAAGTGAAGTGCCAGAACATTATACACGTCAATAATAAGATTATGTGATGATCAACTGTGCTGGATTTGACTCTTTTCAACAATGAGGTGATTCAGGCCAATTCTAATGGTCTTGTGATGAAGAAAACCATCTGCACCCAGAGAGAGGGCTGTGGGAACTGAGTGTGGATCACAACATAGTATTTTCACTTTTTAAAATTTTTGTTTGCTTGCATTTTTTTCATAATTTTTTTTCCCTTTTTGATCTGATTTTTCTTAGGCAGCATATTAATTGTGGAAATATGTACAGAAGAATTGTACATGTTTAAAAAAATTAAAATTTGGTGGAATATAGGATAGTTTTTACTGTGGTGATGATTCCACATTCAGGTACACATCCTCAGATGAGGTCTAAGCCCCATAGTTTAAGAAGTTTTGCTTTATACAAGTCATAGAATGTGAAAGTTGGAAAGGACCTACATTTTTATATTTTACACATGGGTAAATTGAGGCTTAGGGAGAAGTGACCTACTCAAGGTCATACAAGTCAGTATCAGGTCTGGGACTCCAAGCTTCAGAATCTAAAGCCACTGTGCTAGGTTTCTTTTTCTGTCTTCCTGCCTTGGGACAGCTGTTGGGACTCACAATAGTGGGCGGTGATTCCTGCTGGAGCCAGTGATGGTGCTGACCTTCCCAGTTTGGCCCCTTCCTCTGCCATTGTCTGCGATTTGGGGGGTTGGGGGTGTTCCTGTTCCAGGTTTTGTATGATTCTCAGTCTTATTCAGAATGCTCCCTGTCTTTTTCAAATTCTGGGCAAGGGTTTGGTGCTTTCATTAGACAGTTCAATTGTCCTCCCTCTTCCAATTCATCGGTTTCTATTTCAATGAAAAGTTGAAGAGGATAGACAGTGAAATTATTCTAATAATAGTTATTTTTATATAATGGTTTAAGGTTTATGAAGTGTTTTGCAGATGTTGCATTTTATCCTGGCAACAATCTGGGGAGACAGGTATTATTATTGTCCCCAGTTTAGACAGATGATGAAACTGAGTCACAAAGGTCAAATAACTTGCCCAGGATCATACAGCCAATAAAATCTGAGATCATTTTTGAACTCAGGTCTTTCTGACTCTGGGTCCATTTTTCTATTCACTACAAAAAATGAAAAGGGTTTTATTAAATTTATTTTTACCGTTCTGACCCACCCAAACAGCAATATGCTGGTAAATGTTTAATAAAGATTGTTCAGAGAAAGAAAATTTAGGGGTGATATATTCCCTTCCATTGGGGCAGACAGAAATTAAGTGACTTGACCAGGGTCCCAAAACTAGTAAGTATTTGAGGCCAGAAGGGAACTCTGGTCTCCTGATTCCAAGCCCAGCACTGCTTCATCCAACTACTTAGCTCATTCTGAGCTCCTTTAGCTACTTAGCTCCTTTTTTGTTTCCTAGGCTCTGCCTCCAATCAAAACTTGGGTGCCCACTCCTGAGGCTTTGTCCTCTAATTGGTGAGCCTTGCCTTATCTCACCAGTTCTTCAGCAACCACACAACTGCCTAATTATCTCTCTCTCCAGTCATGCTAACCATTGTAAGTATTAAATTATCTTTCTTTTTTCAACTCTAGTTCTGAGAAAGATACTCAAATCGACACTTTTGTTGTTCAGTCCCACTCTCTGTGACCCCATTTGAGGTTTTCTTGGCAAAGATACTGGGGTGATTTGCCATTTCTTTATCTGGTTCATTTTACAAATGAGAAAAGTGAGGCAAACAGGATTAAATGACTTGCCCAGGATCATGCAGCTAGTGAGCGAATTCAGGTGTGAACTCAGGTCTTTTTGTTTCCGGACTAAATGCTTTATTCATTGAGCCACCTAGATGCCCTCAAATTAACACAATTAATCCTGTAAACCACACCAATCATTTGCTGCTGACTCCAATCACCATTTTCTTTGACCTCCCAGTCTAGAACACACTCTTTTGTGTCTATTGTCTTTCCCAATTAGAACGTGAGCTGATTGAGGGAAGAAATTGTCTGCTAGTTTATAATTGTATCCCCAGCTTGGTGTTTGGAATATAAGTGCCTAATTGTCTTCTCATTGATTCATTCATTCCTTAGTTGTGCAGGGAATTTGGACACCAATAAGAGGGATGTGTGTTTCAGGGGCTTGCTTAAAGAGGCAAATCTTAATAAATATTAAATAAACATCCGCTAGGTTCTAGATGCCATGCTTGTCTCTGAGAATGAAAACAAAATAGTTCTTTCTCTCAGTTAGTTTATACTCTACTCAGGGAAAACAAAGCATACTCTTACAAATACAAGGTAAGTAAGTATTCTTTCTGAGAATGGAGACAACAGTTAGCTAGTCCATTTGATGGAACATTAGAATCCTGACTGGCAAGGTAGTTTGGAGAGTGAGAGTTATGTAGGAAGAATGAAAGATTTTGTAATCTAGAAGCCATAGGGAGCCTTTTTTGAACCTATCTCCTTAGCTTGGGAAGAAACAAAATATATGAGCCACCTTGTCTTCATCTATAAAAAGAACTTGAAAATAGACCTCAAGATAGCTGCCTGCCAGGGTTGCCCTTAAGATTCCGATTAGATAACAGAGGTAATAGAGAGTTTGTAGATTCTCCCAATAGCCATCTCTCTCCTGGCTTAGGCCCTTTCTGCATCCTCTCCCCTTAGTTCTTACCTGCACTCTTGGGTTCTCTATCTCTACATCAAAGCCTCTTAAACTTGACCCCATGTATGTAGTCACTTAACTAAATTGTGTGTGTGTGAAAAATTTGGCAATAGTAAAAGGCACCAAATATTCTACCAAGATTCAATTCTTTATGTAAAAATAAACAAGCACATCTATATCATTAGTATGCAAATTTGTTTTCATTTTTAATGAATGGTAAAATTATGTGTGTGCCAAATAATAGTTTTAAAATAAATTTCTTTATGCTTTATTATCAGTTTTTCATTTATTTGACTTATGTACCTATTTTATATACCCAAAATCCTGTAAAGATTTCTTGAATAAGAAGGGGTCACAAGCAGGAAAAAGTTTAAGAAGTCCTACTTTGCCCCAAGTGTCTGCTAGAAATGCCTATCTTATCTTTTTCATATCTCAAACTCATTGCTGACACAATTGAACCGATTATCTCCCTTACCAGACCTCCTCCTCCTCCTCCAAACTTCCCTTCTTCTGTTGAGATCTTTTCTCCCAATCATTTGACATTCAAGTCACAATTATTTTAGATAGTTCATATTTTCTCACCCCTCACATCCTATCTTGATGATCCTCTCTCTATAACATCTCTTAAACTTGTCCCATTTTCTCTCCATTCATGAGAAATGCTATCCTGTTTCAAGCCCTTATTGTCTTTATTGTAGCAAACTATTGGTTTTTCTCCCTCCAGTCAATCCCCTCCCCAATCCAACTTCCTCACAGTTGTCAAACTCTTGCTCAAAAATCCTTCAATAACTCCCTATGGGTTCTAGATTACAAGACACTTTGACCTTCTATTCTCCCTACATAACGTATTCCCCAACCTACCTTACCAGCCAGGTCCATGTTCTATCAAATGATCTAGCTAACTGTTCCCCAAAAACAATATCCCATCTCCTGCCTGCAGAAGTTTGCACAAACAAATACCCAAGAAAGGTGCTCTTTCCTGCTTTCTGCTTCTCAGGAGTCTACGTTTGGGGTTCAATTCCATTACCAGCTCTTCTTTTTTTTTTTTATTCTAACATAACTTTATTTTATTTTTTTTGTGGTTATACATATACATTAATTTTAATACACATTCCTTTTTTATCTTATATTTTTTATTAAAGCTTTTTATTTTTGAAATATATGCATGGATAATTTTCAACATTCACCCTTGCAAAACCTTGTTATAAATTTTTTCCCTCTCTTCCCCACCCTCTCCCCAGATGGCAAGTAATTCAATATATGTTAAACATGCAATTCTTCTATACATATTTCCACAATTATCATGCTGCACAAGAAATATCAGATCAAAAAGGGGAAACAATGAGAAAGAAAATAAAATGCAAACAAACAACAAAAAAGTGGAAATACCATGTTGTAGTCCACACTCAATTCTCACAATCCTCTCTCTGCATGCAAATAGCTCTCTTCATCATAAGATCATTGGGACTAGCCTGAATCATCTCATTGTTGAAAAGAAATGTCTTTTCATGTCTCACTAGAATTGATCATTGTTAATACACATTTCTTTATGAATCATGTGGGGAAGAAAAATTGGAACAAAAGGGGAAAACCATAAGAAAGAAAGAAAAAAAGAAAAAGGTGAACATAGTTGATTTAGATTCAGTCCATAGATCTCTCTCTGGATGCAGATGACATTTTCTATCTAAAGCTTTTTGGGATAGCCTTGGATTATTGAACCTCTAAGAAATACCAAGTTTTTCATAGTTGATCATGGTACTTACCACCTCTTCTGTGAAGCCTTCCCTGATCTCCATACTCACTAGTTAGGCTCCTTCCATTGTAAGAGAGTGCTTACTTACCTTGTATTTATTGGAATATGCTTTGTTTTCCCTGAGTAGATTATAAACTACCTGAAGGAAAGGACTATTTTGTTTTCATCCTCAAAGCCAAGTATGGCATCTAGAACTTAGTGGACGCTTATTTAATATTTATTGAGAATTACCTCTCTAAGCAAGTCCTTGAACCTGCCCCCTTCCCTTTTTTTGGTGTCCAAATTCCCTGCAGAGCTGAAATTTCTGAAGTTGGGAGAGTTTGGAGATTGAGGGCTGGGGGTTAGAGTGGGAGTAGAATATTTTAACCTAATCTCTTGGCTCCCTTGAGTTGATTTAATATGAATGTAATGAAGGGTCCAGGTCCTCTGATAGTCTCCTCTGAGACTATGATTTGCCCATCATCAGAAGTCTGGAATTCCCACCTCTGACACTAACTGTGAGACCTTGGGAGAGCTGTTTGATTTCTCTGGGTCTGTTTCCTCATCTATAAAATAGGAATAATAACTCCCCCTTCCCTATCTAGCTGGGTTGTTGAATGGATAGTCCTGTGCAAAACTTGAGGCCCTATTAAAGAAAAATTTTTAATTCTAGCCAGGATTGAGTAGATACTGATTTTGAACCTTTGGACTATTTCTGACCACTATGGAAGCATATGAAGCCTTTTCCCATTTCAGCACAGCCCTGTGAAGTTGACAAGTGGGACTAGTTACTTCCATAGCAATTTCAGGTTAAGTGACATACCTCAGTTCACACAGCTGGGATTGGAATCCAAACCCTTCAGACTCCAGGGTTAGGTGTCTTTCCACTGGCTTATGCTGTTGCCTGTATCACCCTGTCCTTCCTTTTCAGTGGGCACAGGGAGCTGAGTGCTGGTATTCCAGGCATCTTAAAAAGGGGGAGAAAATCCAAACAAATGTTTGAGCCCCCTCATCTCCCCCCTCCATCCTTCCCTCCTAACTCCTCTTGTTTGCCTTCTCTTTCATTTATGACTTTCTCAGGCTACAAGTGAAGGGAAATGTAGTTCTTTGGCATAAGTTCTGGGTCTTTGGACAGGAGAACTGGAATTTTAATCATGCTACATGGTGGAATGAAAAAAGTACTAGATTTGGAGTTGGGGGGAATCTGGATTCTAAAACCAGTTCAGTTGCTTCCTACTTTTGAAACATTAAATCTCCTTTAGATTTCAACTTTTGTCTGTATAATAAATTTGAAACATATTTCTAAGGACCATTTCTACCTCTTAATCCCATGGTCCTATGAACTTTTCATGTCGCTAAATTTTAATCTCCTTGTATCAGAAAGATAGAAAATAACACTATCCCTGTTGGACCATGGGCAGGAAGGAGTTAATATCCAAAAGAAGTTTAGGGATCTCCTAAGTGAGGTTCTCAGGAAGTACCCTTGACCCTGACCTCTAGATTCTCCTCTTTTTTGGTGTCTAGTTTCTTTGAAGATCTGAAATTCCTAGAGTAAGGGAGCAGACTTCTAAGAATAAGGGCTGGGTAGGGGAAATATTTTAGCCTGGCCCCTTTCTTTTCAGTTCAAGCTCCCTCCCACCCAGCTGCCCTCAGCTCTACAGTTCTATTGCACCCATATATCACACACATATTATATTGGCTCCTACACACATCAAAGTCTCATAGAATTTAGAGCCATAAGGTGTTGTAGAACTCAAATTCAACCCTTCCTTGACTTTTACAAATGAAGAAAATGAGACACTCATGATTGGAGAATCGTTAAACAAATTGTGGTGCATGGATATTGTGGATTCTCACTGCTTCATAAAATGATGAAGAATCCCTGTGCATCCCTGTTGTTCAAAAAACAAATAGTACTAAATGTTGTATAAACATGACCAAGTCTATCTTTGAAGAAGATAGCTATGTGAGATGGATAGAGTGCCAAATGTGAAGTCAAAAAGATTAGAATTTGAATTCTGCTTTAAGATATTTAACTTTGTGACTCTGGGCAAATTATTTAATTTCACTGAACCTCAATTTACCTATTTGTAAAATTGGGATAATAACAGCACCTTCTTTATAGGATTATTTCCAGGATCAGTTAAAATACTATTTATAAAATTCTATTCAAATGATAATGCTGATGATGATAATGACAAAGAGGAAGATGAGGAGGAGGAGGAGAAAAAGGAGGAAAATGTACACCTCCCTCCCCTCTTTTCACAGGAAAAGGTGGGAATATAGGTACAAAAATATATTGGGTGGGGGAGCAGTTAGATGGCACATTGAATATAGGAGCATCAGTCCTGAAGTCAGGAAGACCTGAGATCAAATCCAATGTCAGACATTTAACACTTCCTAGCTATGTGACTCTGGGCAAGTCACTTAACTCCGATTGCCTCTTAAAACATAAAATCATAGGGGGTTTTGCATATACTGTCCCACAATCTATGTTTTGATTAATTTTGCTGAATTGCTTTTCTTCTATTTTTTTAAATCTTTGTTTGAAAAAACAGTTCACTAAATAGGAGAGAGCTGGAGGGATACATTGGAAACATGAAGATTAGGGAAAAACAAAAGATGTCAATACAAAATAAAAAAGAAATAGGGGCACAAAGAGGATCCTCTAGTCTAACCCCAACATTTTACATAGGCAGAAACTTTGGCCACAAACTTTGGTGTGTACAAGACTCAAGTGTACAGGGCCGGAACTCTGGACAAGTATACTTGAAACAAGGTGTTAACTCAGTGGAATTGATGAGATAATGGTTTTCTAGTTCTAAGTACTTAGTACTTATTAGTATGGAAATGTAATAATTCTCTAGTTCACACATATTCAGTATACTGTAATAATGTAATGGTAATAGGGCATTAAACTGGGGACAAAGTCAGACTCGGGGAATACTGTCAGATTGGCAGATTGCTGGAGGAAACTGGCTCCAACTATGACAGACACAGACTGTAAGAGACAATAAAGACTTTGGACTCTGTTCTTGTTCATTCTCGTGGTGTCTATCCTGCTGAGACCAAGGCCCTTCCGGAGGACCTCCAGAAAGCTAGCCAAACACTACACTCAAGGTCACCCAATCACTAGTGTCAAGATCACATTTTATATACCCAGATCCTCTGACTCTGAATATACACCTGAATATTGATGTCAATATTCTTTGATCTTTCCTCTTTTTTATTACAAATTTAACAAATCTTAACCAATATAAAATTTCAGTACACAAAGGAAAATAGAAAGATCACTCATGAGTCTGGAATCTTCTAAGAATTTGGTTTTTTCAAGTTTTCATTCACTTTTATAGGCAGCTAGATGTTGTGGGTAGAGCACCAGGCTGAGCAGCAGGAAGATCTGAGTTCAAATCCAATCTTGGGCACTAGTTTATGTGATCCAATCAAGTCACTTAACCATGTTTGCCACAGTTTCCCCAACTGTAAAATGAGCTGAAGAAGGAAATATCAAAGCACTCCAGTGTCTACTGAGAAAACCCCAATTGAGGGGGCTCTTTCAGGAAGAGTTAGACTGGATTGAAGAATGACTCAACAACAAACAACAATAAACTTCAACAAAACAGCAATAAAACACCCCTGTTAGTTTGTAAGCCCTTTGGAAACTTTTGTTTCCTTTCCTTTATTTTTGCAACAGTTTTGTTGCCACTCTAAAAAAAAAATGAGTTTTATTTTTTGTATCTCTATCATCCCTATTCACGAGGGTCCCCTTTTAGTTCCCTAGTACTTCTGTGTTATGTAAAGGATATCCTTTACATATCCTGGATGTGTGTGTGTGTGTGTGTGTGTGTGTGTGTGTGTGTGTGTGTGTATTGTCCAACATTCAAATCTGTGAGTCCCTGTGTGGGATCCACTAATTCACTGTCCCTGCTCCTGTCCCCAAGAAGCCTTCCCTTGGAACAAATTAATCAAGCGCAATAAATCAAAGCATTGGCCAAGTCTGAAAATGTATGTCTCACTCCATACCCAGTATTCCAGTCTACACCTTTGCTGATCATCAATCTCATACATATTAACACAAAAACTCTCTTTTCTTCTCTCCCTCTTTTCTTCTGGTGTCTATTTCTTTCTCTGTGTCTGTTTCTCTCCCTTTCTTTCCTGTGTGTCTCTATCTCTGTCTCTGTGTGTGTCTATCTTGATCTCTGTGTGTTTTTCTGTTTCTCTCTCTCTCTTTCTTTTCTCTCTCTCTCTTTCTCTTCTCTCTCTCTCTCTCTCTGTCTTTTCTCTCTCTCTTCTCTTCTCTCTCTCTCTCTCTCCTCTCTCTCTCTTTCTCTCTCTCTCTCTCTGTCTTTTCTCTCTCTCTCTCTGTCTTTTCTCTCTCTCTCTCTCTCTCTCTCTCTCTCTCTCTCTCTCTCTCTCTCTCTCTCTCTCTCTCTCTCTCTCTCTCTCTTTCACTTTCTTTTTCTCTCTTTCCCTACACACACACACAATACTCTCAATATAAATATTCCTTCCTGGATCTGAGAAACCTCTTCTTTGACCCTTTTCTAAAGTCCTTCCTCTCTTTCTGATTTAAAATTTTCTATAGGAAGCTGGACCTGGGATTTCACCGGAATAGGGGATTCCCATGTGAGGAAACTTCTTGAACCAAATTTTTTTAATTGAATCTATTTATTTTCAAAACATATGCAAGGATAATTTTTCACCATTGACCCTTGCAAAACCTT
The DNA here is from genome assembly GCF_016432865.1 of Antechinus flavipes. Lineage (NCBI taxonomy): Eukaryota > Metazoa > Chordata > Mammalia > Dasyuromorphia > Dasyuridae > Antechinus > Antechinus flavipes. Next base: position 656,668,154 of record NC_067398.1, read on the forward strand.
ATGTTCTAACTTCCACCTCCTTCCCCCCACCCCTCCCCTAGATGTCAAGTAATTCAATACCAATATTTTCTTTTGAAAAAAGTTGCCTAAAGTATAAGAAATTAGATGCTTTGACCAGTCACAGTCAGTACTTCTGGACCTAATTCTATATCATTCTGGCTTCAAGGTAAACTCTCTAACTACTATACAACATTGCCTCTGACTTCTAGATTGTCGGGGGAGGGAGGAAGGAGGGGGGGAGGGAATAATGGCTTGTTCTAAAACATGAACATTCCCAACACGGACATTCACTAATGATTCATGAGAAGGTCTCAGCAAACACAGAAAAGTACAAACTCCTGGAAGCAGTTGGGTATCTCTGCGTGTTTAATTGTTGGACAAAAATACAAGTCTTAAATGTATACGTTATCTCTGTCCTTGCTTGTGTATTTTCATGGACATTCTTCCATGGGTGGTAGCCTGGGCTTGTCTCTGTTTGGGAGCATGTGTCCTGTGTTTATCTGTCTGTCTGTGGCAGTGTCCTGTTTATATGTGTGTGCTGTTCAGTGTCTGCAAGTGTGTGTCTCTGGGTTTGTGCTATTTTTGTGTCTCTTTTATGTTACATGCACTGCTTTGTGTGTGCTGTGTACCCCGAGTTAAGAATGTGTGTGTTCTATAATTCTCTCTCTGTTTGAGATTGTGCCCTATTCATGAGGTAGTCCCCCAGTACTTCTGTGTTATATAAAGGTTTTCCTAGATGTGTGTGTGTGTGTGTGTGTGTGTGTGTGTGTGTTGTCCAGGATTCAAATCTGTGGGTCCCTATGTGGGTGCTTCAATGCTGTGTGTGTGTGCTTGAGCTATGCTGTGCCATGTGCTGTCGGGTTCTGACTGTGTACTCCTGGGCTGGGCTGGGTCTCTGGGAGTCTCATTCCCCCTGCAGGCTGGCCCCATTGGACGAATTCAGGGGAGGGCCCTGACTGGCAGCCGCCCCCAAATAAAGGCTCAGCCGGAGCCCTGCCCCTCATATCACTCACTCCGACTCTTCCCGCTGCTGCTACCGCCGCCAGCGCTGCCACTGAGGACATCCAGGTCTGGCCTCTGGGAGCCAGCGAGCGACCACTCCCACCCCTCCCCGCCGGGCGGTGGCCCAGTCATGTCAAGCCTTCCCCGAAGCCTCTTTCTGGGTGAGACATTTGCTCCTAACTGCTCTTGGGCTCTGCCAGGGAGGGGGGGGGGGTATCAACAGTCTGAGGCACATGGGGAGGCTGCCCTCAGCAGTAGGAGCTCTTGGGAGGGAAGGGTTCCCTCATTTCTGTCCCATGATTGGGTCCTTTTGCCTTCTGACTCTTGGGCTCTTCCACCATCTGTACTCTGGTCTCTGGATCCCATCCGGCCCCCCACAACTGCCACCTGCCTCTCATTCCTTTCTGTTATCTTCTCTCTGCCTCTCTCTCCCTTTGTACCACTTTCTGTCCCTTCCTCCCTCTGACCTCCCCTCCCTTTATCTGCAGCCCTCTGTCCTCCAACTTCCATTTCTCTGTCTCCTCTCTTCCAGCCTCTTCCCCTTGTCCTATAACTAGATTCTGATCTCTTGCCTTTGGCCTCTGCTCTGACAAGCCACGAAGGCAAACTGGTAGTCAGATCAGAGGAGAAAATCATGAGGAACAGGTGCTAGCAGGGCCACACCCTAGGTGGGACCAGCCAGTGAGGTTCTTTTGATCAGCCTGATGAGGTGAGAATGTAGATACTGGCAGTACCCATAGAGATCACCTCTGGCTTCCTACCATCTTACACCAAGGATTGGTGCCATTCATGGAGGATGAGGAAGATGAGGATAGCCATGGAAGCTCCACATTCAGGAATTATTCTATCTTCCTCTTCCTCAAGATGTCCCTAAGTAGAAGTGGGGGTTGGGGAGGTGGAAGGAATTAGAACTGAATAGATACACAGAAGTTTGTAGATCAAATCAAGATTGCCCCATTTTGATCCAAGGTCCCCTGATCCAAACAGTCCTGTTTGGTCATGCTGGAGGTGTAAGATGCAAGCAAAAGAACAATGCATTTGTGCTTAGAGGACCTCCATTCAAATCCTGACTTGTTACTTACTCACCCATTAAGTCCAAAGATCTTCCCCAATCTGGCTTTAGTTTCTTAAAATGAGGGAAGACTGTGCCTACAGGATTTCTTTATGACCCTTCCAGCTCTAAATCCCATCCAGAGGCAGACCCTGTCCTTGGAAGGGATAAGACCTCATCAAAGAGAAAGAAAACTAGTCTCAGATTCTGGCTCTTCCATGTAGTTGCTGTGACTCTCGGCAAGTCCCCTCCCAGCTTCGATTTCTTCATGAGTAAGATGGGGACAAAAATGCCTGTCCTGCCTGCCCTGTGACCTTGTGTTAAGAAAGCTGCTTTGTCAAACTCCATAGAAACCAGTTTAGATTGTTATTTGTGAAGCTCTTACTTTCCTGGGTCATTGGTCTGAATTCACCATATTGTGGCTTCTTGACTTCCCCCTTTTCTCTCTATCTCCTGAGCCCCACCCCATGAGAACTGTGATGTGAGTCAGAGTTCCCTAGGAACAGAGAAAACAAAGTGAGTGAAAAAACAGTAATTTGGGTACAGGTAGAGAGAGGTCCAACCACAGAGACCTACCTTCTCTCCCTCCTCACAGCCCAATCCCCCTCTCCACTTGAAGCACTTGGTTCTCTTCTCAGTTTTGTACATGAGAACCAATTAGAAATTCAAGTCAGAGATTCCAGGTTCAAATCTCTTCAGGTCTCCTTTTTCAGCCTTTATTTGGAGGACTCTGCGATCTCTAATGATCTACTTCATACATTTTATGAGATAGATAGTTTGGTGAATAGAGTGCTAGACCCAGACTCAAGATGAGACCTGATTTAAATCCAGAATAAGATATTTATTTGTCCTGTGACCCTGGATAAGCCTCTTAGCCTGTATTTCTCCATCTATAAAATAGGGGTAATAATAACACCTCCTTCCTAGGGTTGCTATTGTGAACATTAAAGGAAATAATATTTGTAAAGCAATCTGCAAACCTACAAGTCCTACAGAAATGCTGACTTTTGTTTATCATTATGATCTCTCTGAGTTGAGGGCCAGGAGGGAGAGCCAATGTGGTTGGCACATGTGACTAGAAACTCAGGACACTTTCTCCCTTAAATTACTAAACTGCTAGAATTAGAAGGGACCATTCAACATGGTCCCAACTCCCACATTTAACAAATGAAAATGTGCTTTATGTACGTTATTCATTTTATTCTCTTAACAGTCAAGTGAAGTTGAAAGAACAGGTTGTATCATCCCATTTTACAGAGACAGAAACTGAAGCTCAGGAAGAATAAATGATTTGCTGCTGCCATGAGCTAAAATAGTTTCCTTCCTTCCTTCCTTTCTTATTTCTTTCTTTCTTCTTTCCCTTTTTCTTTCTTCCTTTCCTCCCTCCTTCCCTTCCCTTTTTCTTTCTTTATTCCTTCCTTCCTTTCCTCCCTCCTTCCCTTTCTTTCTTTCTTTTCTTTTTTTTCTTTTTCTTTCCTTTTCTTTCCTTCTTTATCTATCTTGCCCAGGCTAGAAGTATAGTGGCCACTCACACCCAGTCTTACTACTGATATATATATATATATATATATATATATCAGAACTTCTGCACTAACTTTAACCTCCCTCAATAGTAGGGCTTACAGGTATGCAGAAGAGATGTCTTCTGCAATCTCTTACCAACAAAGAACTTCTATGATACTAGGATCAGAATCAGGTCATCCAGGTAGATAGGAATAGAGTTGGGCTGGAGCTCAGATCTCCCAACTGCTCTCCATTACACGATGCTACTGCTCTCTTAGAAGGTATGAATCTGTAAAGTGCTTTAAGATCCTCAGAAAAAAGATGAGAGGAGGGTAGGGAAGGAGAGAGAAAGGGAAGGAAAAGAGAGAGAGACAGAGACAGACAGAAGGAGGGAAAGAAAGGGGGAGAAAAAGAAGGGGGAGAGAGAAAGAAAGAGAGAGAGAGAAAGAGAGAGAGAGAGAGACAGAAGGAGGGAAAGAAAGGGGGAGAAAAAGAGGGGGGAGAGAGAAAGAAAGAGAGAGAGAGAGAGAGAGAGAGAGAGGAGAGAAAGGGAAAGGAATAGGGAGAGAGAGAGAAAAAAAGGAATGAGGAGGAAGAGAAAGCATGCAAAGTGACATTTTCTCTCAGTAGATTTTCCAAATTATGCCTGGGACCCATATATGGTACCCTGGCTTGAAAGGTGGAAGTAGGGATGAGGCAGAGCAATTAACGAGGCTTTAGTGGGCCCAGGAAGTAGCTCCAGCCCCAGACAGCCAGGCATGGGGGTAGGGAGGGAAGCAGTAGGTTTTCCCGCCCGCTAAGAGGAAAAGTCTACCAGATGGGCTGGGTGGGGAGACTGGGAGCCAGGGTTCGGCTCCTGTCCCAGCTTCTGTTTGTGGAATTCCCAACTCCTTTTCCAGATGTTGACTAGAGGATCATTCCCATCTGAAGTGGGGCTTGAGGGTGTAGAATCTGGCTTCTATCCTTCCTTTCCCATCCACCCCCAAAATGGCCTCTGCCAGCATCACCACTACTCCTTCCGTCTCCCTCCCCCAGGCTCTTGCCCTTGCCTCCTCCCCACATCAAACTGAGAAGGGGAGAGGCCCAGGTTGGGGCCTCTACCAGATGTGCCGGAACTGCAAAGACTGGGGGTGGGGAGAGTGGACAACAGAAAGACGGCTGGTACTTTCAAACATTTGGCCAAACCCAAGAGCCAGAGAGGGAGCCTGGTGCTGATCAGGACTCTATTGGAGGGGATGCATGTGTGGTGGTAGCGTTGGGGTGGACTCTAAGGACCCAGGTGCCCAGGGTCATCCCTATTCCTCCTCCCTAGCTCCTCACCCTTGGATAGATAGTTAGGAGACAGCCTTACCAAGAAACCCTAGTGGTCAGTGAGCAGCCTAGAGCTGGAGGACCCATAGTGATCATTGAAGCCACTGCTCTCGCCTCAGAGAAGAAAGCTGAGACCCAGAGAAGGTCACACAGCTAATAAGGAGCAGGACTGACATTCAAACTGGAGTTTGCTGACTTTAAAGCCAAGTTTTTCCCACCAAGTGACCCTGCCCCAGATCTCTCTGCTGGTCACCCAGCCCGGAGGCTTCCAGCTCTGCTGTAGCCCTCCTGGTTCTGGAACTCTGGCTCCAGAATTTCCCTTCCAGCCTGAAACCCACCAGGGGCTTAAGCTGAGAGTGGCCCAGGGTGACTCAGCCAGTCCATTCTGTCCAGGAAATGACTCAGTGCCTGCCTTCCACTCCACCATTCTTCATGATCCCCTTCCCCCAATGCAGTCCCTGAGGATGCGTCTCTCTCTCCCATCCCTGACAGTTAGGGGCCCTCTCCAGACTGGAGATTGATTCTTATCAATCCTCCCTTGGCAGAAGCACAGAATCTCAGAGGCCCCTGGTTCAACCAAGCCTGGATGAGAATCCACAGCTATTGGTTGTTAGAGCCCTTGCTTAAAAACGGTCCCAAAATCCCTGGAGGAAGTCCGTTCAAATTTTGGATGGCATAGTCTCCCTGAGACAGAGGATTTCATCTGTATCCCCACCCCATCCCCACCCCCCACCCGCTCCTTCAGGCTCAAGCCTAAGCATTTAGATATTAATGGAATAAAGGAACAAAATAACATCGGTAACAAGAGTTATTAAAGTGCAGCTCTGGTCCAAATCCTCTCTGAGAAAACTGAAGCCCATCTAACTTTTGTTAAATTACTTTCCCAGGATTACAAAAGTGTCCCCCATTTCCTTTTCCAGCTCATTTTATAGATGAAGAAACTGAGACAAAAAAAGTCAATGGCTCTGGCTCTCATCTATGAACTTCTGGGCCAAAAGAGCTTTAAAGCAGTTTCCAGGAGAGTGGCTGAAGACTTGAGAAACTCCTTTCTGGGACTCTCTTGGTTTTTTATCTCTGTTTGCCCTCCTGGGCTCTTAGTGATCCATCCAACCAAATGTGGAACCATGATTTAGAGGCTATGCATTGCCCAGAAGGGCAACTGAGGCCTAGTGAGGGGAAATGCCCTTGGTCACCCAGCTAGATAGAACTCACTCCTGGTTTGCTGACTCCTATTCCAGTGCCTTTTTTCCTACTAGTCTAGAACTCCTTCTCTCCCTTTCAGTTTTTCCCTCATTTCAAACCCAGGTCTCCTGGCTACTAGGCATCTTTCAAATGGAATTCAGCTTCTGTTTTTTTACATTAAACTTTAAGCTCCTCAAGGGCAGGAACGATTTTTTTGGTCCCTTTATGTATCCTCATGTCTACCACAATGCCTGGCACATACTAGGTGCTTAATAAATGTCTATTAATGGATTGATTAGATTGAAACAAGAAGCCTAGGTTTGGAGTCAGAAGACTCAGATTTTATGTTATTTTATTTTTTTTTAATATATTTTTAAAATAACTTTTTATTGATAGAACTCATGCCAGGGTAATTTTTTACAACATTATCCCTTGCGGTCATTTCTGTTCCAATTTTTCCCCTCCCTCCCTCCACCCCTCCCCCAGATGGCAAGTAGTCCTATACATGTTAAATAGGTTACAGTATATCCTAGATACAATATATGTGTGCAGAACCGAACAGTTCTCTTGTTGCACAGGGAGAATTGAATTCAGAAGGTATAAATAACCCGGGAAGAAAAACAAAAATGCAGTTTACATTCATTTCCCAGTGTTCTTTCTTTGGGTGTAGCTGAGAAGACTCAGATTTAAAGAGGCAGAGCCAAGATGGGAGAGTAAAAGGAGAAGACATGGGTTAGAATCCTGTCTCTCCCACCTCTTGTCTGTGGGACCTTAAGCAAGTCATTTCCCTTTGCTTTGAGTCTCAGTTGCTCAAACTGTTAAAAGTAAAATTTTAACTAGATTTTCTCAAAGGTCCCTTCCAAGTTTAAATCCCATCATGATTCCCCAGTTCCCACAGAACAGGGGAAGACTGGGTCCTAGAATTGTGCTAGCAGGACCTTGTGATAGATCTAGCCCAGCCCCTTTTTTTTACAAATGGGGAAAGAGGGAGCACTCTCAGCCCCACCCGAGGAAAGTCCACGTCCTCACAACCCCTGCCCTGTGGAGACAGCACCCAGCCTGGCCCTTTATTCCTTTCTTTCCTTGGAGCCAGAGGTCTGGGTTGGAATCCTTGCACTACTGAGTAATTCTGGGATCGAAACCAAGGGCCTTGGCATCTTTGGGGATTGGGGAAGACAGTCACTAAGCTCCCATATTCCCCCTCTCTCTATTTCAGGGCTCTGTGTCTTGGTCCTTTTGAAAACTGCTGTGTTCCAGAACACCAAAGGTGAGTGTGCTGGGAGCCCACCCCATCTACAGCTGAAGACTGAGGGAAGCTCGACCAGGGAAGGGAAGGGCCTGAGTTGGGGAGAGGAACAAGGAGAAGCTTCCCTTACAATTCCACAGACCACACTGTTGAGTTTGAGAAGGGGGGACCCCCAAAAGTCCAGACTGGTGTCACGAGGTGTCTCGAAAGAATTTGCAGGCTTGAACCCATCTCCTAGTAAGGGGCAAAGTTTTATTGAAAGTAATGATACACCATTACAAAGCTGACTGAATTGTAAGGAAATTCAGTAAAGAAACAGAAGCAAAAGAGATATTTTTATTCAGCTTCTAACATAGATATGCTAATTCTGTAGCTCAAGGGTAGGGCTAAGGAGTAGTCTCCAGATGAATTGAGGGTGGTCTCTGAAATTTGATGATCACTGACCAGATCATCAGTCAGCAATGAACTGAGAAATAGTTTATTCAGAATCAGACAGATTGGGCATGGGACTTTCCTGAGGCCGACTCCAAAACCAAAATATTTAGGATTTTCTGACTCACTGCCAGAAAAGAGGCCTCTCAGGGTTAGGGGACCACAAAATCATATTACATCACCATCAAGTTCCTGGGGTTATATCCCTCCTCCAGTGTCTGCCATCCTGACTTGAGATTGAATTCCTGCTCTATCTTTGTCATCCAGAGCAAGCCAGGACCTCAGTTTCCTGATCTGTAAAATGGAGGTGATAATACTTGTGCCATGTACCTCACAGAGTCGTAAAGAAACCACTTAATAAGCTTTAAGTGGTAGTAGAAATGTGTTGTCTTTTAAAAAATTATCATTAGCCTCAATACATCCTCTTCACCCCAACTAAATCACGAGGAAAAATAAACTATTGTTGGTCTCCCTCCTCTTATCTGCAAGTTTTTGGGTGGCCAGTTAGCTAAGTTCCTAACGTATGGACTCCCCAGTTCCCCCACCCCCAATCAGGTGTAGACATGAAGCTAACAGAATATAATAAGGGCTATTCCCATTGGAACATCTGTAAGTGTCTTACCTGTACAATCTGGTTAATAATCACTATGTTTCATACATTACGGGAATGTTGTGGCAAATATACTTTAAAACTTTAAAGCCTTATGGAAGCACAGTTGTGACAATATTTTATTCTTCTGACTAGATTCTCAATGTCCTCGTGGTGGGTGTTCCCAAAATGCCATTTGTATCAACAAGACCCACTGTGCCTGTAAGGATGGATTTGTTACTACGAGTGGGGAGAAATACTTCAGTGACTTTCTGGAGATCTGTGACGGTAAAGAAGCCACGCCCACATTAGTCCAAGGGTTGGGGACAAGAAAGAGGGAGCAGCTGAGTGAGAGGGAGGGGGATGCAAGGAACCCTGTTAAGTGGCTGCTTTTGGAAAAGAGGGAAAGTGGAGGAGGCAGGAGACAGGGGGAGAAGGGAAGAGGGAAGGGGAGAAGCAGCAGCCAAAAGAGGGTAGCCTGGTGGCGATGGGGTCAGGATGCTGTTGAACCTCAGTGGCAGGATCTCATACTGTTGTCCCACTTGCTGTGATCATCTCAGTCATATCAATGCCTCAGTTTCTCCACTGAGAAAATGGTCACTGTGCTTGGTAATTAAAGAGATAACTCCAATGATCTGTGATGTCATCAATTTGGATATTCCCTCCAATAAAGCAGCCTTCCCTTCCATGCCTTCCCACTTTGATGATCCTCTTGTCTGATCCTGTCCTGGAGTTGGGCACAAACAGCCTTGTGGTTCTTCCCAAGATGCTTGAGACCTTTCTCACTTTCTCCTGAAAAAAGAGGAGATTTACGTTAACTTTTGATGGGACTAGCTGTGTGGCCTTGGGCAAGTCACCCCACTCTGCCTGCATTTACTCAACTGTAAAAAAGAGACCATAATAGCACCCACCTCAAAGGATTATTGTAACCATCGAATGAGATCATATTTGTAAAAAGTACCTGGCACATAGTAGGTGCTGTATAAATGCTTATCCCCTCCCCATCACCACCACCATGCTGCTCTCTATTTCTTTGCATCTGATAAACATCTGAAATTCTTCAAGGATTCTTATGTTCATGTCTTACACCCAAACCCCAATCCTGAGAGAGCCTCAGCTTACAAATATGGACTTTTGTTCAGGGGAAAAAATGGAGATTGTTAGTTTATTGAAGATAATCCAGCCTACTCTCCTCTTTTAATTTAATGCTAGGCCCAACTCACTGTCCATATGTGTTCTCTATCCAGGCGTACAGGACCGATGGACAAGCTGGACAGGTTGTCCATGTTCCTGGAGGTCACAGTTTGGGCAATAGACATGCTTCAGCCACCTTTTCTGTGTGGATGAATGGTCAGGTCAAATTCTTTTAAGTGATTATATATTGGAGAAAAGCAAAGAAGTATACCATAGATCCTGCCTTCAAGGAGTTTATGGTCAACTAGAAAGACACAAATAAATAAAATACAAAGAAGACTGTTGGTAGGTCCCCTCCTCCTCAAAAGGCAAAAAATGCGTGTGGACAAAATTTCATGGGCCAAGGAAATCAGGGAAGATTCCTGTAGAATGTAAGCTCTTTGGGGACAGCAGGACTGTTTTGGTTTCGTCCTCAATGCCTGGCATATATTAGGTATTCAGTTAGTGCTTGTTGAATTGAACTGAACAGAAGAGGATCCATACAAGAGGCAATGTGGCAGGAGACACAGCCTAGGTAAATGCTTAAAGGCAGAGCATAACAGGATGAGGAGAAGCACTGTTTCCTAACCTTGGCTCATGTCAGTATTCTTTTCCTACTATAAAAAATATTTACTCTTTAAAAATTTTAAGATGAAGCCACTTATATTCTTAGAGAGATGCTTAGTACATTAAGTAGTTAATTGGCTTTGTCAGGATCATACAGCAACATGTGTCGGAGGCAGGACTTGAATCTGGGTCTTCTGGCTCCAAGGTAGCTCTCTGTCCATTACAATGTCCTTGCTACTCTTCAGAACACCAGTGAAACATTTACAATCGAAAGAATGAAGCCCAAAGAGTATGTGCTTAAGGTGCTGGTGAACAGAGTGAATTCAACCCCGAATCAGAAAAACCTGAGTTCAAATCCACTTGCCCATGCTTTGTGACCCTGGGCAAGTCAGTTAACTTTTGCCTGCCTTAGTTTCATAAACTGAAAAATGGGGATAATAATAGTACCTAATTCCCAGGTTGTTGTGAGAATCAAGTGAGATAATATTTGTTTTTTTTTATTATTTCATATTTTATTTTTCCCCAGTATATGTTTTGTTTTGTTTTGTTTTTTGCTGAGGCAGTTGGGGTTAAGTGACTTGCCCAAGGTCACACAGCTACCTTCCCCAGTATATGTAAAAACATTTTTTAACATCTGTTTTTAAAACTTTGAATTCCAAATTGTTTTAATTTGCATTTCTCCAATCTTTCATCTCCAATGAGTAAGAACTTTTTTTCATATAGCTATAGATAGCTTTGACTACTTCATCTGAAAACTGTTTATATCTTTTGATCATTTATCAATTAGGAATGGCTGTTATTTTTATAAATTCAATTCAGCTCTCTACATGTTTGAAAAATGAGGCTTTTATTAAAGAAACTTGCTTCAAATTTTTTTTACAATTATTCTAATTGTATTTCTCCATCCTATTCTCCCTCCTTCCCACCCTCCCGCTCCATTTATTCTAATCTCCTCTCCTTTGACCCTGATCCTTCTCAAAAGTGTTTTGCTTCTGCCTACCTTCCTCAATATAACCTCTTTTCTATCACTTTTTCCATCATCTCTTATCCCCTTCCCCTCCAACTTTCCTGTGGGTAATCTCAGAGTTCTATCTTGAATGTGTATGTTATTCCTTCTTTAAGCCAATTCTGATGAGAGTAAGGTTCATTCATTCCCCTTCACCTCCTCACTTATCTCCTCCACTGAAAAAGCTTTTTCTTGCCTCTTTTATATGAGATAATTTATCCTCTTCTATCTTTCCCTTTCCATTTTTTCTCAGTACATTCTTCTCATCCCTTAATTTTATTTTTTAAAGATATTAACCATTGATATTCAACTCACACTTGTGTCCTCTATCTATATATACTCTTTCCAACTACCTTAATAATGAGAAAATTCTTATGAGTTACAAGTATCTTCTTCCTATGTGAACAGTTTAGCCTTATCAAGTTCCTTATGATTTCCCTTTCCTGGTTAGCACTTTGTACTTTCTTGAGTTTTGTATTTGAAAGTCAGATTTTCTATTCAGGTCTGGTCTTTTCATTAAGAATGGTTGAAAGTCCTCTATCTCACTGAATGCTCATTTTTCCCTTGAAGAATTATACTTAATTTTTCTGGTTAGGTGTTTCTTGGTTGTAATCCTAGCTTCTTTGTTTTCTAGAATATCATATTCTAAGCAATCTGATCCTTTAAGGTAGAAGTTGATAAATCTTGTATTATCCTCATCATGCCTCGGTAATATTGGAATTGTTTCTTTCTGGCTGCTTGCAACATTTTCTGTTTGACTTGGGAGCTCTTGAATTTAGTTATAATATGTCTGGCAGTTTTCATTTGGGGATCTGTTTCTGGAATTGATCAATGGATTCTTTCAATTTTCATTTTACTCTTTGGATTTAGAATACCAGAGCAGTTTTTTTGATGATATCTTGAAAAATATCTAGGCTCTGTTTTTTTATCATGGCTTTCTGGTAGTCCAATAATTTTAAAATTGTCTCTTGAATCTGTTTCCCAGATTAGTTGTTTTTTTCCAATGATATATTTCACATTGTCTTCTATTTTTCCATTTTTAAAATTTTGTTTTTATTGTTTCTCTATCTCTCCTAAAGTCATTAGCTTTCATTTGTTGAATTCTAATTTTTAAAGAATTATTTTTTCCAGTGACCTTTTGTACTTCCTTTTCCATTTGGCCAATTCTGCTTTTTAAAGAATTTTTTTTTCTTCAGTGAATTTCTATGCTTTTTTTTTTCAATTTGGCCAGTTCTGCTTTTTAATGAATTCTCCTCCTCGTTGGCTTTTTAAAAAATCTCCTTTACCATTTGGCCTACTATACGTTTAAGGAGTTAATTTTCTTCAGTTTTTCCAGCTAATGACTCATTTTCCACTATTTTTTTTGTATCACTGTCATTTCTCTTCCAATTTGTCCTCTGCCTCTCCTACTTGATTGTCAAAATCCTTTTTGAGCTCTTTTGTGGCCTGAAACCAAATCATATTTTTCTCAGAGGCTTTGGATGTGGTTATGTAGATAACTTTGTTTTCTTCTTCTGAGTGTATGTTTTGATCTTCTTTGTCACCATAGTAACTTTCTATGATCAGACCTTTTTTTTCTGTTCTTTGTTCATATTTCTAACCTATTTCTTGACTTCTGGCTCTTTGTAAAAATAGGGTTTTGCTTCCAGGTTGGAGAGTGCAATGTCCCAATTTTATGGGGTTTTCTGCAGCTGTTCTCAGAAATACTTCTAGGGACTTACTTCTAAGTTTTCAGTTCTTCTAAGGTGGTATCTTCTAAGGAGAGGTTTCTTTACTATTCTTCTGGCCTGTATTTTGGTCTATGAATGATTACAAACACTATTTTCTGCCCTGAAACTGAGGAGAATCCTCCCTCCACTGTGGTCATAAGCTCCGGTATGCTAGTATTCCCCCTCACCTTGGGACTGCCACTCAGGACTGAAACTCATATCCAAGTATAGGCTAAGTCTTGTGTCAGTGCTAGCAAAGAGATTCCTGTAATCTTGTGACCAGTTGTTCTAGTATTATTGCCATCTTTGGGTTGAGAGCTACTGAAGCAGTTGCCACCACTGATAATTCAGTGGATCCCAAACCCTGTTCCTGGTTTACAGGGGTCTGGTCTGTGCTGGCACAGTCTGGGACTGGCTTAACAAGCCTTTCCTATCAGTTATCTTGAGCTAGAAAATTGTTTCAACCCATCTTTTTTTTTTGATAGGTTCTACTGCTCTAGAATTTGTTCAGACCCTTTATTTTAAGGTATTTGGAAAAGTTTGGGGAAGAATTCAACCAAGTCCTTGCCTTTTCTCCACCATCTTATCTCCATGAGATACTATTTGTAAAATGCTTTGTAAATCTTAAAGTATTATATAAATTCTAGCTATAGTTATAATTTTTATCCATAGACAGGTTATAAGTAGCTGCCGAAGACAAATGTGATCACTGAGTGGACATAGTTGTGATGGAGACAATGGAAAGGGCATTGTCCCTAAAGTCAGAGGAGGGAGAATCAAATCCCACCTTTAATATTTACAGGCTGTGTCATCCTGGATGAGTTACTTTCCTCCATGGGCTTCCCTTTCTTTATCTGTAAATGGAGGAAGTCAGGATGATCCCTCCAGCTCTAAGCATGTAATTCCATCTCCTGGATGCAATTCCTGTTAACTGACTTTAGTTAGGTTTTCCTTGATAGACAATAGTGCTTTTGCGCTCTCTCTCTCTCTCTCTCTCTCTCTCTCTCTCTCTCTCTCTCTCTCTCTCTCTATTTCTCTCTCTGTCTCTCTCTCTGTCTTTCTCTCTCTCTCTGTCTCTCTCTCTCTCTCTCTTTCTGTCTCTCTGTCTCTCTGTCTCTCTCTGTCTCTCTCTCTCTCTCTCTCTCTCTGTCTCTCTGTCTCTCTCTGTCTCTCTCCCCTTGGTTCCCCAAGTACAGTAGCGACTCATAGTCCCCATCCCATTACTGATTTGTTAGCAGAGGACTTTTCTCCTATTCCATTTCTTTCCTGGGCCAGCTTCCCCTCTCTAGGCAGCCTGACAACCCTTTCAACTAGGAATTCCCATATTGGTGCCAGACTTAGTGTGGACACTCCACTGACTTTAACCCTCCTGTAGCTCAGAACTCCAGAACTCTAGAGAGCCATTGCAGCCACCCTTTCAAGTACTGCAGGGCATCCTACCTAGCTAAGCCTTTTATTTGTCCACAATTTGATCTCTGTAATGCTTCTAAAGCTTCTAACCTTCTAAAACCTTGCCCTATCTCCTTAAAACCATCATGGCCATGACCTCCTGGGTCTTAGCTGAGAACCTGGCCTTCTACTCCCCTGAGAAGATCAAAGCTGCCTTTCTAGAGCTTCCTCATCTCCTGGACATCATGCCTCCCAGACTCATCCTCTGTTCTTGCTCCTCTGATTCTGGGGAAGGGATGTCTCCTTTCCTTGCCAACCTCAGACCCTTTACTTATGCCCTCCATCTTATTCCCTGTCATCTCTCCAGGAGCTGGCCCAGGAGACCTTGACCCTCCCCTCCCCTCCAAATCATCAGCCTCTCCCTAACCACTGACTCCTTCCCTGCTACTTATAAACACCTAGATTTTCTCCATCCTTAGAAATCCCTGCCTCCAAACACCTCTGGTTACTATACCATATCTTATTTTCCTTTAACTGTCTGAGTCCTGAAAAGAGTTGTCTGTACTTATATGTCAGCAGGAATATCTCATGAGAGGATAGATGAGACTCGCCACTGTCCCTGAACTGACCCCCTTCCATTTTGCTGATCTTTTCCTTTCTTTTTTCTATTCCCTTTTTCTCTTTTTTCTTTTTTTTCATTCAACAAGCATTTCTTTTCTCCTCTTCCCATTCCCTTAGAAAAGAAAATTTTAAAAAAAAGCCTTTGTAATAAACATCATTCTGTAGTCATATGAAACAAATTCCCACATTGGCCATGTGCAAAAAATGTATGTTTCATTTCTTCTTTTCTTTGCTTCTTATGTTGCAGATGTTAATGAATGTGTACCACCCACTAAAATCTTTTGTGGTATGAATGCAGACTGTGTTAATACATATGGAAGCTACCGCTGCACCTGCATCCCTGGATATGCACTTCCTTCTGGGGAGAAAAACTTCCCAAATGCTTCTATGAACAACTGTCAAGGTAAAAAAAAAAACAAAACAAAAAAATCCAGCTGGAGAATCTGCTGAGGCTGAGGGCAGAGAAGTCCCTCCCTGCATGGGCCCCTTCTCCTCCCTGACTCAGGCCTCTGTTCAGTGTCCTTAGCTCCTTCCTACATGGGCCACCTCTGGCCAGTGCCCTTTACCTGCTCATAGGGGCCATCTCTGACCTTCCCTTTCTCCTCTCTGTGGGGTAGAACAGCTCCCTTCTCTCTGATTTCCAGCTGCCATTTTTCTCTTTCCCACCAATATTTCCCACAAATACCCCAATGTTTAAGGAGAGGAGATGGAATTTGTCCGTTTCTTTGAGGAAATGTACTGCAAGCTGACTTTGGAAATGAGTTATGAAGGTTTTATGCAGGATTTTCTCCTGACATTGCTCTTTGGGGGAGACACCAAAGAAACTAGAAGTTCAAGCTTGGGTAAAAGCAGAAGCATCTGGTCACTAAGGAGAAGGCTGTGGGAGTCCTCTGCCAATGTGCAAGAGAAGCCATCTATGAAGCATTTATCATGCACCAGCAATTCCATAAATATTGGCAAAAAATGCGAAGAGAGAGGCAGAGGGAACGGGAAGAGGAGAGAGACAGAGACAGAGATGGGGGAAGGGATCGGAAGACAGAGACAGAGAGAAAGAGAAGGGAGAGACAGACAGAGAAACACAGAGGGAGAGGAAAAGACAGACAGACAGATAGAGAGAACAACCATCTCCAGCCTTCAAGAAGCTTCTATTTTAAACATTCAGGGAACAGAGGCCTGGAGACTTAAGTCTCAAATTCAATGACCCCTGGAACTAGAGCCAGGAGGGAGGGAATTAGGGAGAATTCCAATAGAATAGAAGCTCTTTGGGGACAAAGGAGGGTGTTTTGATTTTGGCCTTGTATCTTCTGGGTATGGCTCATAGGAGGCAGGCACTCAGTTATTGATTGTTGGATTAAACTGGACAGAAGAGGATCCTAACAGGCAGGGATGAGGAGGCAGTGTGCTCCAGGCAGGAGGCACAGCCTGGGTAAAGGCATAGAGGCAGGACATGACAGCATGAGAAGAAGCAGAGTTTCCCAATCATGGATCATGGCAGAATGCTTTTCCCACTCCACCAAACATTTACTCATAAATTCTTACTTATGATCACTTATAGTCTTAGAGCTGCTTTGAGCTGTGAGAGGCTACTAATATTCCCAGGATCACCCAGCTAAGCCAGGTCTTCTGGCTCCAAGTCCAGCAATCTGTCCCTACAATATCCTTGTCTAAGAGCACTAGAAAATCAATCAGAATCCAAAGAACGGGAACCCCGGAGAGCTTGTGATTGGAGATAGAGGGTGGGCACACAGTGGGGAGAGTAGTAGACCCAGAGTCAGAAAGGCCTCAGATCCTGAGTGATCCTGAGCAAGACACTTGGACTCTGCCTTCCTCAGTTCCATAAACTGTAAAAATGGAAATAAAAGCACTTGTCTCCAAGTTGTTGTGAAGACCTAATGGGATAATCTTTGTGAAGTGCTTTCCCAAAGCAGTATGTAAGTGGTACCTATAATAATAATTACTCTCCATAGGCAGGGTGTAAGTAGCTGCTGAACTCAGAACTTGAGGACATAGGAACAGTGGAAGAAGCCTTGTCTCTGGAGTCAGAGGAGGGAGAATCAAGTACTGATACTGACCATGGGACCCTGGACTTGGCACTTCTGCACATGGGTTTCTCTTTATCAGAAGGAAGAGATCAGAATGGTCCCTCCAGCTCTGAGTTTGTGATCCCCTAACTGGATCAAATCTCTGTTGTCTGGTTTTAACTGGACTTCCCCTGCTAGACAATAGTACTTTTATTCTCTCTTTTCATTTCATTCCTTTTATTCATTCTTCCTTCATTCCCTCCTTCCCTCATTCCTTCCTTTCTTATCTTTTTTCCCTCCTTGCTATGTTCCTTCTTTCCTTTCCTTCTTTTCTTTTTTCTTTCTTCCTAACTTCCTTCTTTCCCCTTTCTTCATCTTTTTTTCTTTCTTACGCTCTCTCTTCCTTCCTTCCTTCTTTTTTCCTTCCATCCCTCCTTTCTCTCTCCTTCTTTCTTCCTTTCTTTTCTTCTTTCTTTCTCTGTCTCTCTCTTACTTTTTCATCTCTCTGTGTCTCTGTCTATGTCTCTCTCCCTTTTCCTTTCTCTGTCTCTCTTTCTTCCTTTCATTTTTTTCATTCTCCCTCTATCTTCCATTCTTTTTTTTTTTTTAATAATAACTTTGTATTGACAGAATCCATGCCAGGATAATTTTTACAGCATTATCCCTTGCAATCACTTATGTTTCGTTTTTTCCCCTCCCTCCCTCCTCCCCCCCCCCAAGATGGCAAGCAGTCCTATATATGTTAAATATGTAGCAGTATATCCTAGATACAATACATATTTGCAGAACCGAACAGTTCTCCCACTGCACAGGGAGAGTTGAATTCAGAAGGTAAAAATAACTCGGGAAGAAATCAAAAATCAAATAGTTCACATTCATTTCCCAGTATTCCTTCTTTGGGTGTAGCTGTTTCTGTCCATCATTTATCCAATGAAACTCAGTTAAGTCTCTTTGTCAGAGAAATCCACTTCCATCAGAATACATCCTCATACAATATCGTTGTCGAAGTGTATAATGATCTCCTGGTTCTGCTCATCTCACTTAGCATCAGTCCATGTAGGTCTCTCCAAGCCTCTCTGTATTCATCCTGCTGGTCATTCCTTACAGAGCAATAATATTCCATAACATTCATATACCACAATTTACCCAACCATTCTCCAATTGATGGGCATCCATTCATTTTCCAGTTTCTAGCCATTACAAACAGGACTGCCACAAACATTTTGGCACATACAGGTCCCTTTCCCTTCTTTAGTATTTCTTTGGGATATAAGCCCAATAGAAACACTGCTGGATCAAAGGGTGTGCACAGTTTGATAACTTTTTGGGCATAATTCCAGATTGCTCTCCAGAATGGCTGGATTCGTTCACAACTCCACCAACAATGCATCAGTGTCCCCGTTTTCCCTCATCCCCTCCAACATTCATCATTATTTTTTCCTGTCATCTTAGCCAATCTGACAGGTGTGTAGTGGTATCTCAGAGTTGTCTTAATTTGCATTTCTCTGATCAATAGTGATTTGGAACACTCTTTCATGTGAGTGGTAATAGTTTCAATTTCTTCATCTGAAAATTGTCTGTTCATATCCTTTGACCATTTATCAATTGGAGAATGGCTTGATTTTTTATAAATTTGAGTCAGTTCTCTATATATTTTGGAAATGAGGCCTTTATCAGAACCTTTAATTGTAAAGATGTTTTCCCAGTTTGTTGCTTCCCTACTAATCTTGTTTGCATTCGTTCTGTTTGTACAAAGGCTTTTTAATTTGTCTATCTTCCATTCTTACCAGGCTGGAAATTCAGCAGCCATTCATGGTCCCAAATCCCACAACTGATTTATTTGTGGAGGGGTTTTCTTGTGTTTCCTTTCCTACCTGGGCCAGCTTGCCCCACCCAGAAACTCCTTCCATTGGTGCCATACTAAGTGAGGACACTGACTTGACTTTAACACTCCTGTAGCTCAGAACTTCAGAGCTCAAGAGATCTCAGCCTCCCTCTCAGGTAACAAGGATCATAGGGCATCCTATTTAGCTAAGCCATTAATTTTCCACAGTGTAATCTTTGTAATGTTTCTGAAGCTTTAAGGGCAACCTGATGTCTCAGTGGATAGAGCACTAGCCCTGGAATCAGGAGGATCTGAGTTCAAATCCAGCCAAATGTCAGCGGGTCCTATGTGACCCTGGGCAAGGGACTTCACTTCAACTGTCTTGCTCCCTTGTCTCCTGGACATCATGCCCCCCAGACCTATCCTCTTCTTCTGTTCCTCTGTTTCTGGGGAAGAAATGTCTCCTTTCCTTGCCAAGGCCAGCCCCTTTACTTGTGTCCTCCATCTTTATGCCTTTTTATGTCTCCAGGAGCTGGCCTGGAGGCCATGACCTGATCCTTCCCCTCCAAACCACCAGCCTGCTGCCTGCAAACACCCAGATCTCCCCCATGCTTAGAAATCCTTGTCTTGACCACTTCAAGTTACCATATCATATCTTATAAAGAGCTGTCTGTATTTATATGTCAGCAGAAATATTCCCAGATAGAATTCAGAGATGAGGCTTGCCACTGTCCCTGAACAGATTCCCTTCCATTACCTTACTGATCTTTTCCTTTCTTTTTTCTATTCTCTTCTTCCCCCCTTTTTTTTCATTCAATAATCATTTCTTTCTTCTTCTTCCCAGTCCCTTAAAAAGGAAAAAAAGCCTTGTAAAAAGCAGCATTCTGTAGGTGAAACAAATTCCCACATTGGCCATGTGCAAAAATGTGTGTTTCATTCCTTGTTTGCTTCTGCTGCAGATATTAACGAATGTGCCTTGTCCAATGACACTTGTGGTCAGAATGCAGAGTGTGTTAATGAAAACAAAGGTTACCACTGCACCTGCACAGACGGATATGCACTTCCTTCTGGGAAGAAGAAGTTCTCAGATGTTACCAAGAACAACTGTCAAGGTAACTGCATCCTTGCCGCATCCTTTGTCTAGCTGGAGAATCAGTGAGGAGCTCTTACTGCTGAGGCTGAGGGCAGAGAAGTCCCTCCCTGCATGGACCACCTCTGGCCAGTGCTCTTTACCTGCTCAGAGGGGCCACCTCTGACCTGCCCCTTCCCCTCGCTGACTCTGGCTCTCTCTGTTCAGTGTCCTTAGCTCCTCTCTACAAGGGCCACCCCTAAATTCTGTCATTTTCCCTGTTCTGTTCATTCCAGCTCAGGCTCCCTCAGGAAACTCCTTCCAAGTGCTTTGCTCAGATCCTGGTTCAGGGCTGGGAGATTCAATTGCCTTTCCAAACTGTTGTCCAAAGGAAGAATTGAGGCCATAGGGTTTGACCTACCTGGCAATGTTGCCCCGTGGTACCCAATATTCAGGAGACAGAGGAAGGAGGGATATTGAGGGGGTGCCTGAGGCACTGAGAACCTGGGGACCCTGAAGACTCCTGGAGCTAGTTGGGTCTGAGGGGAAACTGGAACCCAGATCTTCTTCACTCGGCGCCCAGCTCTCTCTGCCCTTTGCCACTTTCTCTCTCCCATCCCATAGCCTTTACCTTCCCCTTGCACCTATGACATGGGCCATCTCACTTATTTTCTTGTGTCCTTTCTTTCCTACCCCATTTGCTCCATCCTAGATAGGGCTTCCTCTTGGCCCAGCCTCCCAAAAGCCAACTAGGTGCCCTGATGGGAGGAGAATTCTCCGCATTAATACCTTGATTTGCATGGCACTTAAGGTTTACAAAATCTTCCCTTCTGTCTGAATTTACCTGCATGCTGTGTCCCTCATTAATCTGTAAGCATGTCTTCCAGTGCAGAGACCACTTGTCTTTCTCTGCACCCCTAGTATACCTAGCATAGTGCCTGGCTCATAGGAAGTGCTTGATAAATGCTTGAGGACTGACTGAGGAAGATGCTATTTTTTAATTTTCTTATGAAGAGTTAAAGGTTCCAGAACATATAGAAGCCTGCCTCGGTTGGCCCCCTCTCTCCCTATGTGCCAGGTCCCCTCCTGGGCCCAAGCCTCCCAAGCATCTCCGATTTCCATCTGCCATATTTATTTTTTCTCACCAATACAGATATTTAAGGAGGGGAGATGAAATTTGTCCATTTCTTGGAGGAAATATACAACAGGTTGACTCTGGAAAGGACTTTCCCCTGACAATGGCCTTTGGGGGAGACACCAAAGAAACTAGCAGTTCAAGCTTGGGTGAAGGCAGAGGCCTTAGCCACCATCTAATCCAAGCCCTATCCTTGGTCTGATCAGGAAACTGATGCCCTTATAGTATTACCAGATGCTCTGGGAGATCAGGTGAAGGATCAGGTGGTTTATTGAGGGCCAGCAGGAATCTCTGGGCCACATTTTGATGCAGCAACACAGGGAGATGGATTCTTGTAGGTCCTAGTTTCTGAGGGAGAAGGGGCTGAGAAGATCCATGGAGGGCCCTGTCCTTCCTGCTCCCAGTCTTGCCCCCCCCCCCCGCCCCTCACACCAAGCCAAAAGATGGCTCCACTGAAAGAGTGACCTTCACTCTCTGCTAGGTCGGGAGGATCTGAGAGTTCTAGTTTGTTTGGATAATTAGGTTCTTTCCAATGCAAAGGGGATGGTCTCAACCAGTGGGGCAGATTTTGAAGTAATGGCCTTCATACAAGATGCGGCCTCCCTCCTCCCCAGATGGATGAGCCCCTCTAAGGCCACAGAGCCATGCTTTGCCCCAACTGGAGAGCAGAGCATCTGGGTCACTAGGAGAAGGCTGGGGGAGTCCTCTGCCAACGTGCAAGAAAAGGCATCTTTGACGCATTTATTATGCACCAGCAATTCAATAAATATTAGCAAGAAAATGCAAAGAGAGAGGAGAGAGAGAAACAGAGATAGATACAGAGACAGAAACAGAGACAAAGAGACAGACAGACATAGAAAGGCAGAGACAGAGCGAGCAACCATCTCCTGCCTTCAAGAAGCTTCTATTTTAAACATGTGAGAGAATAAGTCCCAAATTCAATGATCTCTAACAAGCTTTATGACCTTAGACCACTTGACCTCTTTGCATCTCAGTTTCCACATCTGGCTGATGGGCCAGATGACCTCTAGAATCCCTAACAACTCTTTTTCTCTGGTCATTTTAGGTGTGTTTCATTCTCCATGACTCCATTTGGGGTTTTCTTGGCAGAGATACTGGAGTAGTTTGCCATTTTGTTCTCCAGCCAGTTTGAGGAAACTGAGACAAACAGGGTTAAGTGACATGCGCAGGGTCACACAGCCAGGAAGGGTCTGAGGCCAGATTTGAACTCTTGAAGATGAGTCTCCCTGACTCCAGCCCCGGCACTGTGTCCACTGAGTCCCCAGCCCCTCATAGGAAACTGGTATATAAGGAGCATCTGCTTCCTGGGTCAATTTAATCCAAATCAAGGAATAGGAGGAAATTAGTGTCACAAAAATAACTGCTTCAGGAGGCCAAGGACAAGGTAATATGGAGACTGATGGGAGAGGTCTGGAGGCTCCAACAGCTTGGGATGTTTCTATCCAGCCCAGTTCCATGATACTCAGGAACTAGATCATGACAAGAGGTGCCAGAGTGTCAGGAAGGCCCTCCCAGGTCCAAACTAAGGGTGTTCCTCATTCCCTTTCCTTTTCTCTTACAGATGTGGATGAATGTCAGCGCAATAGCTCTCTCTGTGCCCCCCATGGAGTCTGCAAAAATACACTTGGAAGCTATGTATGCACATGCAAGCCAGGATTTGCCAAACGAAACGGGGATCACTTAATAGAATGCGTAGGTAAGTCCCTAGAGGAGAAAGCCCAGGAACTCCCAGGGGATGAACTGAGGCCCTCAGTCTATGAGAAGCCCCCTGGGTGGGGGATGAGGGGGCAGTCAAGGATCAGAGCCAAGGCAAGAAGTACCTTGGATGGGTACTTCCAAGGGAGAGCCTGTGGGTCAGACCCAGGAGTCCTGTCCCCAAGACCACTGCTGCTGCCTCAGTGAGTGAACACACTCAGGGTGTTCAGCTGTGTGGCCCTCATTCTGTTCCCTGCAGTGCTTGGGCCCACGTGTGCTCTCCCAGATCAGAGGTTCCTGGTTTAGTGTTTGCTGGCTGACTCCCTGCCATCCGCTTGGGACAAAAGCCCAAATCCCCCCCAGGGGGCTTTGCCCTGGTTCCCTGGCTCTGAGTTTTAAGAGAAGCATCACCCCTTTCCCATCCAGAGGACTGGAGTTCAAACCCCACCTTGATGCTTGAGTCTCTTCCCCACCTTGGCCAACCCAATCTCTAGGTTTCCTTCCAGCTCCAGGACCTTCTAATAAAAAGGAGCAGGGAGAAGATGGGGGAGGGAAGGAGGCTGCTTGGGTCAGTCTCCAAGAAGGAAATCAGTGTCACTGGGATCACTGTCTGAGGAGGCCCCGACCAGGAGGGATAAGGAGACTGAAGGGAGAGAGCGGGGCTCCGAGGCTCGCTCTGTTCCTGCCCAGCCCAGTCAGATGGGGCAAGCGGTACTTGAGGGTTTGGAAGCCCCCGGTCCCTGCTGTGCCCAAACTCAGGTCGCTAACCACCCCCTCTCCCTTCCTTTTGGAGATAAAAATGAATGTCAGGACAAATCTCTCTGTGAGCCAAACGGATTCTGTGAGAATACTGTCGGAAGCTATGTGTGCAAATGCAAACCGGGCTTTGCCCAAAGCCGCGAGAACCGGTCTGAGTGTGTAGGTATGTATGTCCCTAGGGAGCAGGAGCGTCCGCGACCCCGGGAGGGGAGATGAACTGGGGACTCAGGGAGTCTGTGAGAAGCCCCTGGGGGAGCCAGCCAAGGATCGGGGCCCTGGATGGGGAAGGGGCGATGCTTCCCCAGCAGTCAGAGCCAGGGCACCAGGGCAGGTCCAGCCAAGCAGGAACCTCAGCTGCTCTCCTGATCCCATGGCAGGGTTAGAGCCAGGAACCTCTGAGCTGGAACAAGTTTGGAGCCACGGGTTCTATGGAGCAGAACATGGGCAGCACTAGCTAAATGCCCTGAAATCTTGAGACCCTGTGAGCACTGAGGCGGCTACGTGCCAGGCTGCTGGGAAGGGCAGTTACTTCAGAATAGGAGTCCTGGGTCTGAGGCACTGGCAGTGCCCACTCCGGGAGCATGGAGAGGTCCCTGCCCCCTCAGAGCTCAGGGAGCTCATCTACAGAACCCCCGGCCCACCTGCCGAAGGTGCGGCAAAGAAAGGCTCTGTAAACCTTAAGGTGCCACAGAAATGGGCCATTGTCATTATCCTTCCTGGCTGATTTCCCTTTGCCACAGGGAGCCCACCCATTGGCCTTCCTCCAGAGTCTCTAACTCTGACTGAGCACATGGACCAGCTCTCTGACTTCCCCCAGTCTCTCCATACCCCTAGACCATCTTTTTCTTTTTTCCTGCATTTCTTTGAGGACTTTGTGCCTTCTATTCTTTGGAGCTCCTCACTGGTTGTTGGATACAGGGGCTCAGTCCTCGTGGGCTTCTCTAGTGTCCCCTGTGAGGACCTCAATTATGTTCTGTGTCTCACAGCCAGTGGAATATGGTATTGAAAATAGACTTTTATTTACCAGAAGAAATTAGGGGTCATTAGAGAAGACTGGCAATTCCCTAAACTCTATACTCTTATTCTCTGCTTCATTTTGAGCCCAATTCAATTTCTATCTGTACTGTTGGTCCCAAATATACATAAAGATGATCATGCTCTATAGGTTTTCCATTCAGCTACAAAACAATCTGGGCTAGAGACATTTTTTCATCCTCTTGGTCTTTCCTGTGTGGATGGTCAGGACACATTCTTTTTGAGTAGTTATGGATTGGAGAGATAGAGATAACAATAATTATCATAGATCCTGCCTTCAAGGAACTTTTAATGGATGGGAAATTATGTGACATAAACAAATGGAACACAAAGTAGATTGTGGTTGGCGCTCCCCCAAGAGAAAAATAACAATAACAAAAACTTGTATATAGGGAAATGTGAACAGGGAGGGGATTTCTTTGAGGTGGAGAAAGGGGGAGAAAATCAGAGAAGATTCCAGTAGGATGGAAGCTCTTTGAGGACAAGGGGCTGTCTTGGTTTTGGCTTTGTATCCTCAGGACCTGGCACACAGGAAGCATTCAATTGTTGTTTGCTGAATTAAACTGAACAGAAAAAGATTCTAACAGGCAGGGATGAAGAGGAAGTGTGCTCCAGGCAGGAGACACAGCCTGGATAAAGGCATAGAGGCAGGACATGACAGGATGAGAAGAAGCAGAGTTTCCCAATCATGGATCATGGCAGAATGCTTTTCCCACTCCACCAAACATTTACTCATAAATTCTTACTTATGATCACTTATAGTCTTAGAGCTGCTTTGAGATATGAGAGGCTACAAATATTCCCAGGGTCACCCAGCTAAGCCAGGTCTTCTGACTCCAAGGCCAGCAATCTGTCCCTACAATATCCTTGTCTAAGAGCACTAGAAAACCAATCAAAATGTAGAGAAACTGAATCCCAGAGAGCTTGTGATTGGAGGTAGCGAGTGGGTACAGAGGGGAAAGTATTGGATCCAAAGTCAAAAAGGCTTCAGATCTTGGATGATCCTGATCAAAGACACTTAGCCTCTGCCTGCCTCAGTTCCATAAACTGTAAAATGGAAATAAAAGCACTTGTTTCCAGGTTGTTGTAAGGATCAAATATTGGAGACAATATCTGTAAATTACTTTATAAAGGCTAACTATAATTGTACTTATTATCCATAGGCAGGTTGTAAGTAGCTGCTGAAGAAAATCATGTTATTACTGGGAGGTTGAGAGGAACAATGGAAGGAGCCTTGTCTCTGGAGTCAGAGGAGGGAGAATCAAGTCCCACTTTTGATACTTACTGGTTGTGTGACCCTATACTTGTCACTTACCTAATCTGGGTTTCCTTTCTTGTTCTTTAAAAAGGGGACGTTAAAATGGTCCCTCCAGCGCTAAGCACATAATCCCATATTTTGGATCAAATTCTATTAAGTCTGATTTTAACTGGGTCTTCCCTGCTAGACAATAGTCCTTTTATTCTTTCTTTTTTTCTATTTCTTTTCTTCCTTCCTTCTTTCCTTGGTCTCCCAGTCTCACCAAGCTGGAAATGCAGCAGCCACCCACAATTGATTTATTGGTGGAAGACTTTTCTCCTGTTCCATTTCAAACCTGGGTTAGCTTTCCCCTCCCTAGGCAGCCTGGCAGCCCTCTCCAAACAGGAAGTCTCTATACTGGTGCCAGACTTAGAGTGGACATTCCACTGACTTTAACCCTCCTGTAGCTCAGAACTCCAGAGCTCAAGAGATCCACTTCAGCCTCCCTCCCCTCAGCAGGGATTACAGAGCCTCCTACCTGGCTAAGTCTTTTATTTGTCTACAATGTAATCTCGATAATGCTCCTAAAGTTTCTAATCTTCTAATGGGGCACTTCAAAGCCTTGCCCTTTCTCCTTAAAACCCTCTTGGCCATGACTCTCTGAGAAGATCAAGGCTGCTCTTCCAGCTCCCTCACCTCCTGGACATCATGCCTCTCAGACCTATCCTCTTCTTCTGTTCTTGTTTCTGGCGAAGAGACGGCTCCTTTCCCTGCCAAGGCCAGTCCCTTTATTGTGCCCTCCATCTTTATGCCCTCTTACCTCTCCAGGAGCTGGCCTTGGAGACCATGATCTAACCTCTCCCTCCAAATCATCAGCCTCTCCTTCCTGGTTGCCTGTAAACACCCAGATCTCCCCCATCCTTAGAATCCCTGTCTTGACCTCCTCAGCTTACTATCTTGTATCTTTTCTTCCTTTAACTGTCAGAGTCCTTACTTAGTGACCTCATCAGCATCCTGGGATTGTTACTACCAGGTATGAGTATGTGGGGGCAATGCTAAGATCAAAGATGTGTAATTGACTGGAGCACAGAAATAGGTGATGAGATTTGAATTGACGAAGGAACTGATGGATTAAGTTTCTTGAGGGATCTTCAGTCTGTATGAAATAGCCTAGAATGAGAGCAGGAATTAAAACAGAAGATGATTATGAGGCAGAAATAGCACTGAGAAGGAAGTCCTGGGACAAAGGCACCAGTATCTGGTTTGGATAAAAATTTGAGAGATGAAAACTCAAATGAGAGGTGACTGAAAGTTGAAGGCAGAGGGAGATTTTGGAAGCAGAAAGGGCGAGTACAAAGTATTGTGGGGAAGTCACAATGCAACTGAGACATGCTGTGAGTCAGTAGGAAGAACTCTGGGGCCAGAGTACCTGGGCTCACATTTCACCTCCGATGCTTAATACCTGTGTAAATCTGTGCAGGTCACATACTCTCTGGGTCTGTTTCCTCATCTGTAACATTTGGGTGTTACATCAAATGACCTCTTATTCCCTTCCAGTTTTCTAATTCTATAATAAATAGGAGTCTGCTAGTTGGACCAATTTCACCCCAAGAGGAGAATGGAAGGAAACTGGTTTTCCTCAGATCATTGTCTCCAGAGGCCCAGGCCAGGAAGTGATATAAACACTGAAGGGAGAGATTTGTGGGTTCCAAGGGCTTGGGATGTTTCTGCCCAGCCCAGTTCCCATCCTTCCCTGCAGACAGACATTGGCAAAAGATGCCAGCAAGCCCCACCCGGATCTCTTCTGTGTCTAAACCATAGTTGCTCCTTACCCCCTTTCCCTTCTTCTTACATGGATGAATGCTCAAGCGCTCACTTTGTGCACCCCATGGGGTCTGTATGGATACACCCTTCGGAAGGTAGCCAAAAGCAGAAAGAACCAGAGTATAGGTATGCCCCTAGGAGCACACAGACCTACAAAACTGGGGGAGACTCCCAGGGGATGAACTGAGACACTCAGTGAGTCCATGAGAAGCCCCCTGAATGAGCCAGCCAAAGCAGAGAATAGCTTTTATGGGGAAGGAGTGGTGCTTCCTCCAAAAGTCAGAGCTAAAGGAGCAAGGCAAGGTCACCCCGGGGGTGGGGGTGGGGGGAGTTGGGGCTTTTTTCCAGAGCCATGGCACAGAGTCAGCCACAAAACATGAAACCAGGAACCTCTGGGCTGGGAGAGGAAGTCTGGACCCAAGCACTGCAGGGAACAGAATGTGGAAAGCACCAGGCAGACATCCTGGAGCCCCTGTGGGCACGGAGGTCGCCCAAGAGCAATGGCTTTGGGGACAGAATTCTTCAGTCTGACCTAGTGGCACTGACTGGCATTCCTTGCTCTAGCCGCTCACAGTGGGCTTAGGCTGCTCCCCTGGAGAGAGCTCCAGCCCCCTCCCGGGGTGCGGAAAGGCAGGCTTTGTAGCTGTCCAGGTGGGACAGTGTTCTGAGCTAATCTTGGACTTCTTAACCTTGCCCTTCACCCTCAGACAGTCCCAGTCTCAGTTTGGGTAGAAGAGCTAAGAAGCTAACTAAGCCTCTCTCTTGGGCAGGGCGAGTCTAACTCACCAGGGCAGGGAGAGAATTGAAAATACACCTTCAATCCCTTACTGGTGAGGAAGGAGGATTTTGTCTCTTCCCCACCCCAGCCTCTAACCCACGGTGGCCACTGAGTTGGACTTTGTAAGGGGAAGCCTGGCAGGAGGAGGTCCAGGTTCCTGTTTTTAAAAGTGGAAGTTGGGGGTAGAGTGGGACTTGCGACCTTAGAGGGGAACAGGAGTCCAGGACACCCATGTTAATACTGGGGGCCCAGGCCAGATGGAAAGGGAGCAAACCTAGAAATGAAGTTCAGGTCCTGGCCTTTTCCGTCCTAAATGACCCTCTGGGCCCATACCCCTGCTCCGTCCTCTTGCAGGGGAGGAGGAGGAAGCGAATTCTCTTAATTTTCCTCATTAGTGAAGGGCAGGTTACTCATCCCTACTCTGCACCTGACTTTGGTGAGTCTGGGTAGATTTTGAGAGAATCTGGGGCAGGTGGAAGATGACTAGAACTCAGAGAAATGTGGGACCAAATGCGGTCTGTGCTGCATATTGAAGGGCCCTTCACTTCTCCCATCTCTAAAATCAGGGGATTTGAACCTTTTCATGCTGGGACCTCCTCTGGCAGATTGTTGAAACCTCTAGGTCCCTTCTCAGAAGAAAGCTTTTAACATAACTGAAAAGAATGCCAGATTTAATTTAGATGTGAATGAAAATGAAGCTTTTTTGTGTGTGTGCAAATTCCCTGGCTCCTTGAAATCTCTCTTTGGATACACCAGAGTCACTGAACTCAGATTTTAGGTCTTTCTTGTATCTCATCCTGGGCTCCCATGGGTCTGGAAACCTTGGATTGAGCAAGCTGAGAAAGGATCAGGAGAGAAGTGTTACTGAAAAAAGATGGCTGTGAAAAGCATCCAGTGGAATGAGTCGTTTTTGTTGATGCTTTATTATCATCAATAATCACAGCAGGGCTCACATGGGGACATTCAGCTAGAGACTGTGCCTGGGAAGCAGAAGGGAACAAGCTCTGGACCTGCAGTCAGGGCTCTTTTGTTCAGGTCTCAGTTTTGCCACTCATTATTGCCCCTTCCCCACTTTTCAGTGCTCAGCTTCCTCAGCTGTAAAGTGAAGCTGGGTGCAATCTTCTCTGAATTCTTCTAGCAGTAAATCCTGCTTCCATGCTACCCCACTAATGGTGTTGCCTTTCCGTCTCCTTCACAGAGATCGGCATCCCTTCCTGGTCTCCACCCCGTGAAGTCCGACAGGTGAGTATTTGCTAGGATCCTGAGACCCTGAGACCTTCCTTGACCCCTTCCTTCTCCCCCTGCTATCCCAACTAGGCTCTGGGACCCCTAATTCTCAGTCCTGTTTTTCCCTCTCTCCAGAACTTCCTCAACCATCTGAGCTCTATGCCCAGCAAATTCAAAGCTGCCTCTGCCCAAAAATCCATTGAGGTAAGAAGACCCTGGATCCTAGGAGGAAAAAAGGGACTATTTCTAGCACTGAGTGATGGCTGGATCTATGCCCATCAAACACTGTTCACACACCAGGATGCACAGACCGGGCCCCCTCTATCAATCCAATCCACACACAGGTGCAGGGGATAGCAAGGGGGCGTAATGAAAAGTACTGAGTTAGGAGTCAGCTCTTATTTTGGACTCCAAATTTCTTCCTTGCTCTTTGGGTGCATTGTGTTAATCACGTAATAAATCTGTGAGCCTCGGTTTATTAATGAAAGTAGAGCTGGGCCTCTAGTTCCTGCCAATGGGGAGATGGAAGCTGGCAAATCACTTTGGCTCAAGGGACCGAGCTTCAGAAAGGTTATGGGTAGGGTATGCCCTGGTCTGGCACCAAAATGGCACCATCACTTAGACATTACCAGATGCCCAGAATAAGCAAATCAGTCTAAGTCAGAAACGTGGAGCAAGTTAAAAGCCTCCAAGCACATCAGCACTGATTAGCTCAAGTCCGTGAGTGGCCGCTGCATGTCCAGCCTAGGGAGATCCAATCTTAGGGTGAAGATGGAGAGGAAAGGAAAAGAGCTGGGGATGGGGTGGATGCCAATTTTAAGATCCTACCAGCTCTTGGGCAAATTTAGCATGATAAAAAAAACAGGATTTTAGGAGTTAGAAAGCCTAGATTCAAACCCTACCACTGCTATTTATCAGCCAGGTGACCTTAGTCATCACTGCCTTTCTCTGGCCCTCAGTTTCCTCATCTGAAAAAGGAGGAAGCTGAACTGGATGATCCAATATTGATACCCCACAATACCCCTAGTTGTTTTTACTTATTGCAAATCAGGGTTCTGAGGCAGGAAAAAAATGAGGGAAAGAGAAGGAGTTGTCATTTTGGGGTGAATTTCATGGTGTCCTGGATCTGCCTTCAATAGATGAACAGCACCAGTTTCTGCTGGCTCGCCTGGTTTCCCAATGTGGTGAGGGATCCAGGAAGGCTGATAGCTTGATTCACTCTCATTGCTCTTCTCCCTCTCCCAACCCCAGAATTTTGTGCAGGATATGGAGCAACTTCTGAAGATATCCCAGGACATGGAGAATCTGCCTGTAGAGATTCGGCTTCAAGTGGCCACATACGTGTTCTCTATCACTGAACAAATCCTTCGAGACCTCGTCCAGGCCATGCCCAATGGAGGCGCAGTCTTCCATACTATGAACGGCACAGGTGAGCAAGCCCCACCCAGTTCCCCACCTCCCTCCCTGTAGCTTCTCCCAGCTTCCACACTGAATTCTTCCTACTTCCTCAGAACTGTCCCTGAACATTACGGACAAACCGATGGGGAACGTTGAGATAGGCAGGAGCCATACCAAGATGATGCTGGACTGGAATTTGGCTTTGAAGCGCGGTGGCTCAGGTAACAGGGGACAAGCCAGGGAAAGAGGAAAGGCTGGGAAAGAGGCAAGCCCACGGGCCAGGTGACAAGCTGAGGCTAGTGACCTGGTAGAGTGAGAACTGGCCCAAATGATCAGGCTAGAGGAAGAGAGCAGGCCTTGGGGGAGCAGGTGCACATTCATCCATTCACCGGTGGTTAAGCACCCTGCTAGGAACTGGACGCCATACAAGGTCTGGATAAGACAAGGTGTTTGCCTTCATGGAGTTTATATTCTAGTAGGAAGAAGAAATCCAGAAGGTTCAATTATATTCAATAGTGCCTTAAATACAAAACTAAATGCTGTGTGAAGTCTGAGGAGAAAGGTCCTTATGGACCCAGAGGCATTGGGGGAGACTTCCTAGAGGGTCCTGGCATGGGAATCTGATTATAAAGAAAAAACAGAAGGTGGAGAAGGGGAGGAATGAATTTCAGAGAAAAAGTTAGGGCAGAAACTGTACCTGAGTAAGCTCAGGACATAAGGAACCATTCAGTCTCATTTAGAACACATCAACATGAGAAAAAGAGAAAAGTAGGAGGCATCTTCTGGGTAGAAGCACACAGAATTGGGGAGGGGAGAGGGAAGATTTCTGGAAGAGATGGCATTGGAGCAGGGGACCAGGGCTGAGGGGAAGAGGGCTAAATCATTACTTGCCTCCAACAGAACCAGCTGTTGTGGGCCTGTTCTCCAGTGATAATATGGGGAAACTGCTGGCCCAAGCCCCGCTTGTCTTGGACCCTGAGAAGCAGGCTCACCTGCAGGAAGTAAATGAAGGCCCAGTAAAAGGGGGCATTCCAGTTCTGCTCTCTGCTGTCAGCACGGCCTTCCTGAGCAACAAGGACACCGCATATCTCGACCCCCCTGTCTCTTTTGCCTTCGCCCACCCAGTGAGTGCTCTTGAGGGTTGGGGGGTAGAGGAACTGGCAAGTCCCATTTGTGCTGTCCTAGACATATGTCAATCAAGTGAAGGATCCTAGGAATGTTTAACCTGGAGAAAAGCAGACTCATGACAGATATCAAATTATCTTCAAATTGAAGGAATCCAATTTAATCCACTTGACCTCATAAGGCAGTAGGGGAGCAGTTGGGGAATGGTTAGTAGTTTTAGGTTTGATGACTGGAAAAACTGCAATGGGCTGCCCAGGAGGTATGGGGCGGGTCCTTCCCGGGGCATCTCGCCTCCTTCCCGGGGTGTCTCCTTCCCAGGGCTCCCCTTTCCCAGGGCACCTTGCCTCCTTCCTAGGGCACCCCCTTCCCAGGGCGCCCCCTTCCAGGGGCACCTCCCCTCCTTCCCGGGGCACCCCCTTTCCGGGGCATCTTGCCTCCTTCCCGGGGAGCCCCCTTCCTGGGGCATCTCGCCTCCTTCCCGGGGAGCCCCCTTCCTGGGGAGCCCCCTTCCTGGGGCTCCTCCTTCCCGGGGCACCTCACCTCCTTCCCGGGGCACCTCACCTCCTTCCCGGGGCGCCCCCTTTCCGGGGCATCTTGCCTCCTTCCCGGAGCACCTCCTTCCCGGGGCGCCCCCTTCCCGGGGCACCTCCCCTCCTTCCCGGGGCGTCTCCTTCCCGGGGCGCCTCCTTACAGGGGCACCCCCTTCCCGGGTTGCCCCCCCAGAAGTCTGCGGCAGAAGCTGATGCAGAGCCCTGTGCTGCTGAACTCTTTAACCTTAGATTCCCAGACTCTCCCACTGCCGGGAACTCGGGGCTTAGCCTCAGTTTCCCTGCTGGGACAGAAGCCTTCTCCGCCCCCAACCAGTTGCTGCCAGCCACAAAGGACTTCCCTCCTTGTGCCCACAGAAAAAGCCTAGCCTTGAGCCCAGGCAGGAAGTGATCTGTGCCTTCTGGCAACATGACAATAATGGGAGTGGTCACTGGGCAACTACTGGCTGCCGGAGGGTGGGGACCAACGAGACCAGCACCACCTGCCGCTGCAGCCACCTCAGCAGCTTCGCCATCCTCGTGGCCCACTATGAGGTGGAGGTGAGAGGGGGCGGGGCAAGGGAGAAGTCAAAGATGGAGTCATTAGGAGGGGTCAGGGGAGTCGGGATGCGGTCAGAAGGGCGCGCGTGGGGGAGGGGGGCGGCGTTCCGCACTAGGGCGCAGGGAATCGCGCCGATCTCGGGCCCCGGCTGGGTCCTGGCCCGCTCGCCGACCCTCTGCTCGGCCCCAGGACTGGACGCTGTCGGTGATCACCCAGGTGGGGCTGAGCGTGTCCCTGGTCTGCCTCCTGCTCTGCATCCTCACCTTCCTGCTGTGCCGCTCCATCCAAGGCTCCCGCACCACCATCCACCTGCACCTGTGCCTCTGCCTCTTCGTCGGTTCCGCCGTCTTCCTGGCTGGCAGCGCCAACCCCGGCGGAGGACAGGTACGCCCCCCCCCCCCCCGGGCAGCCGGGGCGCGTTTCCTCTTGGCCGGGTACCTTAGGCTCCTGTTAAGTGGCGGGGGGAGGGGGGAGGGAGGGGCGGGAGCGCCGGGCTGACCGGGCCGGCCGGGCCTTGTCTCCCCGCGCGCAGGTGGGGCTGCGCTGCCGCCTAGTGGCCGGCCTGCTGCACTACTGCTTCCTGGCCGCCTTCTGCTGGATGTGCCTCGAGGGCCTGGAGCTCTACTTCCTCGTGGTGCGCGTGTTCCCGGGGCCCGGCCTCCGCACGCGCTGGCTCTGCCTGCTCGGCTACGGGACGCCCGCCCTCATCGTGGCCATCTCGGCCGCAGTCTACAGCCAGGGCTACGGCCGGCCGCGCTAGTGAGTGCGCGGCTCCTCCCCCGGGCCTCCTCTCGGCCGGCTGGGGTGTGGGAATGGGGGGTGATCCGCCTTTCCTCCCCTTTCTCTTTCCTCCTCCCTCGGATTCGCCCCACCTTCTTTCTTCCTCCGCTCTGCTCTTTCCCTCTCCCCTTCCTTCTTCCCCCTTTTCAGCCTTCTTTCCCTTTCATCTTTCCTCTTCTCCTCCCTTTTCTTTTTTCCTCATTCCCTTTCTCTTTCCCCCCTCCCCACTCAGGGGGGTATATGGGTCCCCCCCAATACCCTTTTCTTCCCTATGGGTGAGGGCAATGGGATAAGCAGGGGCACGCCACTCAGAGAAGGCTCCCCCCAATCTTGTTCTCCCGGGTGGGAGAGGGAGACAAGCAGGGCACTCACTGATGGTGAGTCTCTTCTCCCCCCCCCCCCGCTTTCTCATCTCCCTTTCTTCCCCACGGGTGTGGGGGGAGGTTGGGCAGGGAGCTCACTGATGGTCCTCTCCTCTTTCTTCCATGTAGCTGTTGGCTGAGCCTGAAAAATGGCTTCATCTGGAGCTTCCTAGGACCCATTACGCTCATCATTGCAGTAAGTCACCTATCATCCCCTATTCCTTGGCCACTTCCCAGATTCCCACTTACAGCTGGCTCCCCCAACTGCCAGGTGCACCTCTTGTACTGATGACCCCGGACATTAACCCAGTCTGGCTTTCTTCCCCAGTTCAATGCCTTCATCTTTGTGGTCACTGTCTGGAAACTCACCCAGAAGTTCTCAGAGATCAACCCTGACATGAAAAAGTTAAAGAAAGCTAGGTAATAAATGTGTGTTAAGGGGGGGGGGGGAGGGAGGGGCGGGAGCGCCGGGCTGACCGGGCCGGCCGGGCCTTGTCTCCCCGCGCGCAGGTGGGGCTGCGCTGCCGCCTAGTGGCCGGCCTGCTGCACTACTGCTTCTTGGCCGCCTTCTGCTGGATGTGCCTCGAGGGCCTGGAGCTCTACTTCCTCGTGGTGCGCGTGTTCCCGGGGCCCGGCCTCCGCACGCGCTGGCTCTGCCTGCTCGGCTACGGGACGCCCGCCCTCATCGTGGCCATCTCGGCCGCAGTCTACAGCCAGGGCTACGGCCGGCCGCGCTAGTGAGTGCGCGGCTCCTCCCCCGGGCCTCCTCTCGGCCGGCTGGGGTGTGGGAATGGGGGGTGATCCGCCTTTCCTCCCCTTTTTCCTTCCTCCTCCCTCGGATTCGCCCCACCTTCTTTCTTCCTCCGCTCTGCTCTTTCCCTCTCCCCTTCCTTCTTCCCCCTTTTCAGCCTTCTTTCCCTTTCATCTTTCCTCTTCTCCTCCCTTTTCTTTTTTCCTCATTCCCTTTCTCTTTCCCCCCTCCCCACTCAGGGGGGTATATGGGTCCCCCCCAATACCCTTTTCTTCCCTATGGGTGAGGGCAATGGGATAAGCAGGGGCACGCCACTCAGAGAAGGCTCCCCCCAATCTTGTTCTCCCGGGTGGGAGAGGGAGACAAGCAGGGCACTCACTGATGGTGAGTCTCTTCTCCCCCCCCCCGCTTTCTCATCTCCCTTTCTTCCCCACGGGTGTGGGGGGAGGTTGGGCAGGGAGCTCACTGATGGTCCTCTCCTCTTTCTTCCATGTAGCTGTTGGCTGAGCCTGAAAAATGGCTTCATCTGGAGCTTCCTAGGACCCATTACGCTCATCATTGCAGTAAGTCACCTATCATCCCCTATTCCTTGGCCACTTCCCAGATTCCCACTTACAGCTGGCTCCCCCAACTGCCAGGTGCACCTCTTGTACTGATGACCCCGGACATTAACCCAGTCTGGCTTTCTTCCCCAGTTCAATGCCTTCATCTTTGTGGTCACTGTCTGGAAACTCACCCAGAAGTTCTCAGAGATCAACCCTGACATGAAAAAGTTAAAGAAAGCTAGGTAATAAATGTGTGTTAAGGGGGGGAGGGGGAGAGAGAGAGAGGACTGGCTGCCATCGGGGTTGTTGGGAGGAGAGGCTTAGCCAATCAGAGGGGAGCCTGGCTTATCAGTCTGGTCTTGCAATTTGCCCAACAGGATGCTGACCTTCACAGCCATCGCTCAACTCTGCATCCTGGGCTGTACCTGGATTTTTGGTCTGTTCCTATTTGGCCCTCAGAGTCAGGTCCTGGTCTACATTTTCACCATCCTCAACTGCTTCCAAGGCTGCTTCCTCTTTCTGCTGCATTGTCTTCTCAACAAGAAGGTCAGGGCAGCCCCTGCGTGGGGGTCTGGGCACATGAGCAGGGAGGAGCCTTAGAAAGCTCTGATGTAATGGGATGAATTCTGGACTCAGAATCAGCCAGTCAACAAGCATTAATCAAGGCGCCTGCTACGAGGTGGGCCCAGCTCTAAGCATTGCTGGGTCAAAAACAGACAAGAGAATCCCTGTAGAAGAAGGGAGTTCAGCTAGGATTTGAAGGAAGCAAAGTGTTTTAGGTATGGGGGACAGCCAAAGAAAATGTCCCATCTTGGGAAAAGGAACAGCTCCTTTGAGGATGTACACTGGGATCACAGGGCAACATGAGACCGAAAAGGGAGTGGTAGGGCTTTGGATACAGAAGATTTTATATTTGATCCTCAAGGGAACAGGGAGCCCCTGGGGTTTATTGACTAGCAAGGATAACATTGGATTTGGGCTTGGAAGATTAAAACTGGACAGCTCAGTGGAGGGTAGACTGGAGTGGAGACTTAACAGGCAGACTTATCAAAAGGTTACTGCAGGTTCAGGCACATGGAAGAGGAAGGCCAGAAAAGGGCCCGCACATAAGGGTGGGGGGCGGGGGGCTTGGGATTCCAGCACTTAACTGCCACACAAAACAGTTGAGACCAAGGGGCCTAAAGCCCGTGACCCTTGGCTCAGGCCCCAGCTAAGATCCATCTCTCCCCACTCGATTCCCCCGTAGGTTCGAGAAGAATACCAGCGCTGGGCCTGCATCGTCACCAAGAGCAAGTACAACGAGTTTTCCACCTCTACAACGAGCCAGAGCCGGGTAAGGGCAGGGGGCAGGAGTGGCCACCAGTGAGATGGGCAGAAGGCCCAGGGGAGGGTCCAAGACTGACTAAGCCCCTTCTCCCCCCTCAGGGCCTCAGACCCTCGCTGGAGTCTGGGATGTGATCGGCACCAACGAGCCCCACGGGGACACAGCAGCTTTTGCACATGCCAAAGAACGATTCTGCCACCTCTTCTCTAGCCTCTTGCCTACTACTCCTCGGGAGGCCATCTTCCTTTGAAGGCAGGCCTCATTCAAGGGACACCCAGCTCTAGGAATACAGAGCCAGGCCTCAAGGGAATCAAAACGTAGCCCCTGCTATCCTGAGGAAGGGTGGAAACTGCCCCGGCTTAGAAACAAGCAGCTGGTGATACCCTCCCCCACCAGAGCCAGCCCCCTGGGGAGGGTGCTCTCTGGGCCAGGCCTGGGCCTCTGTTCCCTCCCCCAGCTTTGGCACCAAAGGCCAGGATCACAGAAGATGAGATGGAACTGGGCCCCATTTCCTTTTTCTCACATTATTAGGGAAAGAGTGTGACATCAGTGACTGAGGCAAACGGTACAAAGGGGCTCGTCCCCATCCCTATCTACTAATAGGGAGTGGGGGGGCACAGGCAGCTCTGTCAGTGGACTTTTAAAATTTTGTTTATATTTATCTTTTTTTTTTTTTTAAGCTTTCTAAGGTTGATATTTCAGATTAAACAGGTTGAGTTGATGCATGAGTTAATAATGTTAATTCTCAACATACCCACAAAGAGGATTCTAAACCCTCATATGCTTCTCTCTTCCCTTCTAAAAATAATTTTTTCCTAAAAAGGAAAAAGATGTGAGATTTTTGTAATAAAAGTTTATTCTTACACAAATCTACAGCTTTAAAACAGTAAAAATAGTTGTGATACCCGTCGTCACTTAGCAAAGAAAACATTAAAAGCAGCAAACGGAGGCAGGGGTCACCCTGATGGTCCCGTCTGTGGCTCTTGGTTATCGACTTTGTTCAACTGCAGGAAAATAGGGAAAAAAAATTAACTCTTTAGTTTGAGAACCTTTCTGCCTTCTTCAAGAGGCCCCAGCTGGCACCACCTCGGTGCCGCTCTGCCCCAGTTCCAGACAGCCCAGTCACGCTCTAGGCCCTGGCAAACCCCAGCACAGACACTCACTGTATGTGGAGATGTCGATTTCCTCGGGCAGCTCTGCCACATTCACTTCAAACCGGTCCTGAACATCATTAAGGATCTTGGCGTCCCCCTCGTCAGAGACAAAAGTGATAGCCAAGCCCTTGGTACCGAACCGGCCAGCCCTGGCCACCTGCAGTAAACCAGAGACGGCAACATCAGAGCCAGAAGGGGAACATCCTTTCCTCAGCTCCCAGAGCAGAGACCCTTAAGCGTGGGCAGTGGCAGAGAGGATGCTGGCAGGTACAGGTGGGGTGACGCTGGCAAACTTAGACGCGTTTTCTCACCTCACACTACGACTGGAGCAGGTGAGCTTTAATCCTAACTCTGATAAGATGGCTCCCAACTCCTACGCCGGCCTTCCCCCAAACCCTTACCCTCAGGGGTAAGCACTGGCTGGCCTGCTGGGGAGTACAGACAAAACTGAGGGCAAGCTCTCACCCGGTGCAGGTAGGTATCGGAGTCCTCGGGCATGTCATAATTGAAGACTATATTGACCCGCTCAATATCCATGCCTCGGCCAAAGAGATTGGTGGCCACCAGGATCCGCCGCTGAAAATCCTTGAACTGTTGGTATCGTGATAATCTGGAATTTGGGAAGGACAGAGGAGAGTCATGAGTAAATTTCAAAAGCTGAGACACAGACGAGTCAGAGAGCAAGTGCTCTCCCCAGAGGGTCTTTCCTTTGGACAGATGCTCAGATTGTCTAATTACTGAAATAAGATTATTCTACCCTAGCCCACCTTTTAACTCCTAGCTTCTCTTCTTCCCCCTCCCCCCACCTCCTTTATCTTTATTTCTTAATGATTAGGAAACTGAATACAAAGTATTCAATACTGAGGGCAAAGAAGACTGATGACTTTGAACCTGGAGACATAAATTCAAATCCCAATTCTACTCCCCAAGAGTTGGGTGTCACAACTTCTCTTTCTCTAGCTGTAAAATGGATTTCACAGTATAGGGAGAAACATACTTTCAAGCTAAGTAAAACAAGCACCATTCAGTGCTTCCTGTGTGGTAGGCACTGCCCTCAAGGAGCTTATATTCTAAGGGAAACTGCGGCCCTCCTGACAGGTGAGCTGGAACACGGCTACTGCTACTCCAGGGAAGCTCACCTCTCCTCCTGAGCCATGCCTCTGTGGATGGCAATGGCGGGGAAGTTCTGTTCTACTAGGAGCTGAGCCAACGCTACACAGCGCTGCACTGACTTCACAAAGATCACCACCTAAACAGGAGAGAGAGAGCTCATCAGACCCTACAGCCCACTTTGGAGGTCAGGGCAGTCACAGTCCAAGGGCTCCTACCCCCAGCTTTACTCAGCACGGAGGTTTCACCTGGTTAAACTCCAGCACATCCAAGAGATCAAAGAGTTTTCTGTTTTTCTCGCTGTCCTTAAGCTTCACATAGTACTGCTGTAGTCCGTGCAGTGTCAATTTTGTCTCATCGTCCACAAAAACTTCCATTGGCTGTGAGGAAGAAGGATGGGAATTCTTACACTTCCACACCGGGCTCCCTGAGAGGTTCCCTGCCTCACAGAACAGAGCGGGACAAACGCTGTGACAAAAAGCAAGCCCAGGAGTCCTGTTCTGCGCTTGATCCCATTCTGAAGGGGTCGCGTTTGAATGCTAGTCCATACTTAGCAAAGATGGGGGTGCATCAGCTAGAGGCATGGGGAATTTCGATGGGGAATGGCAGAAGAGGAAGGGAACAAACTGAGATGGGGAAAGTTGGTGCCTGCTCCTGAATGCACAGGGACCCCTCCCCCCCAACCTTGGCAGAGAGGGAGGCCCTAGTCCCAGGGATGCACCACTCCACCATGGGGAACTCTGACCCCAGGGACCCTGTGACGCCGCAGGTCAGGCACTGAGCAACCTTTAGAGGCAGCCAGGTCCCTTCCCTGCACCCTCTCACCCAGGGAGGGGAGAAGAGCAGGGCTCACCTGTTCAGTGTTAAGAGCTCAGAGTCACAGAACCATTATGGTATGGAAATCACTTAGTCCAACCCCATCATTTTACAGATGAGCCAGAGGGCTGTGACTCGCTCACGGGCACACAGCGAGTTAATGCCAGGTTTAGACCCAGCTCTGACCCAGTCCACTGCTCTGTCTCCACTACACCACGTGGCCTCTTGCCTCTCTGTCGTCGGGGAGGGCGGGCAGCTAAGCCACTCCTGGCTGCTCCCAAGCACAGTCCAGCCTGTGGCAGGCCCCGCTCCCAGGTGAGGGGCGAAAAGCAGCCGGGGCTAAGGGGGGTTTCTCCTCTGGTGAGCTGGGCTGGGGGCATGTTCTCTTCGCACTCACATCCTGCATGAACTTTCTGCAGACGGGTCTTATCTCCTTACTCAGCGTGGCACTGAACATCATGCACTGCTTCTCATGGGGTGTCAAGCGGAAGATCTCCTGAACATCCCGGCGCATGTCTGCAGGAAAGAAAGCCCAGAGGGCGTCAGGTCCCTGCCGGCCAAAGCCTCCCCACACACCAAAAACCATTCGCCCGCACTCTGGTCCCCGAGCCCCGCCCCAACCCCAGCAAACACAAGGTGTGGGCTGAGAGGGCACGGGACCTAGGAGGGAAAATGTCTTGGGACCAAGGCCCACGCCTGCTGCCCTCTGGGCTGTGAGGTGACAGCAGGGAATGGCAGGGAGGAGATGGGTGTAAGAAGGAGCGGTACTTTGACTTACACACGCTGTCAGTGGGGAACCCAGCTGCGCCCGTGTACCTCGTGTCACGGCCTCGGGGTAGGGCAGCCTGAGGTAGAGACAGCTGCTGGGATTCTAGCTGCAGTTGGCACTTCAGACACACTTAAGACACATACCTAACTTCTCACGGTCCCTCCTGACTCGGGGCCAAATTATAGCAAATTACTGCTGTTAAGCCTTGCCTCTGCAGAGAGCCTGGCCTGGGATGCACTCAGAGCCAGGAATTTGGGAGATTTCAAGTTACCCTAGTTCTCCCCTTGCTCCCAATGCTTTTCCCTGACTCAAAAGACCTAAGTAAAAAATAAGGAGGATTATGGGTCAGTATACCTCGGTCAAAGGAATATAGGATTTAGAGGTAGAAGGAAGTCATTGAGGTCATCTAGTCCAATGCCCTCATTCGAGATGAAATTTAGGTCGAGCGGGGGTTCAACAACTTCCTCAAATTCACCAACTAATAAGGAAGAACAGGATCTGAACCTCCAAAGAAGTTGATTCCTAATCGAGTGCTTTTTCTACTTGGAACTCCAAGTTCTAGACAATGTCACAAGAGGCCAAATGAAAGTCCATTAATGCTCTGCCTTCACACTTCCTCCAGGGCATGACCAGGAACAGAAAGGCAGTTGCACTCAAGACAAATTTAGGCTTTACATTAAGTTAAGAAAGTGCTTAGCAGAGTCCACACTAGAAGTTTCTAAGCAAAACTTAGATGACCATGATGGTTGGCAGAAGAGATTTTTTTCATAGAGTTGAACTAGATGGTCTCCAAGTTCCCTTCCAACTTGTAAAGATTTTTTTATGTTTGGGGTTGGGGACTGAGAGGAGGGAGGGTGTTCTTTGGGAAATGAGGATCCTGGCCTCTTCCCAAGTACCCAATGGCCCCCGTCTGTGCTTGTGGTTCCCCAAGGCAGAGTTCAGCCTCGGTCTGAATCAGCCAAATAGCTGAAAACGGACACTGACTTAGGGGAAAATCAGGTTCATCTCCAGGGCTCTAAGGGGAAATGCCTGGAAATTGAATAGGCTAGACCAAGCATGAAAGGGGACCCTAAATGTTCCCCTGAATTGACAGAGAAGGGCCGAGGTGCTAGAAGAGCACCAGGTATGATTGCCATTGCTCTAGTCCCAACTGCCTGACCAAGAACAGACATACAGCACAGTGCATTCCCCTGGTTCTTTCAGAACCCAGGATGCCAAGCTGCAAGGGACAGGGACAGCAGAAACGGTAAGTGGAGACTCACCAAGCTGTTCCAGCATCTTGTCACACTCATCGAGTACAAAGTGCTTCACGTTTTTCAGATTGAGACTCTTGTTGCGTACTAAGGCCAGAATCCGGCCAGGCGTCCCCACCACTACATGAGGGCAGTTCTTCTTCAGAACATCTTCATCTTTCTTGATCGAGAGGCCACCAAAGAACACAGAGACCTGCAAAATATACGTAGAGAAGTTGGGAACACTGATAACATCCCTGCATCATACAAGCACACACAATCCTGAAACTCCTTGGACAAAAGGGTCTTTGCCTGTCCCCAAACACAAAGGCCGTTTTATGGCTGAGGAAGTTAGGTTGTCCCTTGCCTAGATAAGCACTTGTCACTAAAGACCACAGAACCAACCCCTACAGGTGAAACACAGTAAGAGGTTGTCTTCACTTGTGAGAGGAGAGGAGTTGCTGTGGTCCAGCAGATCAGCCTCAGGCCTGGAGCCCCATCGAGGCCTCTGCTGGCCCGTTAACTGATACACATTTAAAAGAAACAACAGGGCTGGGATTCTAACTCTGTGTCTCTGGAGACAGTGCATAATTCATTAGGCTTTTAAAGATAAATGATGGCAAACCTCAAAGGCAGTATGGTGGCCAAGTTTTGTAATGTTGACCAAGCAACAGAGTTGAAGGCACCAGGGACTGAGGGACACCCAACAACTCCAAAATGTGGTGGGAAAAATTCCTTTCTAACAAATAGTTGAGGTTCCTGTCTAATTAAACTTAAAGGTGACCGTAGTAGCAGTCTCAATCATCTCAGCACCCAGAACTTACCTTGACACTGGGCATATACTTGGAGAAGCGCTCATACTCCTTACTGATCTGGAAGGCCAACTCCCGAGTGTGGCACATGACAAGAACGGTTACCTGCAGAGACAAGAACCATAAATGGCCTAGCTAACAGCTCTGGCACTGTCACACGTTTTGTTATTTCTTGTACTCAATACCCAAGACCACCACAAAAATGGTACTTCTTGCTTTTCTCCAAGTATAGATCACATGCCTTAAAGAAACTTGATGGAAGGAAAAAAGGTACAGATATAGACATACAAAATATATCTACCATTAAAAGGAAATATGCTGCCCCACATTGGAAATAAAGGCTATACATAATTACAGAAATGGCTCAAAGATCCTCGATTATTCTGATCAAATAAGCCATAAAAGAGAAAAATCCAATCAAGATAATAAATGATAGCAAGTTCTTTAGTATTGGCAATGGGCTAATAGGGATAAACAAAGTGTGCCGACCCTCATGGAGCTTCCATTTTATTAGGGTTATCTACAGCATGTTCAAAGATATCTAGGTATAATCATTTAATGGAGCATAAAAGGAAGTTGACATTTTAGGTGAGCCTTGGAAGATAAACACTTTGAGATATGAGGACTATCCTCTAGGCCTGGGAGACGGTTTGCACAAGGGCCCAGAGGTAGGAGATAGAAGGAGAGAAGAAGAGCTTGCTCTATTCGCTCCATCCTGACTGGATGGATCATGGAAGAGATCTCAGAGACCACCAACCAATCAACAAGAGCATACCACATGCTGGCCCAAGGGATACAAAGACAAAAGGGAAAGAATCCTTGATCTCTGACAGGGGAAACAACCTATATACAATCTAATTAAGACTGGATCATGGGTTTGGGGAATGACAGCCCCCTTGCTCAGGAAAGAAATTAGGAAGTCTTTTAAGAAATAAAGAGAGGAGGGAATAGTTGTATTCATGTAGAGCAGCTGA
Source organism: Antechinus flavipes (assembly GCF_016432865.1). Taxonomy (NCBI): domain Eukaryota; kingdom Metazoa; phylum Chordata; class Mammalia; order Dasyuromorphia; family Dasyuridae; genus Antechinus; species Antechinus flavipes. The sequence continues at coordinate 656,711,802 of NC_067398.1, forward strand.
AGTCACTGAACAAGAACCTCCTCTACCACAAAGACAGCAAGGGATTATCAGGTCTTTTAAGTAAAGCCTTTTCTTGAGGATGGATCCTACTAACCCCCTATTCCACACCTAACTACCTTAAAGTTGAAAATGACTCAAAAGTCAATGGAGCAAACACAATTTATGCCAGGAAGACAAGAAGGCTGGCTACCCATGCCCAAGATGTGTCACAAGAGATCATTAAAGAAGCTTATTCCAAGGCAGCCCCAGTAAACTTTGGATAGAAAATGCCATCTGCATCCAGAAAAAGAATTATGGAGATTGAATGTGAATCAACACATGCTATGTTCATTTCTTTATTCTGTTTTAATGTTCCCCCTCTCTCATGGTTTTTTCCTCCCAACATGATTCATAAAGAAATACGTATTTTTAGAAAGTTAATATATGTATAACAAAAAAAATTTAAAAAAAAAAAAAAAAAAAGAGAGAAGCTTATGTTCAGAAAAGGAGATGTACTTGTCCCATGGCACACAGCCCATGCACTATCCTGGGACACATAAAACAGAAAAAGTAGAGAATCTTCAGCATACTGGCAGGGCCTTCTATAGAAGAACTCATGGAGAAACAATGGCAGGAATCATGAGAAATTTTGCAATCTCCACTGCTAACATGTGTATTTAAATACATAAGGGATATATAAAAAAGTGGAATTCTGGAATCTAGCTCCCTTTCATCTCTCTTTCGCAGTCTAATAAGGCTGAAAACAAAACTTTAATTTAAATCAATTCCGTAAGAATTTGAAGAGCATCTTTAAAGGGCTCACCTACTTCTTATCTCCCAGGAAGATAATGGAAATAAAAGAATGAAAGAGAAGTTCTTGCCACAATTGCTAAGGCTTCTTACTGTAAAGATAGGCAGACAGACACACTTTCCCACCTCCTATGTCCATACCTGTCCATCCACAGGCTCGATCTGCTGCAGGGTAGCCAACACAAAGACTGCAGTCTTGCCCATTCCAGACTTGGCTTGGCACAAGACATCCATTCCCAATATGGCTTGGGGAATACATTCATGCTGGACTGAGAAAGAAACAGTATTTCTCTAAGTAGGGGAATATGATGTGAAGATTAATGGTCTTGGAATCAGAAGACCCAACTTCTTATCCCAGCTCTGCAATGGGCTCATTGTGTCACTTTAGGCAAATCATTTAAGCAATTTAAGACACATCCTCTCAATCTATTAAACAGACATGATTATATCTAACTTGCTTACCTCACAGGATTGGTGGGAGAATGGGATAATGCAAGCAAAAGGTGCTAAGCAAAAATAAGGAATTATTGTTAAGTGAGAAAATAAGTCCGTATAAGTCTTTATTTTAGTAAACTGAGCAGGCCCAAAGTAAAGAATTGAGAACACCTGATCAGAAAGGACTTAAATAGAGCTTTTCAGTTCTTGAGGAGTGAAGGGCTAAAGAAGGATTTTCATATACCACAATTTACTCAACCATTCTCTAATTGATAGACATCCATTCATTTTCCAGCTTCTAGCCACTACAAACAGGGCTGCCACAAACATTTTGGCACATACAGGTCCCTTTCCTTTCTTTAGTATCTCTTTGGGGTATAAGCCCAGTAGTAGCACTGCTGGATCAAAGGATATGCACAGCTTGATAACTTTTTGAGCATAGTTCCAAATTGCTCTCCAGAATGGCTGGATGTGTTCACAATTCCACCAACAATGTATCAGTGTCCCTGTTTTCCCCCATCCCCTCCAACATTCCCCATTATCTTTCCCTGTCATTCTAGCCAATCTGACAGGTGTGTAGTGGTAGCTCAGAGTTGTCTTAATTTGCATTTCTCTGATTAATAATGATTTGGAGCATATTTTCATATGTCTATAAATAGTTTCAATTTCTTCGTCTGAGAATTGTCTGTTCATATCCTTTGACCATTTATCAATTGGAGAATGGTTTGATTTCTTATAGATTAGGGTCAGTTCTCTATATATTTTGGAAATGAGGCCTTTATCAGAACTAAAGAAGGATTTTCAAAAGACAGAAAACAACTAAGGAGGTGCCTAAGCACATATCACCAGTAATGGAAGTGGGGAGGGGAACAGAGGGAGGTGATTTCTAATTAGTTTTTGATGTCTTTACCATAGAGACTAAACTAAATAATTGCTGTTCTAGATGAACAAATTTTAAAAATCAGATAATACATGTAAAGCATTTTGCAAACTTAACAATGCTGTATAAATGTTAGCCATTATTATAAATCATAAATGTTACCCTATTTCTGTGAATAGCTGGGATTGTGAAGATGAGAAGGAGAAAAGGCCTACCTTCAGATGGATGTTCAAAGCCACAGTCCACAATAGCCCTCAGGAGCTCTGGCTTCAGAAGGAAATCCCTGAAGCCTGAGCTATGAATGGAGACATAAGAGCCCTTCACGTCCTTCTTAGCAGGGGTGGGCGTGCTCTCTGTCATGGGCTGGGGCTCCTCATCCTCTTCATAATCAAGCAGTTCATTTTCTACGTCTTGTTCAGCCATTCCGTCCTGAGGAGAGAAGATATAGCCTCATCAACAGAGGGAAGGAAGAATGGACAGTACCAGCCTCTCTAACAGCAACTGAGAGAGAAAGGACATGGGTCAATCACATAAAATCAAGACAAAAAAACAAATAGATCATTTTCAATCCCTGGATATCTCAAGAGACCAAAAAGTCATTCTGCGCTGTCCATTAAAATTTGTTAGAAATTCTAACTCCTCAAATCAAAGATGCCAGCAAGCATCATGAATCCTGCCCTCATCAAGTCCATTTCTACCTGGCAACAACAAATATTTGAATACTTGTGTTCAATATTTGTCTGCACTCTGAGGGAAGATGGGATAAGTACTCTGAGCCTCAGATGGGGAAAACTCACCACCTAAGCAGGACAAGACCATTTAGAGAATGCCATAAGGTAGAAAAGTACAGTTCAGTGCTAAGATTGGACAGACTGCTACTATAGAGCCCCAAATTAAAACTGCCCTTTCTTCCTCTATTTGGGGCTCATACCAGACCATCCTTAGTTAGAATACTTTGATTAAAGGGCCTCTTGCCAAGTTGTAGATCTATTCCAGAAAATACATGATAAGTCCTATTTCTATCACCTAAGCTTCTTAATTAGGCTAATAGAGCTTGAAAATAAGAATCCAATTAAAAGACAGTACTTATTTTTATTTTAAGCCATGTGTTAAAATGTATTCATGACAAAGCCTTGTAGTTAAAAAAAAAATAAACCAACATTCTCTGTCATAAATTCTGGGAACTTCAAATCCAGAGAGGAAGACAAAGACAAGACAAAGTAGTGTCTTCTTTCCTTAGACTCTGCAACAGTGTCTTTTTGATCGATTAAAACAAAACAACAAAACCTCTAGCAATACCTTTCTCTCTCAATACCAGAAATATCTATTGTTATTCTCCCACCTTTGGGATTCCAAAAATAAAGGTTAAAAAATATTCATTTCAGTCATCAAGAATATTACATTTTTTTCTCCTGAGATTCAGTCTCAAGCTACTTAAAATTTTATGGGCCTCAGAATCTAGCTACAGGTTGCTGGCTCTTATCCACACAGGAACTAGGTGCTCAGCTTAAAGAAGTAACAATTTATGAGCCCCCTAATGGATATGTAACTTAAGCTGGCAATTATAACTTTAAAGAACAATAAGAAAAATTTAGAAAAGTCACTCATCACACAAGCCTTTCCATTCTCTTTTGACCCTGTATTAGCCTGAATGGTTATCCCATAAGTCTCATAAGCGCCTTGGAATTTATAAACCAATTATTTTTAACTTTTAATTTTTAGTTTCACATCCTTTCCTCCATCCATCCTCTCGAATTCCTAAGAAACCTCTAAAAAAGTTTTCTCAAGTCCATTTATAGAAATTTTAGCACAAGTCTACAAGACTGCGTATTTTCAGACAGGACTGTTAAAACCCATCTTTCCAAGTGAACTTGCTACTACTTTGAAAAAATTTCCTGGATCAAATCAAAATCCCTCAAATAGCGAGAGACTCCAAACCTAGACCAGCAGGGAAAAATATCTGGCAAGTTATTGAAAAGGTACTTAAGGTCTCAAACATATGGAACTACGACAACTGGAGAAGGCTTGCTTATTTATGGTGAGGTTGGGCATGGGGTTGTTATTTTCAGTCACTGTAATTCACTAAGTCCCTAGGGAGAAGAGGAATAACAGTTGCAAAAGTGAGAGCTCCCATTCATGAAATCCCAGCTGTCTAAACTAATTAGTTAGACATAAAGACCTGGAGTCAGACATTTTGTCCAATCCGCACAAGAGAGGACTGCACGAAACAGGATGACAGACAGGAAAGGGTCAGTCATGAAACGGACATTTCTCGGTAGGGTTCACTAAAGCTTGTGCATGCGGGGGATCCCCACCAAAGCACAAATAGGGGGGGCTCCCCATAAAACCCAAGCATTGGGAGGGGGTCGTCGGCATGGAGAGATGCGGGAGGCTAGCTTTTGATGACCCTCAATCCAATTCAGCCTCGAGCCTTTTCCTTCGGCCTCCCCCACTCGGGTCTCGGGGTGCATTAGACAGTTTTGGGGACTGTAGTTTCGCGAGAGCAGGGAGTGATCGCGGCAGGAGGCGCTAGGCCCTTTACAACTCTCCCGCCCCATGCGGGCCGAACGCCTTCCCCAGTCCGGAGCCCCAACGGTCGGTCGGCCCCCGCGGTGGCGCGCGCGCGCCCCCAGCCCGGACTTCGACTCCGCCCCCGCCCCTGCCCCTGACCGGCGCGCGGCGGCGCGCGCAGTTTCCACTCCTAGGCCCCGGCCATCTCAGCCTCGCCTCGTGCATGCCCCCTCAATTTCAGCCCCAAAGCCTTTCCCTGCCCGACCCCGCTCCGGCGCAGCCCGACCTTCGTCCCTTAACGGCCTGCGCCCCCTCCTCCGCCGCGTACCTCTAAGTTAAACGCTTCTTCCCGGGTACCTACCCACGTTCCAAGCCAAGAGTTAACTAAGGCAAGATCTCGCGCTCGAGCGGAAACCGCCTTCCTTCTTCTTTCTCTTCCTCCTAAAGTTGGTGCACCACCTCCAAACTTCCCAGCCAACTTGCCTCCTTCACTGGGCTATTGGCCTTTCACTCAGAAGGGACTAAGTTCTGATTGGCTTATTGGTTTTAACCGCGCAAGTTACAGAGGGGGAAGGGACGATCCTAATGTTTCATTGGGTAAAATCTACGTCGATGCGAGCAAAAGCCTTTCTGAGTGGTCAAATTAATTCTAAGGGGATGGGACCATGTGACCAGGCTCGGCTATTACGTACTTACTGCCATGTTTAATAATGGCAAGATTATCTAGTGAAGCCTATCTGGGGCATTGTGCATTGTGGGTAGAAAGGACCTGAACTATAGATGATTCTCCTGCGGAGCTACACTGTGGGAGTTCTATCCCAGCTTATCCAAAGCTACAAAAACATTGTAATTAACAATTCTGACACTCAGACCAAATCCCACAAAGCACGCTCAAGTGCTTCCCAAACAATTTTTTAAAAATAAATTCGGTTAATGAACTGGAGGAGTCCTCAGCACCCAAAGGAAAGGAAAGAAACAGAAAGGAAAGAGATAATAGGAAAGAGTCAGAGATTATGGAAAAGCCGGGGTAGGTCAGAGAGGGTGTCCAGGAACAGCTCTCCATGGTGTTATCTTCTATTTTGACTATTCCTGCGACTTAAGCACCAAGATAGGTAGTTTCCACCTACTCCAGGTACTCCAAAATGGACCAACACAGGGTCCTTTTCACTTGAAAACGAAGCTCTTCCCCTTTCTCTTCTTCTCCCAAATCCATGCCTTTTCACTTGTTGTTTCTTATACTTGAAATACAATCCCTCCTCAATTCACCTGTTGGTTTCTTTCAAAACTAGATTCAAAATGCACCATATGCAAGAGTTCACCCCCTTTCTTTGAGTTCCTTCCACCTGATATTCTCTCCCATTTAGTGTCTTTATCCTAGATCACTGCTTTATTGTGGTTGAGGGACTTGTGAAGCTCACTTAAACGAGGAGCTATGCCATGCAGGGTTACCCAAAACTGCCTGGGTGTAGTAAAGATTTCAGGTGATCTAATGGAATAGTATGACAAAACACTTCAATAACCGTATAAACTATATTAAAGAATGAAGGATAAACTGTATTAAAATGAAAAAGATATACTACAAGCAGCTCAGATACTAATGAAACAATTGGATCAAAGCTAAAAGGTCTGGTGAAATGTGTCTTGGTGATGGAAGGAAAATCTGGTGCCATTAAAAAAAAAAAATCAGTATTAGGTATGATCCTGGAATGTAAACTCTATGAACCAAGATAAGCTGCATGTGGTCAAACAAGATATGAAAAGATTAACAACCACCTCTTATATAAAAGAGGATGGCAGAGGATGAGATAGATAGGTAGTATCATGGAAACAATGAACATGAGCTTGGACAGACCTCAGGAAGTAAAAGAGGTCAGAAGGACATGACTGAACAACAAATATCTGATATTTATATGGTTATCTGTAACTTGTCTTCCCCACTGATACAAGTGTTACATAAGGGCATAAATTTCTTTGTATCTCTTGTGCTTCATAAACAATAAATGCTTATTGACTGACTCACAGCTCTGGAAAAGGGAAAAATTTAGTTACTTCTCCTTAAATTTCTGTGTCCAAGGATAAAGCCCCAAACAGTCAACTCTGGTTCCTAGTAGCCAGGAGATGAATTGTCCTATGTGTGCAACAGCAAATAGGTCAGGATAACTAGATGGCAAAGTCCACGAAGGGGAATAATGTTTAAAATGGCTAAAAAAGCAAAAAGAGGCCACATTGTGAGAATCTTTACATATGAAATAGAGACATTTATATTCACTGTAGGCATTAGAGTTTAATGGGCATGAAAGAGATAAATAAAAGACTCCCTGCACTCCCTCATTGGTACCTACTTTCAAGGAGCTCAAGTAAAGCCTGCTCAAATGATTCAGAATTCTTAAGGGAAATTTGAGAATACAGAAGTCACTTTCAATCAAAGTAATCCCAAGGGCTTCATGGAAGAGAGAAAGACTTGAACTGGACCAAAAAAGAAGAGAGGGCATTCCCCTAATCCTATATTTTTAGTATTTTCTAGTTAAGGAAATAGGCCCAGAAAGGAAGAAACATGATCTAATTAAAAGATAACCGGACTTGGAGTCAAAAGACTTCAGTGTAGTCCCAGTTCCCACAAATGCAACTATGGAGATCTAGGTTCCATTTCTGCATTCTCTGTAAACTTGTTGAAGTTACTTGTTGCTTTCAGTCTGTAATGCTGTCTGATTCTGAGATACTTTTAGTAAATGACAAACAAACTGGTTAGAGCCCAAATAGATTCCCTCCCAGATAAGGAAGTTATAATGTTACAAAGGTAACAAAGGAGTTATAATGTTACCTATATACTACTACTTCTCAAAGAAACTGTTGCTACTTTCAGCTACAGAAGTCTTACCCTCACCAGACTGACAAGTCACATGTGACTCTATGAGTTCTCCCCATATAGGTCTATGGAGAATAGAAATATCTAAAATTGCTTGATCAATACTTCTGTAGAAAAAAAGAAATAATCCTTAAACAGTAAAGAGCCTATGTAACCCTTGGACCAGAATCCCAACTTTTACATTTACTCTTTCTTGTCGTTCAGTTATTTTAGTCTTGTTCAACTCTTCAAATCCCCTGTGAAAGTTTTTGTTGGCAAAGATAGTGGAGTGGTTTACCATTTCCTTCTCCAGCTCATTTAACAGATAAGGAAACTGAAGCAAACTAGGTTAAGTGATTTGCCCAGGGTCACACCTAGTAAATGTCTGAGGTCAGATCTGAACTTGAAAAAGTCTTTCTGACTCCAGCCCTAGGGTTCTATACATTTTGACATTTAATTGTTCTTTAACCCTTTCTATTATTGGTAAATCTGAAAGTAAAAGTTTCCCTTGGAAGCTTGCATATATTTACCCTTTTATCTGAATAGCTTCTCCTGATTCTCCCAGTTGTTGGTGTCCTTCATGTCTCTAAAATAATGAGGTGTTTACACTATGTGTAAGTATACATAGGATACATAAAATTTCACTTCATTTTAATTATTTTAACTTTTGAATACATCTCAATCAATCATAGGCATTAACTAAAGAAAAGAAATCTGATTAAAGAAGAGAGTAACACAATTAAAAGCAAAAATACCTTTGAGTTGATAAATAAAACTAGGGGTAAATTTTAAAACAATTAATTAGACAAGCAGCTAAATAACCTGATTAAGACTGAAAGAAAACTAACTTGTTGCTATCAAAAATGAAAGAAAAAAATGAACTAGGAAAAATTGAACAGGAAATAAAAGAAATTGTTAGAAACTGATTTGCCCAATTATATGCCTACAAAATGACAACTTAGAAGAAACCGATGAATGTTTTAAAATATTTAAAATACTCAGGTTAATGAAAAATGTAAAGGACCCATTATCAATAAAAGAAATTGGACAAGCCTTACGTTAACTTCTAAAGAAAAAAATCCAGAACCAGGGGGATTAAGTGAATTCTAGCAAACATTCAAATGACAATTCCAATACTGAACAGACTATTTACAATAATAAGATATCCTTCTAATTTTTTGTTTGATTCAATTATGATCATGAAACCTAAACTAGGAAGAGACTTTCTGTCTCATTGACAGAATATTGCAGACCAATATCTCCAAGAAACATTAATGCAAAAAATGTGAATAAATTATTAGCAAGTATGACACAGCAACATATTTAAAAATATTATGCATGATAGCTAGTTTGGATTCTAACCAAAAATGTAGAATTGGTTCAAAGACTATAAATACAATATACAATGTTAATAATATGGATAATAAAATCATTGTTATATCAATTGATGCTGAAAGAGCTTTTGACAAAATCTAACACTCATTTCTATTTTAAAAAACATAACCAAAAAAAAAAAAAAACCCCTACAAATCACAGGAATAAGTGGATGTTTCCCTAATATAATTACTATTCCCCCCACCCCAGTGGAGGCAATTGGGGTTAAGTGGCTTGCCTAGGGTCACACAGGTAGGACCTGTTAAATGTCTGAGGCAAAATTTGAATTCAAGTCCTCCTGATTTCAGGGCTGGTACTCTATCCACTTTGCCACCTAGCTGCCCCTATAATTAGTACATTTAAAAAGTTTTATTGACATTTTGTTTTTACATTTAGAGATTACTTCCTATTATATGAGAATTCTCCTCTAACAAAGTAAAACAAATAATAGTATCCACAGCTGAAAGTATGCAAAATTTCACAAATCTCTAGAGTCCCTCACCTGTTTCAAAAAACCATCAGAAATCTATTTTTTCCCTTCTCATTGACAAAAAAAGAAAAGAAAATCCTTGTAACAAATATATTTGTATATATACAAATATGTTGTATGTCTTTCTGTACCTTAAATTCATCACCTCTCTGACATGAATATATTTCACCATTATCTGCTGGAACACAAATGGTCATTATTATTGATCATAGTTCTAATAACAAAATTACTTGGTTTTTATAGTGTTATTGTTCTTATGCAAATTGTTATCCTGATTCTGTTCATTTCATTCTTCATCATAATAAGTCTTTAATATCATTAATTTTACAATATTGATGTTATAATATAAAGCGTTCTTTTGGTTCTGCTTACTTCACTCTGTATCAATTCACCTAAGTGTTTCCATGTCTTTTTAAAATCCTCTTCTTTCCTCATTTCTTACAGTATTCCATGGCATTCATATATCACAACTTATTTGACATTTCTCAATTAATAGGCATCTCTTTAATTTCCCACTTTTTTACTGTCACAAAAAATAAAACAACAAAAAAAAAACTGTTATAAATATTTTTGTACCTGTGGGACCTTATCCTCTTTCTTTGAGTTCTTTTGGTATAGGTAATGTTATGGCTGAATCACACATTGTTTAGTAACTTTTTCAGTATAATTTTAAATTACATTCTATCAATTCTCTAGTCTATCCACAATGTTATCAATGTGTCTATTTTCCCATAGCTCCTCCAACATTTATGATTTTTTGGTCATTTTTGCCACTATAATGAATATGAAATAACATCTCAGAATTGCTTTAATTTTTATTTCACTAATTAGTAGTGATTTCAAGCATTTTTTTTAATATGAGCACCTAGGTTTCTTCCCTTGAGAAGACAATTCTCAGACGAAGAAATTAAAACTATAGACATATGAAAATATGCTCCAAATCATTATTAGTCAGAGAAATGCAAATTAAGACAACTCTGAGATATCTCTACACACCTGTCAGATTGGCTAGAATGATAGGGAAAGATAATGCGGAATGCTGGAGGGGATGTGGGAAAACAGGGACACTGATACATTATTGGTGGAATTGTGAACACATCCAGCCATTCTGGAGAGTAATTTGGAACTGTGCTCAAAAAGTTATCAAACTGTGCATACCCTTTGATCCAGCAGTGTTTCTACTGGGCTTATACCCCAAAGAGATACTAAAGAAGGGAAAGGGACCTGTATGTGCCAAAATGTTTGTGGCAGCCCTGTTTGTAGTGGCTAGAAGCTGGAAAATGAATGGATGCCCATCAATTGGAGAATGGTTGAGTAAATTGTGGTATATGAACATTATGGAATATTATTGTTCTGTAAGAAATGACCAGCAGGATAAATACAGAGAGGCTTGGAGAGACTTACATGAACTGATGCTAAGTGAAATGAGCAGAACCAGGAGATCATTATATACCTCAACAACAATACTGTTTGAGGATGTTTTCTGATGGAAGTGGATCTCTTCGATAAAGAGAGCTAATTCAGTTTCAACTGATCAAGGATGGACAGAAGCAGCTACACCCAAAGAAAGAACACTGGGAAATGAATATAAACTGCTTGCATTTTTGTTTTTCTTCCCAGGTTATTTATAGCTTCTGAATTCAATTCTCCCTGTGCAACAAGAGAACTATTTGGTTCTGCACACATATATTGTATCTAGGATATACTGTAACCTATTTAACATGTAAAGGACTGCTTGCCATCTGAGGGAGGGGGTAGAGGGAGGGAGGGGAAAAATCAGAACAGAAGTGAGTGCTAGGGATAATGCTGTAAAAAAATTTCCCTAGCATGGGTTCTGTCAATAAAAAGTTACTTAAAAAAAAAAAAGAGAGAGAGAGAGAGAGAGAGAATAGTCTATTTATATCCTTAGACAGGAAAGCATGATATATATTCGAGAAAACTTAGAGGACTTTCTAATAAAATCAAGGATAAAGCAAAAATATCCATCAGCATCAATAATATTTAGCATACTACTAGCTACGTATAAGACAAGAGAAGCAAAGAGAAAACAAAATTATTGAGTTTTACAGATATATATGTATAATATATTTAGAAGTCAACTAAAAATTAACTGAAATAACTTCAGCACAATTATAAAATATTAGATCCACATAAGTCATCAGCATTCTTATATATTACTAACAAAATCAAGCAAGGAAATCTAGAAAAAGATATGCCATTCAAAACAATTACAGAAGCTATAAAATATTTAGTAGTGTGTCTACAGATTCACCCTGGGACCATATAAATCTAACTATAAAATGTTTTTTGGTTAAACAATGACAAACCTAAATTATTAAAGAAACTTTAACTACTCAAGGATAGTTCAAGCCAATATAATGACAATACTTTCTAAATTATTTATTCTATGCCATGTTAATAGAACTCAAAAGAATATTTTACAAAACCAGAAAAAATAGCAGAATTCATATGAAGGGACAAAAGGTAAACAATTTCAAGTGTAATATTTTTTAAGTAGGAAAGAAGGAGGTCTATCTGTATCAGATTTCAATCTGTGCTACAAAACAGTAATCATTTAAACAGTTTGGTAATCAGTTATTATTTATTAAGCACATACTATGTATGCTACATGCTACATACTATGCTATGCACTGGTAATTGTTTTTAAAAAGGGAAGGGGGGTGAAGCTAAGTGGCATAGTAGATAGAGCACTAGCCCTGAAGTCAGGAGGACCTAAGGACACTTAATACTTCCCAACTGGGTGACCCTGGGCAAGTCACTTAACCCCAATTGCCTCGGGGGGAGTGGGGGGAATCATGATGTGGAGAAGGGAATCTATCAATAGAAGAGATAAAGTACACTGCATAAAAAAGGAAGCAAAAAAAAAAAAAAAACCAAAAACTAGAGTAGCACAGTGTTTGGTAAACTCAAGTATCCCATATACTAAGGAAAGAACTTGCTATTTGAAAAAAAAAAAAATCCTGAGAAAATGGAACAACAACAGGGCAGAAATTGTTTTAGACTACTACTTTCTATCATATACCAGTTTAAGTTCCAAATGGGTTTGACTTAGATATTTTTTTAAATTACAGCTGGGACCGCTAGGTGGTGCAATGGAGTGGATAGAACATAGGCCCTGGAGTCAGGACACATGATAACAGTTGTGAGACTGGGAACAAGGTACCCATCTTTAATTGCCTTCCCCATCTATTCCCATCCCCATCCCCAGCCCCCCCCCCAAAAAAAAATCACAGAATAAACAAATCAGAGGAGCAAGGAAGCAATTCCATTTTAAATCTATGAATAAAGGAAGAATCAATGAATAAATGATAAAGACAATCATACAAGATATAATGGACAGTATTGATTATATGAAATTTTAAAATTTTTGCACAAGCAAATATAATGTAAAAATTAAAAAGGGAAGCCAATAACTGGGGATATGGGGAAATCCTTGCAATAAGTTTATCTCATAAGGGCTTCATTTCCAAAGAAATGATTCAAATATATGTCTTAAGAGCCATTTCCCAGTTATATCCCCTTAGTATAGTAACAGAAAGTTTTCCAAAAAAGAAACCCAAGTTATCAACAATCATGAGAAAATGTTTAATACCTTTAATAAGCAGAGAAATGAAAATTAAAGTAACTTTAAAGTTTCATCTCACACCCATCAGACTGATAGAAATGACAAATGCTAGAGGCAATACATTAGTATTCCATTGATAGAGCTGTTCAACCATTCTGGAAAGCAAATATGCCTATTCATATGCTAAACTGTCATATCTTTTGGCCTGGCTAAACTAGGCCTTTACCTCCCAAAAAAATTAAGGAAAAGAGAAAAAGATCTATATGAACAAAAACATTTAAGACACATTATAGACAAAATTGGAAACAAAGGTGCTATCCTTTTGGGGAATAACTAAACAAATTATAGTATATTAATATATGAAATAATATTATTACATAAGAAGTGACTTAAGTGGATTAATTTCAAAGGAAACTTAGAAATTCTTTCTGAACAAATGCAGATCCACATAAGCAGAACTAGGAGAACTATGTATTACAACATTTAGAGAAAAATATCTTTGAAGAACTTAGCCCATTTTATTTCTTAGGTTCAAAATAAAATATATACAATTAAAAAAATAACAACAAAGGACTTAGAATCCTGATCAATGCAATAATAAATCACAATTCCAAATGAATGGAGATGATGCATGCCATTCACCTCATTTCTCAGAAAGGTGATTAATTTGAAATCTAGAAAGATTTATACATTTTCAAACATAACTAACATGGGATTTTGTTTTATTGGATTATGTAAATATGTTTTGAAGTGTTTTTTATCATTGGGAAGCAGAATGGTGGAAGGAACAATAGATAAAAATGCTTGTTATTTTAAAAATTAAAGAGAAAATCTTTGAAAGTCATTTGATGGAGTGAAGTGATGGTTATCTATATATGAATATTGAGATCATTAGCACTGGGGATAAACATTTCAGTGAACTGAGAGGGAGGAGAGGGCAATCCTTCTCTGTCTCTTGAATTCCTGGGGGAAGTGGAGGAAGAGGAGCATTTTGGCCTGGAGTTGCTCTCCTCCTATCTTCTTGTCTTGAGGAGTTAGCTTCCCAGTGATGTCCTAGCATCTTTGCAGGACTAATTTACAGAAATACCAGCAAAGATTCAATATGCTCAAGAGGAACTTTGTACCCCATAAATGGAAGAAAAGGACTTCTAATTATTACGAGCTAAACATTGCCTATTGCCCCTTGTCACATAAATTATTTAAACTTGAGTCCACTGGACTCTTTTGTTTTGAAACAGTTGGAGTTAAGTGACTTGCCCAGGGTCATATAGCTAGTAAGTATCTGAAGTCAGCTTTGAACTCCTGTCCTCCTGAATTCAGGCTGATACTCTATCTACTTCTCCTTCTAGCTGCTCTTCCCCTGGATCCTTCATGCACTTATAGGAGAGTTATCACACACTTTGGGGGATATTTTGTACAAACTATTTTTGCTGTACCATTTAATAAATATGCCCGTATAAAAGCTACTGAAGGCTGGTAGACTAAATGAGTTTTAACTGCTAATATATTTGGGGAGAAGGGGAGCAGAACAGGAAGCATGTCAGTGGAAGATTTAGCCAACAGCATTAGAAAATCACCCCTGATTCCTCAGGTGTGGGTTAGACTAGAATTTTGAAGGGGGATATAGCCTTGTTCCAAAATCTGAAATTAATCTGTGAGAATGGGTGTTGGGATAAAGATTTTCAGGACTTATTGGATAATGTGTATATTTTACATTTATTTCTGTGTTTACTTATTGTTTCCCTCCAGTAGAATAGAAATACTTAATAACTGCTATTTTCATCTTCTGTTTCCATATACCCAGTACCTAGCAGAGTATACAGGATATGTGCAGAATGAATCACTGAGTTATTTCTGTGTATCTCTCCCTATTCAATTGTCTCTCTCTCCATATAAACATGTAATTTACATATTATATATAAATAAATATTTATGTATATAGAGCATATATTTATAGTCCTCTATCACATAATAATATACATATTAAGTAAATATTACTAAATACATTAATATGAATATTACTAATAATTATCTAATACATGTATATCTTTACCTAATATATTTCATATAGTATATAATACATAATATGCATATATTACATAAGACACAATGTGTTGGCGTACATAGACATTACATCCATGAAGAGTGACCAACAAAGCTCTTTCCTCTAGCAGATCATTACCCTTAGGAATACCTTTATTCTCACCTCATGAGAGATCAGCAACCCACCATCTGAAGATACATGATTCTTCAGAACAAGCCCATAAGCTGCGGATGAACCTTAGTTCCTCTGACTGGCTACTGGTCGCTACTTCAGGCTTTGAAGTAGTGCTCTAGTCTCTGTTCATTTTTTATATCTGTGTCCATCCTTTTTTTAAAGGCCAAGTCTATGAGTGCAGATCAAATTAATATTAGTGATGAATAATTCAAAGTAATCAAAGTAATATTAGTGATATTCCAAATGTAATATCACTGGGGAAGTTGTCATCTTGTATTAAGAAGTATCTCCAATCTAGGTCACGTGAGCAACAAGATAGAGGATCCCCACAATCTCTCAAACCTTTCTAAATTATACACCAAAGATAAAGTAACTTCAGTTTTCTCCATGGTCTAGAATATCTAGAATCCAAAAAGTTACAAAAACAATCCCAAACTGATGCTCAATGATCCTGAGCTCACTCAGTACCCCTTCCCTACTTCTAACAGACTAAAGGATATAACACAAGCTTACAACAAAAGCAATCAATATCTGGTCATCCCTCCCCCCCACTCCTTTTATTACTAGCCCCAGTCTGTATAAATTTGATCTGGTCGTTATAGACAGCCAGTATAAGTGTAACCCACAAAGAGCAAAAGTTTGTCATAACACCAGTTTTGCAAAGCTCCACATTGTCAGTTCAGATCAAAAAACTTAACAGAGAGAATGGGACAGAAAAGCAGAACAGGTCACTGTGTGACTGGAGGGGCTATGAAGCACTCCACTAAAGCTGAGGGAAAGAGCATAGCAACTAGCTAGGGCCAGTTTTGACCACTCAAAAGTTACTTGAGGCTGAGATCTAGGTTAATGAACCATGAATTGCCTGACATGGAAGAAGACTGAGATACTTCAAGATCCAGCCACAATCAGAGGGAAGGGTATCAGAAAATGAATGATAGGGGGAAATTAAGGGAGGAGGAGAAGAAAGGAGAAATTGAAATGATCAGAATTCAGGAAGTTGAAAATTCAAAGATTTTGAACATAAGCAGATAAATCTGTGAGGAAACAGAAGCAACAGAAGGAAATATGGCCTTTAGAGCTAGTAAATTAGTTCAGGCATCTATGAATAAATACTGCAAAACAAAGGAAAATGATCCAACTCTTGTTGAAACAGAGGACTTTGTGGAATGTGAAGAGAACATGAGAATATGCTGTTCCTCTGAGGTTTAAAAAGGGGTTTCTTAAACTTTTCCCACTAGTCTTCCCTTTTTGCCAGAGAAATTTTTATACAATTCTCTATATAAAATAAGGATACAAATCAAACATTTACTGATAATACATCTTAATTTGTTAATCCCCACATTCAATTATGGAATCCCATGTGGGGTCACCACTCACAGTTCAAGAAGCTTTGGTTTAAAAGAAAAATTACAATTATGAGAGACAAATTTATGGCCTGCATAATGAAAAGAATAGAAAAATGGAATCTGTAAGGACAGCCTCAACAAAGAAACAAAAGAAAGAATAATATATTGGGAATGCAAATACATAGAAGTAAAGGATAATCTGAGAGAAGCAAATATGTATATATATATATATGTATATATCAAATATAGATATGTGTGTGTATCAAATATATGTGTGTATATATATATTAATATATATATCACTGTGTAAGCAAAACATAGAAGATAGGGTATAGAGAGACAACCTAAGGATCATAGATCATAGAAAATTCAAAGATTTTGAACAGAAGCAGATAAATCTGTGAGGAAATAGAAGCAACAGAAGGAAATATGGCCTTCATATTTCCCAGAAGAGATCATAGAAGAGCTACCCAGCACTTCTAAACATAGAGAGGCTGCAAACTCCAAGATATACAGTGGTTAAATTGATTAAATTTATATTTAATAAACTGATTAAATTCAATTTAATTCAGAAACAAGAAGATCTGCAAGGGACTGGGAGAAAGACCCTGATAAGCCAATAATAATAAATCAGACATTTATATAGTTGCCAGGTACTATGCTAAGTGCTGTACAAATATCTCATTTTATTTTCACAACAATCCTGGGAGGTATGTACAATTAATAAAAACCTTAAAATATAAATATGCTATTGATATAAATACAAAGAAAAGGAAAAAAAAATATGTATATATATGCACATGCGTGCACACACACACACACAAACACACACATATCATCAAACCTAGAACAAAGGTCCAATCTTTTAACTTTCTCTTTCTTCTCAAATCCTTTTAGCTCTAATTTTCTGGCTCCATTATTCAACTAAAATAGTGGCCTTTTCTCATTTCTCACCTTTCTTGACCTTGCTATTGATCACCTTTCTTTTGGTTCCCCTCCTACCTATATTTGTTCCCTATCTCTTTTGTTAGATCTTTATCCATGCCATGCCCTCTATTAATGAGTGTCTCTGAGGACCCAGTACTCAACTCACTTTTATCTCTCAATTATCATCTCTATGTAGATAAGTCCTAGATTTGCCTATCCAGTGTTAGTATTGCTCTAGAATTTCAGTCCTTTGTCACTGTCTTTTGGACTTCTGGAACTGGGCATTTCAAACTCAACACAATCAAGATTGTACTCATTATCTTCTCCCTTCCTCCAACACTACCCCCTTCCCAACTTCTCTACTGCTATTGAAGATAACACTTGTTCTAGTCACTTAGATTCTGACATCTTCTGTGTAATCCTCAAATACTCACTTTTATTCACCCCGTATTTAATATTAATTCTTTCTAACATCACAACTCTCACATTTATCCTCTTTTCTCCACTCACAAGCACAGCTCTAATTCAGTCCCTTATAACATTATGCTTTTATCATTGTAGTAATAAATTCTAGTCTCCCTGCTTCAAGTCTTTCTCCACTCCATTCCATCTTCCACCCATTTGTCAAAATGATCTTCCTAAGACATTGTTCTGACCAGAGCATTCCTTACCCCCAGCACAGTAAACTACTGGCTCTCTATTACCTCCAAGATCAAATATAAAAATCCTCTATTTGGCTTTTAAAACTCATCATAACCTAGCTTTCTACTTTTACAGTTTTCTTACATTTTTTCTCACTTTTTTCTATTTAATATCCACCAACACTGTTGCCTTGTCTGTTGCTTTCATGTGATTCCATCCTTTTTCATTGCTTCTCTCCCTGCTCACATACACCTCCCAGCTTTTAGGGCTTTGGTTAGGGCAGGTAAAAAAGTGAGAATCCTTTCCTGGTCCCACAATTGTTAGTGCCTTCTGTCTTGAGACTACCTCTTATTTCCACTGCATTATCTTATATGTATATAATTGTTTGAATGTAATCATATATAGATTATGAGTCTTTTGAGGACAGAGCTCTTGTTTTTGCCCTTCTTTGTAGCCCTAGTCCTTAGTACAGTGATCTAAATTCAGAAAGTGCTTAATAGATACATTGATTAATTAACTTTCTTGGACTATTGCTAGCTAATTGGTTTCTCTGCCTCAAATTTTCAAATTTCTCCCCATTCAATTCTATCCTCTGTTTTTTTCCCTGTTAGAATAAGCTTTCTAAGCAACAAACTGGGAAAACATCTTCACAGTTAAAGGTTCTGATAAAGGCCTCATTTCCAAAATATATAGAGAATTGACTCAAATTTATAAGAAATCAAGCCATTCTCCAATTGATAAATGGTCAAAGGATATGAACAGACAATTTTCAGATGATGAAATTGAAACTATTACCACTCATATGAAAGAGTGTTCCAAATCACTATTGATCAGAGAAATGCAAATTAAGACAACTCTGAGATACCACTACACAGCTGTCAGATTGGCTAAGATGACAGGAAAAAAAGAATGATGAATGTTGGACGGGATGAGGGAAAATTGGGACACTAATGCATTGTTAGTGGAGTTGTGAATGAATCCAACCATTCTGGAGAGTAATCTGGAATTATGTCCAAAAAGTTATCAAACTGTGCATCCCTTTGATCCAGCAGTGTTTCTATTGGGCTTATATCCCAAAGAAATACTAAAGAAGGGAAAGGGACCTGTATGTGCCAAAATATACTTGTGGTAGTCCTGTTTGCAGTGGCTAGAAACTGGAAATTGAATGGATGCCCATCAATTGGAGAATGGCTGGGTAAATTGTGGTATATGAATGTTATAGAATATTATTGTTCTGTAAGAAATGACCAGCAGGATGAATACAGAGAGGCTCGGAGAGACTCACATGAATTGATGCTAAGTGAAATGAGCAGAACCAGGAGATCATTATATACCTCAACAACGATACTGTATGAAGATGTATTCTGCTGGAAGTGGATTTCTTTGACAAAGAGACCTAACTCAGTTTCAATTGATCAATGATGGACAGAAGCAGCTACACCCAAAGAAAGAACACTAGGAAATAAATGTAAACTATTTGCATTTTTGTTTTTCTTCCCAGGTTATTTTTACCTTCTGAATCCAATTCTTCCTGTGCAATAAGAGAACTGTTCTGTTCTGCTTACACATATTGTATCTAGGATATATTGCAACATATTTAACATATATAGGACTGCTTGCCATCTAGGGGAGGAGGTGGAGAGAGGGAGGGAAAAAATCGGAACAGAAGTGAGCGCAAGGGATAATGTTGTAAAAAATTACCCTGGCATGGGTTCTGTCAATAAAAAAGTTATTATTAAAAATAATAATAAGCTTCCTAAAAATGCAGGTCTGAATACATTTTCCTCCTATTTAATAAAGTCAAGTAACTCCCTATTACTTCTAGATCAAATATAAAGTCTTCTGTTTGGCATGTAAAGCTAGCTCTTCTTAATCTACTTTTCCTTCCTACTTTTCCATCTTTATTACACTTTATTTCATGGATTTTATAATCTGGCCACACCAGCCCCCCCTTTACTGCTCTTCTACTGCACTCTATTCTTTAAGTATAATCCATATATGCTCTGGAGATCCTTATCCCATTTCCTTCTCTTACATATTAGTCTTAGGTCCTGGGTAAGGCTATATGTCTTACAGGGTTCTAGTATAATTCTAAGTGTTTTTCTAATTTTATGACTCAAACCTCTATTAGTAAGGAGGTATGGTGATTTGCCCCAAGACTCAAAGTCAACCAGCCTTAAGTATGATTGTTTTGGGTTTTTGTTTTGTTTTGTTTTGTTTTGTTTTGTTTTGTTTTGTTTTGTTTTTCCAAAAACATCCTCCAAAGCGTGTGACAAACTCTCCTACGAGTACATAAAGAATCCGGGGGAAAGTAGCCTCAAGTTTTAGTTTGTGGCAAAGGGCTAATGCATAACTTCTGGTTGCTAGAACACCTTTTCTTCCATTCAGAAGGTGCACAAAAAACTCTCCCATTAGCATGGTGAATCTGTGTCCATTCTGTTCCTGACTCGTGATAATAGACACTGCTGTCAGCTAATCCAGGCATGCTGCTTGGACTTTGTGGAGAAGATGGGAAGTTCAACATCATCTGGGCTTTTTGAAGCTCACAAGGTCCTTCTCTGGACAAAGAGAGGGTGGAAAGAGACTTGTAGATATCAGAAGCTAAGTCCTTGCCTCCTTCCTTTCAACCTAGGTGGCTCCTCCTCAGGGATGTACTAGAAAGCTATCCTTGCTCTACTTTCTAAACTTGCCCAATTCCAGCTAACTAGAAGTTTTTATACAGTATGGGGATAATAGAATCAAATCCTGCAGCCACTAGAAACAGACTTCAAAAGGCTTTCAAAGATCTTTTACATTTAGTCTTTAAGGATTCTGATTGAAATGGATTGATTAGGCATTTTAACACTTACTTTAAGTGACTGATGACTGGATTAAGTAAATCAAACTACAAACTTGGAGTGTTTTCCTTCCTCACTTTCACTTCTGAATTCCCCTGGCTTCCTTCAAAACTCAGCTCAAATATTACATTCTCAAGGAGGCCTTTCCTGGTTTTCCACATCCATACCCAAATTTCTTCCTATCTATTCTGTATATATCTTATCTATATCTAGATGTGTTGTCTTCCCCATTAGAGTATGAGCTTCCTAAGGTCAAGGACTATTTCTGCTTTCCTTTGTATCTCTTTGTATCCCTAGGGCTTATTATTATGTTTTATTAAATGCTGTGGACAGTGATTCACCAGAAGTCTTTTAAAGTCCAGGTCTCTTCCAAGCCTCTTTTTCTCATTTCTGACCATCCATATTCAAAGTTTAATTCAGTTGTGATATTAATAGTTCAATAATGTTGAGTTTTAAATGCTGGATTAAATGATTTAAATACATATATATGTATACACACACGTATTTCCAAAACCTTGACTACCTTGAGCTTTGTACTTGTGATAGATTCTCCTTCCTCTCATAATTTCCTAATGAAGTTTTCTTTCTTACTCTATTGCATCTATCAGGTTGAAGAAGGATTTCATTTGATCTCTAAATCAAATAACATAAATATTTGTTCCTTGTCAATGCTCACAAAAGCAAAAAGGAAGTGGGTGCAATTCCTAGTTGGAAATAAACATGTGACAAATTCACAATGTCCATTCTCTTTGCAAAAAGTAGGTTTATTTAGGAGAAGAGATTACAGACAAAATAAGAGGTAAAATAGGCACCAGGAGTGGCAAATATGAAATAGAGTTAGGAGAGCATTATCAAGGAGAGGAATTTGGAAGAATCCATTAAAGGAATATGTCGTGAAGTCTAAGCATTCCATAGACTGGCAGGTTAGATCTTCAAAGGAATTAAGTAGACTAACCAGAATTAGCTGTATGTAAGGAGAAACACACAATTCGAGGGACACACTATGAGAGGGAAAGAGAGTACCTCATAATGGGCTTAGTCCTGGGAAGAATTTAGTAAAGATCTTCAAGAGCAAATCTTTTAGAGGGAAAGAACAGCCTTGGGGATTTCTCAAGGAAGCTAAGGGAAGAATTTGATAACTCAGAGGGAGGAGGGGTTAAGGATAAACCAGATGGAATGCTTCTGGCTGGCTAGGTCCCAAACCTGTCTAAAGATATGCCAATCAATATCTCAAAAGTTGTTTAAATAGAGGGATAGACAATGAAGTTAGTGAAAATCCTCACAATCATATACAAGGGTAGTCTGGGAATTGGTTATGTCTGAGAAGCCAGATAAGGGTTTCTTCCTGACAGGGAAGAGTGTAAGTCCACATGGGGGTGCCACGATTCTCCCCATTTTGCAGATGAGGAAACTGAGTCTGAGAAATTGTGATCTGCCCAGGATCACACAGATATTAAGTGTCTGGACAGGATTAGAACTCATGCTCTCCTGGTTCCAAGTACAGCACTCTTTCCATCGCATCACCTGGCTGTTCCTAATAGTAGTTTACTCACACTAATAAAATAATAATTACATATGTATAATATAATAATTTCACATTTGTGTATGCATTAAGTTTTACAAAGTGCTGTATAACCCCCATCGCTTTTGATCTATGGTCATCTGTGTTCTCTCTTTTGATCCTTTCAGTTCCTACATTCTGAGCTTTCCTTCTCTCCTTCGTGGCTGAGTTTCTTACACACACACACACACACACACACACACACACACACACACACACACCAAACAACGCAGCAAAACAAGACCAAACAAAAAGATATCTCCTAAACCCTAATCCTAACCCCAGTTCCCAGGGATTCCAGCCCTAGAGAAAATTATAAACTGAAACCAATTGGCCAGAACTAGTTAGTTATTCTCTCCGCCCTCTCCGTGGCACCCGCTCCCCTCACCCCAGCTCGGCTCTTTGTTTGCTCCCTCTGGGCGCGCGGGGAGAGGGCGGCTCTGGGCTCCAACCTCCCCTCCTACGTCCCGGGGGCCTTTGCAGTTCCGGGCGCCATGCCCAGCCTAGGCCTGGAGCTGGCACATCCTTAGGGGCTGTTCCCAGCTAGCCCCAGGGTGTCCTCAGTGATATCCCAGGGGCATGGAGTAACTGTGGCAAGGTCAAGGACAGGTCTCTGATTGGCCTCCAGGACTGTGACCGCCTTCGATTTCATGAGCGTCCGGGCAAGGCTGGGATGTTAGAGCCGAGAGGGATAGTCAAGATTATCTAGTACAATCCCCCCATGGTAAGGAAACTAAGGCAGAGAAAGGTTCTATGTATAAGCGGCGGTTGTAGTTATCGAACTAAAGCCCAATGCTCATGCCAATCCAAGACTCCAAGTCTAGTGCTCATCCCATTGCACCCAGCCCAAAGAAAGAAAGTGCAACTCCGGGACCTCGGACACCTCGGGAGACTCGTCTCCAAGCGAGGCAGACTGGTTTGCACGCTCGGGAGGCCGAGTGTGCAAAGCCCGTCCACCGCGGCGGTGTTTGACCTAGGGACTAAAAACATGCAAGGTGGAGCTGGGGTGGGAAGGTATATATGTAGCTCAAATTACAAATTACAAAACCCCAGAGTGTCTGCTTCGTCCATCCTCAGATAGCCAGGAGGTGCTAGGGGCCAGCTACGCCCTCTCCCCTCCTCGCCCACCCCCACCCGGCGCAGACTCGCTCCCTCCCTTCAGCTCCCACCCCAGCAGCCCGGCAAGGCTAGAGAGCAGCCCCAGGCCCCAGGCGCTCCACCCCTCTCCCGACTCGGCCTGGACTCCCCTCCTCCCTTTCCCCCAGTCACGTGTCCATCCCGGCTACATCTCGGACTGGCGAGAGAGCCGGACTAGGGGCCGTCTGGTGTTGGGGGGCGGTGACTTTAGCGAGCGTGGCGCGCGCGCGCGCGCGGCCCGAACTAACAGGATGGAACGCGCCCGGGAGGACTCTCTTCACTCCTACCCCCCTTCTCCTCCTCCTCCCCGCGCCTAGAATCTAGGAGTTGGGGAAGCTCCCCACAGGGGAGGAGGGAGGGAGGAGAAAGTGCGCGAGACCCGGACCACCTCCTCCGCCCTAGAAACAGGGGCGGGGCAGTGCCCCGAGCCTAGTGCATGCGACCGGCTGGGGCATCCTGGAGAAGCCTTGGTGTCCGGCCCTCGCGCCGTGAGTGACCCTGCCGCGCGCGTGCGGGAGGGAGGAGGAGGAAGAGAAGGAAGCGGCAGCAGCAGAACGCGGAGCCGGGCGCGGAAGGAGCCGAGACATGGCCAGCGACACGCTTCAGGTACAGGTCTGTGGGTGGCAAGGAGGCACCTGCCCCAGGCCTCTACTTCCAGCCAGCCCCCCGCACCCGACCCCGCAGCTTGGGTGGGGAGACACCCTTCTTACCGTGATCCTCTATCCTTTCACGGGGGAAGGGGCCTCTGTGTATTTGTGGCACCTCTGTTTATCTTTCCAACCTCCACTTTCCCCCTCAAAAATAGAAACCACACCTGGTTCAGTCTTGAACACCTAAAATCCTTCCCATGCAAACCACCCCCTCCTCAGCTACAGTGAAGTTTCCTGTGTACGGTTTGTCCCTCCTCCCCCTTATCGGGTCTCCTAAGTCAGTCCTGAGAGTCCTTCCGGCTCTGAGATATTATGACTGATTCTTGGGGCCTGGAGCCTTCTTTCTGGCTCAGTGAGTGGGACTAGATGATTGCCCATCCCTGCCCTGGTTCAGAAGGCCAACCCTCTCCTGCTGCCAAGAAATCAATCCCTGTCTACTTCACTATTTCCCCTCAGACTGGGGACCTTGGAGAGCAGCCCCTAGCTCAGATCTCTAGTTAAACTTGCTGGGAGATTCTCTGGACCTAAGTCCTTCTGAGCTCCATTGTAGCTTTATTTTCTTGGATGGGCATCGAAAGGAAAGCTATATTAATCTGATTCTGGGAGACTATTTCTTAGCCCTTAGGCCTGACTACACCTCCTCCACTATTTGTTTGTATATCCCTGTGCCTGCCTCCACCACCTAGTTTAGGATCTGAGACTGCCTTCCCCATGGCCCCGCCTCCCCAGCAGGTGCAGCTCCACCTGTCAGCCCTGCCTCCTTCCTCCCCATCTGCCATCAGTGCCAGACCTCAATGATCATAGGATCATAGAATTTGGAGCTGGCAGGCAGCATAGAGATAATCTTGTCCAGCATCCTTTTACAAATGAGGAAACTGAGGCCCAGGGAGAAGAAATTTGCCTTAAATTTTAACAGGTAGCAAGGAGAGGAGCCAAGAGTCAAATACAGATTCTTCAGATCCAAATATAGTGCTCATTCCTTTTTCCCACAATGCCTGATTCAAACCCTAATTCCTCCAAAAATCCTCCCCAGACTTCTCCAGCCTGTAACAATTTTTCATTTTTGAATTGGAGTGTAGTGGACAATGGCTTACTGAGTTGAGGTTCGGTGGGTGACTATTGGCCTCCACCCTAGAGTTCAAAGAGAGAGGAAAGAGAAGGCACAGAAAAGTCCCATAGGTATCTTCCCCAGTAGCTGTTGGCCAAGACCTTGAGCAGTGCCACAGAGCCTCCAATAGAGTCTCAAACCTTGAGGATGATATTTAATGTTCTTCTGATTGGCACCTGTTGATAGATGCTTTTGTAGTTCTAATTATGCCTCAAAAAAAAATCCAGGAATCCAGACTTCTATCTTAACCAAGAAACAGTTGTTCAATGGATTATTACTACTACAAACTACTAACTCCCAATTCTATAGGAGTCTGATTAACAAAGTGCTTTCTTCACAATAACCCTGTGAGGGAAACTCAGAGAACTGAGGTGATTTTCCCTATGGTCACTCAGCTAATCCTCAAATCAACATCTCTCTGAGTCCAATTGTCTCTTCACCATATCATACTGCATTCCACCTAGAATCTAGAATCTGGAACCCAGAGTCACTCAGGCTACCTACCTCCTGTGCCCTCCTCTGTGACCACATGCTGACTACCTGTTTGTTTTCTAGATTTGGTCCTATTCTCCAATAAAGATATTCTATCATTTTAAAAAGAATTAATTCATATCCAATTTAGAAAAAAATGTAACACTTCATGGAGCATAATTGCATTTTAAGGCAGCTTTAATGATATTGCATTGTAGAAGACTCTACCTTAGATGTCAAAAGGTTTTTCTGAACATAATCAACTCTTAACAAATTCACAATTCACATCATCAAAAACTGAGTTGCCATTTTCTGCCATGGACTCTGAGTAATGTTAGACAAATCCCTCCTCTCTGGGCCTGTTTCCCCATGTATAAAGCAAGGGAGATAGAATCTTTCAGCTCTTACATTGTATGAGTTTACAACTAATCATCAGGTAAGCTTCCTTTCTAACATCATTACTGAGGGCCCAGCCATGTCAGAGAATGATTGTTTAGGCTGTTGGTCTCCTGTCCCAGAACAATTGAATTTCACGAGTCAAAGGTGGAAATAGGTGTAATATTGTCAGTCACTACTTGCCCCACCTCCACCCCCACCCCAACTAACTCCCCTGGCTGTCCAGCTGTTGCTTTATAACTGGGTTTTCATCTCCTTCTGCAACCTTCCTGTTCCTCCACCCTCTGTCCCTTCTGTGTCTCCCCTTTCCTGGTGGCATTCTCCCTCCCTTCCATCTCTGTCCTTCCCTACTACCAAGTCTGGAGGGAGCACCCCTCGGCCAAGCTGATGGCAGGGCCCCCGTGTGGAGGAGCCAGCCGCGTCTGGTGCTGCCGATCGCACAAGGTTAGACACCAACCCACTGTTGATGAGGTGGGCAAGGGACTGGGGGTGGGAGGGACGTAGAGGTTTGGGAGAAGGAACACATTGAGGGGGGGGGGGCACAACTACCTAGCGCTCCTCCTCTCCCCTTTCCAACAAGCAGGGAGAGTTAAGCTTGAAGAAGGAGCAGACCATTGGGGGAGGATCGCTAGACATCTGGATCCTCAGTATCATGAAAGGAAAGGAAATGACTGATTTTCCCTGTGCCTCAGTTTCCCCCACTTTGGAACACTTTTCCCCAGGAATCCAGGGGTTCTTTTATGATCACTTAACATCACTTCTCCTGAATCCTGAAAAGGACCTAAAAGGAAAAGAGCTGGGTTGTCTTACCGAGAAACAAACCCCTCTCATTGCCAAACCTTAGACCTCCTCCCCCTCCCAGTCATAACCGTCAGTAGTCTTGTCAGTTCCCTGACAAATTTGGCAAAAGTTCAATACTGTGTGATTTTGGGCCTTGTCACTCCTGAGTTAAAGGGATCATAGTTTCTCATCTGTAAACAAGGGTGAAACATCTGTGTTCTACCTCAGTTTCCCTGTCCTAGAGTCCTAAAATACAATAAGTAGTCTCATTTTAAAAGCTTGGTTTCAAAGATTCCTCTTCCTTCCAGCTCCAAAGCTGAGATTGCAGATTAGATTGGAGCTATTGTTAAATCTTTTTCTTTCCTCTGGGAGGAGACCCTGGGACAGCCCTAGTCTCCTAAGCAATCCGGGTTGCCTGGATCTAGATCCTTACCCTAGGGCAAAGTCCTGACCCCTCAAGGACATTAGCTAGATTTTAGATAATGATCCCTAACAGAGACTGTAAAATACATGGGGAAAGTATTTGGCAAAGCACAGTTCTAGTCCTACTTTTGTCCCTAACTTTCTGTGTGACCTCCTCTAAATCACTTAACCTCCACTGACCTATTTGCCCAACAATAAAACAAGGAAATTGAATTAAATAATTTCTAAGTTCCCCTTCATGAAGGGGATAATAATAATATCAACTTAGACTTATGTAACATTCATGAATTGCAAAGCGCTTTCTCAACAATAAAATTTATATAAATGTGTTGTTACAAAGTGCTTACCATACATTATCTCATATAATCCTCACACATATTACCTCCATTTTACAAAGGAGGAGACCGAGCCTGAGTTTGTGGCTTAACAGTATTTCGTATTTTGATGGCACTTTCTGGTTTATTCCTCCTGACAGACAGGAAACCAGTAATGGAAAGAGCCCTGGGTTATGGAATCAGAGCGCCCAGCTCTCCCATCTATGTGCTACTTCTCTCTGGGTCTCAGAAAATGACAGGACTGAATCAGATGCTCTCTAAGAACTCTCCTAGACCTAAATCCTATTACCCCTATGACATCCATAGTATTGGTATTCATAGCCTCATTTTACAAAAAAGGAAACTAAATGATTTACCCATAAATGAAAGCTAAGTTTGTCAAGTAGTAGGGAGAGGTCAAAGTAGGTCAGGAACCCCAGTTTTCGGACTGTAAATCCTCCATTCCCATTATGCCATAGCTGCTCCCATGGACTATGAGTCTGCTCTTAAGTGGTGCTGAAGGGGGGCTGGGGTAAGGAAGGAGAGAATCTACACTCAGCCCATCTGTCCCAGAACAGATGGTAGAGGGCTGCTTCTCAACTCCCTCTATCCTTCCATCAACTGTTTTTATTCTGCCCCCCACCCCCACTTATGATGGGATCAGGGCAACTGGGGAAAGCTGCAGGTTCCCCTGTTTTCTTTCCTCTTAGTCCCCATTCCAGGATAAGAACAAAGGATGCCAGGAGTTTCAGCCCATGTCAGACTTCGGGAAGTGTGTGGGTTGGAGAAGGGAGCCTGGAGTCAGGACGCCTGGGTCCACAATGGGGGTAGGGGAGGGCCTGGAGCTGTGTATTCAGGATGCTTAGGACCTTGAGGGAGGAAGGAGCCCCTCCATGACTCACCGCTCCCCCCCTTCCAGGGGCCAAAGGGTTAATTAGCTGTCAAGGCCCTTGAGGGTAGGAGAGTTACAGGCATATTTATGTGGCCTGTTGCCCTATCCTCCTCCAGCTCAATAATTTTCCTTCCTAACCTCTCCATCTGCTGGCTCTCAGTGGCCTCCTCATTCCCCATTTTGCCTGTCTTGTCCTTCTGTCTGTCTCTATGTTTCCATGCTAACACATGTCTGTCTGTCTATACTGTGTCTGGATAGGATGTCCGGTTTCTGCTCAGGAAGCCTCAAAACTATTCAGAATGCCAGATATCACTGGGGGTGGGGATGCCTGGGCCCAGGACTGGTGTATAGGCTGGTAGGAAGAGGAAAGTATCGCTTGGATTCAGGGACAGGGGATGCCTAGGACTTGGGGACCCTGTCACAGGAAGTGGTGATTCCTAGAGACAGAAATGCCCTGCCCAGCTTGACTCCTTGTTAGCTGGGCTACTCTAGTAATTCTTAACTATTTTTCTATCTGTCTTGGCAGTTTAGTGAGGTTTTTAGAATGCTTTTAATTGCATGAAATAAAATGCATACAATTACAAAGAAACCTAATTATGTTGAAATTCAGTAATAAAAAATATTTTTAAAAAATGCATTAGTTCGTGGGTTAAGTAAGAACCCCTGGTCTAATTAGTCAGTTCTTCCCTGTTAGCTTCAGTTTCCTCCACTGTCAAATGAAGAGGAGGTTGGATTAGATGGTCTCTAAGGGTGTTTCTAGCTCTCATTTATATAATTCCTATAACTCCAGAATCTAGCTACAATTTTCAACCTGGAGGAAGGGGAAAGTTTCCTCCTGACCCTAGGTGACCCGGGGGCAGCTGCAGAGCTAGGCCCCAGAGCCCCAAAGGCTGAGCATCCCAGCCAGGGAGTGAGTAGGGATTGGGGCAGGCCCTGTGGCCTCTCCCCGCCCCACATTCCTGGGTGACTGAGGTCACCAGGTTCCAGTCCTGCTGCTTATACAGCTGAGTTCAGCTGGCCCTAGAAAGGAAGACCGGGGGAGTCTAATCAGTGACAGGAGGCCAGCACCGTGGGAAGAGGAGGAGGCTGAGAGAACTCAATGCCCCCTTCCCATCTCTGTTCTCTCTGAGGGCCTCTCTGCCTCCCCCTGAAGTGGCAGGGAAATGGAAAAAAATACTAAAATTAGACCGAAGGAGACCTTGGCTATCACTCATTATGGCTTTCTTCCCCCAGGTCTCAGTTTCCCTATCTACAAAATCAAGGTATAAACTAGATAATCTTTAAGGTTTTCTCCTTCCTCCTTGTGATCCTTAGTGAGAGAGGAGCAGATAGTTTTCTCTCCCCTCATTCTTCCCTAATGAAGCTGGTTGGGTTGGAAGCCTGGACTCTTGGGTCCCGATATTAGCAGGATTTAGAATACCTGGGCTTCAAAAAGCCTCCAGGGTCAGCATTTGTCCTTTTTCTCCATGGTAATTCAGAGAGATAAGCTGGGAGTTTGGGAGACCAGAAGAGTGATCTTGATGTTGTGGCTTTAGAGTTGGAGATTTGAATCCTGCCTCTGAGATTTAGCACCTATATGATCTTGGCCAAGTCATAACCTCTCTGGCCCTCTGTTTCCTCATCTGTAAAATGAGAAAGTAATGGCCTTTGAGGTCCCTTCCCTCAGTAAATCTGTAATCCTAAAATCCAGGTCTGACTCTTGCATAGGCTGCTCATTTAGGCATGAGCTTCAGTGCTTGGGGTATTAAGAAGCAGACTTAGAACAATGGAGGGGGGTTGAGGGGTAGAATAGGGGATGTTGGGAAGGAGAGGGAACCTCTTCTTCAGTATAGGGGAGTGGCCTGAATAGGCCTTTTGTGGAGCCTGGCCCAGCTGGGCCCCAGCCCTGGGGGCATTGGGTGAGAGAAAGGAGGTCACAGACTAGTAGATGTGGCTCCTGAGTTCCAGAGGACCACTTTCTCCTCTTTCCTCCCTCCCAATTCTGCCCTCCTTTGGAAAGCAACCTGAACTTGGAGTCACCCCAATTTTTTGTGGAACTCACAGGAACCTAATCTCCAGCCTTAGGACTCACAGAGGAAGACCAATTATGGAGTGTCTTGTTTAAAAAAAAAAAAAAGATTAGTTTTCGATTCAGAAAGGGCTAATTTGAAGCCTATTTTGGTCACTTATTAGCTGTGTTTGGAAAAGTCACCACTTCTCAGTGACAGAATGAAGGAGCTTGGGTTTTGATTATCTGTAAGGTGATTTCTAGCTCTAGATCCCATGTTCTCTCCATTCCCAGACCCAGCTCATCACAAGGCTGGTGGGAAGTGGGCTTGAGCCTGGGAGGAAACAGGAAGTCTGGTTTGAGATTCAGGGAAGGACAGACCTTCGGTCCGGGGGGTAGGGGGATGGGAAGAGAGGAGTCAGGATGCAGAGAAAAGGGGAGCAAGGTCCGTTAAAAAATTGTGTTGTAACAAAAAGAACACTGGTTTTAGAATCAAAAAGATGATTTGAATTGTCTCCTCCTCTTACTGGCTATATTTGGGTATCACAAAAGTAATCTATACTTCCATTTACTCTTCTGTCAAATAAAGGGATTGGACTAAAGGATTTCTAGTTCATTCCATCTAATTCATATGATCCTTAAATCCCATGGGCCAAGGCAGGTCTCTGTGCCTTTATAGGGACACAGACATATGGCTGAATGCAGTAGGGGAAAAGGCCCACCAGGAGGCACTCACACGCATCACCCGGGTCCTCCCTGATGACCCAGGTCTGACCTAGAGCAGGAGGGGGGAGTGACCCTCACCCTCTTATTTATCCTCCTTTTGGGAGGCCCTTCAGCTGGACTTTAGCAGTCTGGTTCCTTCCGTGTCTAGGAATGGGGATGCTTCTTCCCAGCCTGTATTCCCCTGAGTCTTTGGCCCCCTTTGTCCCCCTCCCCCAGGGGGACCCACATAGAGAGGCCTGGGACAGGCAGGAAAGAGGAAGTGGCAGCCACAGAGCTCTGGGCCCAGCCAGGAAGAGAGGGCGGAGCCGCCCAAGGACCCAGGATGGCGGAAGCTGAGCCCCCCACGGACCCGGAGCTAGAGGTGGGGGCTGGGCCCAGGTTGGGGGGCTTTGTGGCTTGGGCTACTATGCACTGGACAGGGACTGTTTGCCTGCCTCTTCGGCTGTCTGTCTCCTTCCCCAGCCTCTTCACTCCCCAGCTACTATCAGGGCAGGAAGGCCAGGGACAGTGACATTTCTTCTGGGGCCACTAGAATGAGGGGTCTGCCTGGGCAGTCCAGTAGGAGCCGATGGCTGGCAGGATGGGAGTGGGATGCTACTGGGGGCCCTCCAGGAGACTATTAAGGAGTTTCCTTGGCTGGGTCAGACTTAAGGGTCCTGGGTGAGCCTGAGACATTCTTGGCCAGAAATCTGCATTTATTGGAATCACTTCCCAACCAGAATTCTGGGTCATCTAGGGTCATTCCCTCCATGTTGTTGGATGACACTGTCAGTTGGGCCAAGATTACTGAGGACCCTCACACCTCTTCTATTCGAACCCTTGTTACACATGACCTTCACTCCAGGTCTGATTCTGAGCTTAGGGAGAAGAATGTTCTAGGCTCCTCTGGGGAGGAACGAGGGGAGGAAAGCAGTCCTTTGCCCTTAAGTTGAAAAAGAAATATTAGAAATCAAAGATAAATGAGACCTCTGAATCCCCAAGGATTTATCACATCAGGGGTGGGTCCTTGGGCCCCTCCCTCTGTAGTACTCCATCCAAAAAGTCTGTACTTCAACCTACTGTGTGTATGACTAGCACTTTGTTAGGGTTGTGTTGTCTGAGAGACAGAGACTAGGTCCTACCCACTGTATGGTGGGAAACTCAGTCCCTGTTTCTCCTTCTTGAGAATTGTGAATATAGGGGAGGAGCAAAGACATCTCTATAGGCAGGGTAGTCAATGATCACTTTCTGGAGTCATGGGATTTCACTTAAAAAACAGACAGAAAGGGAGGGAACTGCATCCACTAAGGTAGGAAAGTCTGGCCTTTTCTGTGACATAGAAGGGGAATTTGGGGGAGCACAGAGAAAGGTAGGGAGTATGGGGACCGTAGGGAAATCACTTTCTATAGGCCTCAGTTTCCCCCTGTGTAAATTGAAAGAAGGTTGGGCAAGATGATTTCTGTGGTTCCTCCTAATTCATAATCTTTAGATTTGTGAAGGGAGGAATATGTTTTCAGGGGCTTTAAAATGCTGAGGAAGCATAGCATTTAGGTGTGGAAGGGACCTAAAATGTCATCTGGTCCAACCCCCTCATTTTTTGGAGGTGGGGATGGGGGTGGGTGGAAACAGGCAAGAAAAGGTGGAATGACTGCTGGAGGTCACGTAGCAGCAGAAATGGGATTCAAGATTATGGTGTCTGACTCAAATCCCTTTCCCCTGCCTCTGCTTCTTCAAATGGAGGGATTTGACAGGGTGTTTCCTAAGCTGCTTCTTCCAGCCCTAAATCTCCTAATCTCATGAGGTTGGGCTTACCATCTCAAAAACCTTTCATGTCAGTTTGAGGAGGCGGAACATGGTCCCCCAAATGAAGTCTTTCCTCCTCTTCCTCTGGTTCTCTTAATCCTGGGTCCCCAGAGCTCTGAGCTACAGCCTTTCCCTGTTCCCTTCACAGAGCGAGCCCGGGAGCTGGTCAGTGTTGGAGCAGCTGGGCCTGTCAGGAGCAGACCTGGCAGCCCCAGGGGTACAGCAGCGCCTGGAGCTGGAGGTGGAACGGTTGCGGCGGGAGATCCGAAAGGAGCTGAAGCTGAAAGAGGGGGCAGAAAACCTTCGGCGGGCCACCACTGACCTCGGCCGAAGCCTGGGGCCAGTGGAGCTGCTCCTCAGGGGCTCCACGCGACGCCTGGACCTGCTGCACAGCCAGTTGCAAGAGCTCCATGGCCTTGTGGTGCTACATGAGCCCAGCCAGGCCCAGCCTCAGGTGGGCCAAGCCCAAGGTGAGCAGGGGTCCCTGGGGGGAGGGGGCTCTGGGGAGAAAGGCCAGAGTGAGGGGCAGTGCCAGGGCTCCAAGGAGAAAAGAAGGACTATACTGCTGGTCTTTTAGAACAACAGTAGGGATATTTACATAGTATCTGGAGGGGGGGTGTTATAAAATGTGGGAGACCTGGACCACTCCTCATCTCTTGAGGCTGTCCTTGGAGCTGGGTGCAAGAAGCCTCGGTCTTAATCTCTAAACTGGTCTCTAGGAAATATTGTGGAAGGGAGGGTAAAGAAAGGGGGATAGACACAAAAGGGTCGGAATTTCAGGCCTCCAGCCTCCCAACCCCCAGCTTGTCTTTCTGGCTTAGGGTGGAAACCACACCAGCAGCTCCCCTTACCTCAGCTCCCCATGAAATATTCAGACTCCAGGCAGGCAGGACAGAAGCAAAGCAGCCAGCTGCTCCGGACTGGGAGTGGGACACTGGGGTTCCCAGTTTAGCCTCTATTTTTCAGGGGGAGAGAATTCTCTAACAAGGAAGAAAGGAGGAAATTTGGACTACTGTGTCCCAGGACCAATCAGTCCTTCTCAGGGAAGTCTTGGCTGAGTCTTGTGTAGAAGTAACTCTGACCTCCCCTATCTCTGCTTCCCAGATGGCCCCCAGTCCCCCAACTGCTCGGCCACCAGTCTGAGTCTGGTGGCCGGCTTGGAGAAGCAGCTGACCATCGAGCTCAAGGTCAAACAAGGGGCAGAAAACATGATCCACACCTACAGCAATGGCAGCACCAAGGTGAGCTCAGAACTGAGGTCTGGGCCTGGGAGGGAAGACACTCCTGTAAGCTCCTCTTCTCTGGGCTTTTCAGAGAAGGAACACTACCGGAGGTTTTTTTTTTTTTTTTAAGAATACAATTTTATATATCTTTTATCTGCAAAACACATGCACAGATAATTTTCAACATTTATCCTTGCAAAATCTGTGTTCCAAATTTTTTTCTTCTTCCCTTCCCCCTACCCTTTCCCCCAGACAGCAAGCAATCTGATGTATGTTAAATATGTGCAATTCTTGTATACATATCTAGGGGAGCCTTATTTTGACCAAGATTTAGCTAATGCATCTGTGCTAGAGTGGAGAGTCACCCAGACTCAGTCAGAGGATCTGAGGTGGAAACTTGCACTCCACTTCCCTAGCCTTGTACCCCTGGGCAGATAAGTCCTCTTTCTTTTCTGAGCCTCAGTTTTCTGTTTTTGAGATTATGGTCTCATGCTTTTCAGCTCAATCTTTCTGGGCTTAAGGAGTCGGGGGAAGGGGAGCAGGGAGAGTTGGGAAGGACTTTACAGAACATCTAGTTCAACTCTTTTTTTTAAAGATGAAAACTAAGGCCCAAAGTAGGGAAATATTTTGCATGAGGAAATAACAGATATAAGAGAAGACTTTTATGAGGGGAAAGGAAAGGAAACATGGGTAGTCAGTGACTTTAAAAACAGGAGATTCAATTAAATATATTTTTGTAACATACAGAAAAGAGTAGAAGGAAGCTCAGGAGACAGGGACAAGCTGGGCATTGTTGGAACTGATACGTTCAATTTAGTAAAACCCAAACAAAGGAAGAAATAACAAGAGATTGTGGCAGAGCTGGGATGCTAATCCAGGACTCTTTCCATGGCTAGACTGCTCTTTGAGGTTGGGTTTGGGGGCCCCCTGACAACAGCAGTACTGAAGGGAGAGGGAGGTCCCATTTCTTCTCTGAGCCCCCCTTTTTCTGCATCGGGGAAATGACTTAAGTCCCCTCCAACTGGGCGGTTCTCGGAAGCCCTGGTAGAGCAGCGTGGGTACTTCTCCATAAGTCCCTGCTCTGCCTCTGCTGCAATGTGACCTGGGTCTCACTTGCCCTAAGTAAGGTTAGATTAGCCAGCCCGGCTTCTGACTGTCTATGATTCTGTAGGGACCTAGGCCGCAGAGCGGTCCCAGACTTGTAGGCCCCTCCCGCCCCTCAGTCCTTCGTGTGACCACACAGGGACCCCCCAATCCTGCAGGAACACCCCTCTCCCCTTCATTAGTCTGGGGGGTGATTTTCCCTTCCCTCTACCCCTCCCATCTCTCTCTTCCAGGACCGGAAGCTGCTGCTCACGGCCCAGCAGATGCTGCAGGACAGCAAGACCAAGATCGACATCATCCGCATGCAGATTCGAAGGGCCCTACAGGCCGGGCAGCTGGAGAACCAGGGCTCGGAGGAGTCGCACGGTGGGTCCCTGCACTGGGGGAGCCGAGAGGGAGGGGCAGGGGGCCGAGAAGGGCAGACTCGAAGCCGGAGGCGGGATGGAGAGGGAGGGGAGGAAGCAGGGGGAAGGAGGGCGGAAGCTCTCTCGCTGTGTCCCATCGTGGGGGAGCCCCCGTGTGTGTCTGCAGCTGGGGGGCGCTGGGGGTGTGTCCCGGGTATCCTCGCCGCCCGTGGGATGGGGGAGACCGCCTTCCACCCGCGCCTTAATTCCTCGGGGGCCGCAGGGGGCCCGGACCTGGGGGCCGTGGAGCTGCGCATCGAGGAGTTAAGGCACCATTTCCGAGTGGAGCACGCTGTGGCCGAGGGGGCGAAGAACGTGTTGCGCCTGCTCAGTGCTGCCAAGGCCCCGGACCGCAAGGCAGTCTCCGAGGTGCCTGGGGAAGGAGAGCCGGGAGGAGGCGCAATCGGAGGGCTCGCGCCGAAAGGGCGGGCCCTGGGGGTGTGGCATTGGTGGGCGGAGCTTGGGCGGCGGCGTAGCGGATTGGGGAAACCTGGAAGGGAGGGTGGGTTAGCGGGAGTAGTAGCAGAAGGGTCCCTGGAGGGCTGTGGAGGCCGAGGGTCCCGGCCTGAGGGAGCCTCGCTCTTCTGCCCCTCCTAATGCTCCGCCCCTTCCTGCTTCAGGCCCAGGCCAAGCTGACAGAGTCCACCCAGAAGCTGGCCTTGCTTCGGGCAGCCTTGGAACTCCGCCTTGGGGAGCTGCCAGCGGAGCACCCCAAGGGGCGACTGCTGCTGGAGGAACTGGCCATGGCTTCGTCCTCTGCCTTCAGCGCCCGCCTTGGCCCTTTCCCCGCCACTCAGTACAGCACGCTCTGCAAGCCCTCCCCCCTCACAGGTGTGTGCCGACTCACCGGTCCCATCTGGCCCAAACCGGACCTCTGGGAGTCCCAGCCCTGCCCCCACCTTGCCTCTCTATCCGCATAGGCCTCTATGGTCCCTGTCCTCAGGCACAGAAGCCCAGACTTTCTGCTACAATGTCCAAACCCTGGCCGCTCCCTTTCCCCAGATAGTCCCAACGCGCTTCCCTCACTTTTTCCTGACTGCACCAGTTGGAGGGCTGGATTCTTGTCCAGCCTGGATTAGTCTTATCCAACTCTCAGCTCTTCTGGATCTTAGCCTTTGGTTCCTAGCCTCTCAGATGCTGACATCAGGGTCCCCACTCCCTATTCTACGGGCCCGGTGCAAGGGATTGGCTCCTAGCCTCTAAGACTCACTTATGAATCTGTCCCTTGAAGATGTTAGCGCCCATCTCAGCCCCCCAGATAAGCCTGAACTTCAAGAACTCTCCCTCAACCTAGTGCATCCCCCAAATCTCTTCCCAAATAGTTATCCAGGTTTTACTCCCTCGTTTCTTAGGACATCATGGTCCAGCTTTTAACTCTTCTTCAGCCCCATAAACCCCACAAAGCCCTCCTCAAACTCTCCAAGCTCTAGCTTTCAAACTCTACTCTTCACATTCTCCAGGCCCTTGCTTAAAGCTCCGGGCTCCTCCAAGAACCTGAACGAGTTCCTTAAGTTCTGAAGCCAATGTTTTCCATTTCTAGTAACTTTGCCCTTTGCTTCTCTAGGAATACAGTGCTGGCTCCCAGCTCTAGATTTTCTTCAAGGCTCTTACATCCAGTTGCTGCATCATGTCCTCCTTGGGACCCAGGGACCTGTAGCTGGGGATCCTAAACCTTAGCCTTTTTGGTACCTTACTGATCCCCTCTCTCCCCACAGGAACTCTGTCAGTACGTGTGCTGGGCTGCAGTGGGCTTCCTGAGACTGTCCCTTGGAGTTCTCCACCAACTTCAGGGAGCTCAGGCACCCCCGAAGGCCGTACCCCCTTCTTGGGCCGCCCAGCCCGGGGCCTCTATAGCAGAAGTGGCAGCCTCAGTGGCAGGGGCAGCATCAAGACTGAGGAACCAACCAGCTGAGTATCCCTCTGATACAATCAGGGGAAGGATAATATTGGGGCGAATCTTCATGGGTTGGTGTTGGGGGAGGAGATTTGAAAAGAAACTGACACCAGGGTTCCTTCACAGATGAAGTCAGTGCTGTGCTCAAGGTAGACAACACAGTGGTGGGCCAGACGCCATGGAAGCCGTGTGGCCTGAATGCTTGGGACCAAAGTTTCACCCTGGAGCTGGAACGGGTAGGTGTTGGCAGAATTGGGTCTGGGAGCGACAAGGAAGCATGTGGGAGCCACAGCTCTAGGGTGGGGCTATCCTTCTGCTGGAGGGAAGGCTATGGAAGCACAAGGACCAAGGACAGCACCCCCCATCTACCTCCAGGCCCGAGAGCTTGAACTATCTGTATTCTGGAGGGACCAGCGTGGCTTATGTGCCCTTAAGTTCCTGAAGCTTGAGGATTTTTTGGACAACCAGAGACATCAGGTGCAATTAGAGTTGGAGCCTCAAGGCTGTCTTCTGGCAGAGGTATGATCCCTGGATCTCCCAGGAACTCCCAAATCCCTATGCACTTCCTGCCCCCCTCAGTCTCCCTAGGTCTCACACATTCCCACGGCTATCTTCCAGCAGAGATATGGGCCTGGACCTTGTCTCTTCCAGGAGCCCCAGGATTCCTATGTTTATCCTTTCCCAGAGATCCAAAATTCCCAGGAATGCCTGTCTTCAGAAATATGGCTTCTCATGTGTCTAGTGCCACTATCCTTTCCTGAGGCTACCAGCTGCTGGAGGGTCAGCTTCCAGCCTCCAAACTTCCTGCTAGGATATTGCTTTCTACAGCACTGTCATCCCAAGTCTTCTACCCATAGTCCTGGCCTAGGCTCAGACATCAGGGTTTGGGGGTATTTTTCTTCCCTCCCAGGTCATTTTCCACAACCCAGTGATTGAGCGGATCCCACGGCTACAAAGGCAAAAAAAGGTGTTCTCCAAACAGCAGGGTGAGTGAGGTGGGTTGGGCAAGGAGAGCAAGTAGAGTAAAAATCAGACCAGTGCGTGATCCTTTCTCTCCACTGATGCTCAGGGAAGGCCTTCCTTCGAGCCCGGCAAATGAACATTGACATTGCTACATGGGTGCGGCTCCTTAGGCGGCTTCTTCCCAGTGCCAATTCCACGGGCACTTTCAGCCCTGGGGCCACTACAGCTGAAAGTCGGACATCAGGGTAAGAACCTGTAGCTAGATTTTTTTGCCCAGCTCCTCTCCTTTACCCAGTCTAGAATCTCTGATATCTTTATCATGTGAGCACATGGAATAAGAAACTCTGATACCTTTTCTCTTAGGGTCTGGGATTCCCCCTTCCTCAAAGCCCAAACTTAACCCCAAAGATAAGGGACTCTAACTCATATTCTCATCTGAGACCCTTTCCTTTCAGTACCTTTTTGCCCCCTTACATATGGGATTTTCTACTCTGACATTCTCTCCAAATATTGGGAATTGAATTCAGGCACCCATCTAGCTCTTCTCCCTCATCTCTTAAGCAAGGAAGAAAGAATGTGGAGGCTCATTCAAAGGGATACTGAGTCACTGACAGAGCCAAAACTAGAAAGACCAAAGCAAAATAGTCCCTGTCCTCAAAGAGCTTACATTCTTTCTAGGAAAGACAAACATGGATGTGCATGTGTAGGGATATTCAAAATAGATACAAGATAAATTTTGGGGCAAGGGAGAAGCACTAATAGTTGAATGGATTTTGTAGAAAGTAACAGTTGAATTGTCTTGATGAAATTAGCGATTTTAAGAAACAGAAGTAAAGAGAGAATACACACAGTGCTCCATACTTTTGCACTGCAGTTTTTACAGTGCAAAGGTATGGAGCATTGTGTGTGAGGAGTTGCAAGAGGCTCTTGTTAGCTAGCCTGGAGAGTGCTAGAGAAAAATATTTAATAAGACTAGAAAGGTAAATTAGGTTGAGGTTTGGCAGAGCTTGGACCCGTGGACACACTGACAACCTATATGTCTTCTTCCTGTAGGGACATTTCCATTGAGAAGCTGAACCTGGACTCTGATAGCTCCACCCAGAAAAGTCCTCTGGACCTCCTCTCCAGCCCCTCTAGCCTTTCCAGCCCCTCTTCCCTGGTGAGAACTCCTTTACATTACTGGGGGGCGTAGCTGACTGGGTAGCTTAGTTCCCTGCATTTAGGGATTGGAGTTTTACAGAGGAGAGAGTGGAGGCTCACTCCAAGTGATACTGGGTCACTGACAGCCCAAATTAGAAACCAGATTATCCAAGTTCCATTTCCTGATCTGAAATGGAGACCTTCTGAGAAAGGAGCACCTGTGGGAAGAGGTTTGGAGTTGTTAGAACTTCCCTTCATTTCCCCTGACCAGAGTCCCAGAAGCCAAGATCCCCCACAGTCCCTGGAATTGATGCCTGAAGACAAAGAGAGCCATGGACCCACCCCATCCAGGTAATCTTACCTTCCCTCTAGTCCTCTCCCTTTCTATTCAAAGGTCGGGGTCTCCACAACTCCCTCTCTCCCCTGTTACAGCCCCCTGAGGACATCCCCATTGAGCCTGAACGACTTCAAATTCCTGGCAGTACTGGGCCGAGGCCACTTTGGGAAGGTGAGGTGGGAGGGGCTGGGACTGATCCGGGAGGACCCTGAGTCCTGAGGAGTGGGGAGCTGGGCCCTAAGTCATATCTGCCTGTGCTCACCTCCAGGTGCTCCTGTCTGAGTATCTGCCCAACGGGGAGCTCTTTGCCATCAAAGCCCTGAAGAAGGGGGACATAGTGGCCAGGGACGAAGTGGAAAGGTGAGTTGTGGGTGGGACTGGGGCTGGAGGGGGAGCTGGGGACGGAACTTCTGACCTAACTCTTTCTGGCCCCCTCCACAGCCTGATGTGTGAGAAGCGGATTCTGGCCGCGGTGACGGGCGCCGGCCACCCCTTCTTGGTCAACCTGTTCGGCTGCTTCCAGACCCCCGAGCACGTGTGCTTTGTCATGGAATACGCGGCCGGTGGGGACCTCATGCTGCACATCCACAGTGATGTCTTTACAGAACCTCGAGCTGTGTAAGTCCCGCCCCGCCCCCGCCCCAATCAAACTCCCGTTCCATCCCTCGTTGGTCCTGGAGCTCTCACCTGTGCGGCTTGGGCCCCATCCCACTCCCGCAGAGCCCCTCCCCCAGGCCTACCGATCCCCTGTTGTTGTCTGGGCCATCGGTGATGTCCGACTTCGTGACCCCCATTTGGGTCCCTCGCCAGCTTGACCTGCCCGGGGTCTCAAAGCTATTAAGTGTTTGACGCTAGTTGAACTCGGTCTTCCTCTCTTCACCTCGCTGCCCGCTGATTCCCTGACCTCTCCTTATATCCACACTCCTGGGCTCCTCCCATGTGCCAGGCCGCTTGTTCCCTACCCCTCTTCTCTGGAGAACCTCCTTCCTTCTCCCAGGGGCGCCCTGGCCTGTTTCTTGCCCCAGACAGAACTGCAGCCATCCCTTTTACTTTTCTTCCCACAGCTTTTATTCGGCTTGCGTGGTGCTGGGGCTGCAGTTTCTGCACGACCACAAGATTGTCTACAGGTGGGCAGCAAATAGCCAGTTGAAATTTCTATGTGGGGAATGAGGGTCAGAAAAGGACTCAGGCCCAAGGTGCAGCTCCTTGCTCCTGCACCCGGGCTAGGGAGGAGATCCTGATTACTGCTCCCAAACTCTCTAGGGACCTGAAATTGGACAACTTACTGTTGGACACCGAAGGCTACGTGAAAATTGCGGACTTTGGGCTCTGCAAGGAGGGTGAGGGTCAAGGCCTGGCTTGGGAGGGGAGGGACCTGGTGGTGGTGCTGGTGTCAGTGTGCCGAAATAGTGACTCTCTGTCTCTGTGTGTGTGTGTGTTTCTCCTGTCTGTCTCCCTCCCTCTCTCTCTCTCTCTCTCTCTCTCTGTGTCTGTCTCCCCCTCTCTCTGTCTCTCTTTCCTCTTTTTCTCTTTTCTCCATGTCTTTCTGCCTCCTTTGCTTCTGCCTGTATGTAGGGATGGGTTTTGGTGACCGCACCAGCACCTTCTGTGGGACCCCAGAGTTCCTGGCTCCTGAAGTGCTGACTGATACATCCTATACCAGGGCAGTGGATTGGTGGGGACTGGGTGTCCTCCTCTATGAGATGCTGGTGGGGGAGGTAAGTGTTGTGACTCCAGTTTGAGGCACCATTTCCTGGTATCCTTGACACTAGCTAGTTATTAGGATGGCGAGGAAATCATAGGATGGTAGATTTAGACCTGAAAGATAGCTTAGAGGTTAACTAGTCTCACCTCTTTTGTTTTACAGATAAGGAAGCTAATGCCTGGGGAAGTTAGGTTT
The DNA here is from genome assembly GCF_016432865.1 of Antechinus flavipes. Taxonomy (NCBI): domain Eukaryota; kingdom Metazoa; phylum Chordata; class Mammalia; order Dasyuromorphia; family Dasyuridae; genus Antechinus; species Antechinus flavipes. Next base: position 656,753,874 of record NC_067398.1, read on the forward strand.
GGGGCCCAGGGTCATACAGCTAGTAGGTCTCTGAGTCAGGTTTTGAATTCAGATCTTCTTGTCTTCAAGTCCCATGCTGAGGCTCCTCAGCCAAAAGAGGCTTCTCTCTCCCTGTGTCTGTGTCTGGTTTGGAGGACACCCCATAGTTACTCTAGGCTTCCTGACTTGGCCTGAAATCTAAAAGATGACTGGCATTTAGAGAAGGGGACAGGAGACAGGGAGGGCATTTCAAGCTTGACTATAAGGGGCATGAGTCATTTGTAATGTGCAAGTGGCCAGTGAACCAGGGGAATCGGCATCCTTCCCACACTCTTTCCTTCCCTTCTAGTCCCCATTCCCTGGAGATGATGAAGAGGAGGTGTTTGACAGCATCGTCAATGATGAGGTCCGCTACCCCCGCTTCCTTTCCACAGAAGCCATCGGCATCATGCGAAGGGTGAGGGCCTCTGAACTCAAATTCCCACAAGCCCCTGGCACAGTCTCACCCAGTTCTTGACTCTGTAGACCACCCCTTGCCTATGGCACATCATTGGATGTTTGAGTCTCTTTATTTCTCCCAGTCAGGGCACGGTTGGGGCTGGTTCTTGGAGAGCTCTTTGAGCTCCACAGAGAAGGACTTGGGATCCCAGCTACAAGGGCGTTATGGGTGGGGAGTGGTATTGTGGTTCTAACTCTCCTCTCCTCTCAGTTACTTCGACGGAACCCAGAGAGACGCCTGGGTTCTGGTGAGCGGGATGCTGAGGATGTTAAGAAGCAGCCATTCTTCCGGGTAAGACCCCTGTGCCTCAGTTTCTTTCCTGACACTCTTAATTTCTCTACTTCCTTATGCTTTCCCTCCCCATAAATTCTACTTTCTCTATTTTCCTATACCTTGTTTTCTGTACCCACTCACATCTTTGGGATACCTTTTCCCCAGTTTCCCTACAGATAGTTAATTACATTGGAGAGAAAGTGTGAGGTTTAGTTTAAGAGATCTATGATAGATAATGGTTGCTGAAGACTATCAAGGTTGCTTTGGGTGGGACACGAGTCAAATGGAAGATAATGCTGGGGATGCAGGAATTGGGGTGGAAGACTCAGTGTCATGTCAGGGGGAACATTTGGGTTCATGTTGGAAACCCTTGGTATCCATTTAGATAGACATTGATTAGAGTTGGGTAGAGAAAGGATAATTTTAGGGAACACTGCTAGAGTGTTGTTAGGAACTAGGGATGATTTTTGGGAGAACATTAGAGAAGAAATGTACTCAGTGCTGAGAATATTGACTTAGATTTCCCAGTGGATGGAACACTGGGCCTGACTTCAATCCTTAGGTCCCAAACACTCACTAGTTGTATGACCTTGGGCAGTACATTTAACCTCTGTTTGTCTCAGTATCCGCAACTGTAAAATGAGGAGTAATAATAGGATGAGGATCAAACAAGATGATATTTATAAAGCACTTAGTGCAGCGTCTGGTACACAGGAGGTGCTATATAAATGTTTATTCCCTGCATTCCTCTCTAGACTCTGGGCTGGGAGGCATTACTTGCTCGCCAGCTGCCGCCGCCTTTCATTCCTGTGATCAAGGGCCGAACAGACATCAGTAACTTCGATGAAGAGTTCACTGGAGAGGCCCCAGCTCTGACACCACCCCGAGAGGCTCGCTCCCTCTCAGCTGCTGAGCAAGAAGCATTCAGGGATTTTGACTATGTCTCTAAAAACTGCTAGCACTGCCTCTCCCCGAAGGACAATGAATGGACTGAAGCCTTCTCTCCAACCAATTCTCTGCAGTTTGTAGTTTTTAAAAGGCCTTTGGGGTTTGCCCCATCAGAGTAGCCTCTGCCTCCTTCTTATGCGCCAAGAGTTGTGTGGGGATGTGGGAGGGAAACCTCAGTTCCTGGAGGAAGTGAGGGAGAGGCAATGAGGATTATACATGATTTTAGGCAAATAACAACTGCTTTGAGCTTTATCTTCTTTATTGGAGAGGCTTAGATGATCGATTAAGTTTATTCTAGGCTGAAATCCATAGTCCTGTTATTTGATGACCTTGAGGGGAATGGGGTCTTGACCCCTCTAGTTTGGCCTTTGGTGGGAGAAGGAACAAACTAGGGGATTCTGCTGAGGAAGGAGAAGAAACTGTGAAAGAAATTTGGAGGGATGTTGAATTGCCAAGAAAGTCAAAGAGTGAATTTGGAAGGAGTTGAGAAGTTGAAGGAGGGGAAAGATTTAAGCTCAAGGAGGACCCAAGGAGGAGGACTGCCAGGGGGAGAGGAAAGTAAGAGAAGGTAAGAGGGTATGGATCTCAAAGTGCTAACAGGAAGAGAAGTGACCACCCCATGTTTGAAGATCCTCATTTGCAGTTTGCCACAGAGGTTCTCCAGGAAAGCTTCTATCAAGAAGGAAAAAAGATGCTGAGGACCTCACTTCTAGCAAAGTGCAAAGAGCAGGGAGAAATCTGCAGTGACCTACAGGGAGTGAGAAATGGTGTTTCTGTATCTGCCATGACCACGTGTTAGCTGAGCTCAAAAACAGGCTGGCCTCCCTCCTGGAAGACAAGGTACTCTCCTCAAGACAAGCGAGTGCCTCCCTGCTCTCCAGGTTACCAGGGAGAATTGTGGGCCTATAAAAAGTAGAATGGATGGTTTCAGAGGGAGGTAACAAAAGAAGAGATCCGAAGAAGCAGCTGGGAATCCTCACCTGTTTTGAGAGCTCTCAAAGAGGAAGGAGAAATAAAAGAAAAATCACTGAACTTTCAGAGCTCTGTGACAGATAGAATGAGGCTAGTCCTCATGAGTAAGGAGCTGGATTCTGAAAGTAGTTATTTCCTCTTCCTTCCAGGAATGTTGATGTAGATTCACAGGTGAGAGGGAATCCAGGAAGGGTAAGAGGAAGAGGAGGTCAGGAGTGGGACTTGTAGATGGCTCTGCAGAATGCATAATAAGGAAGTTCTTTGTCACCCTGATAATAACAATTAAAAACAAAAGTCTGCTTTCTTCCTGGAGCAATTTCCAGGCAGTGACAGATGACCCTTCATGACTAAAGTCATGCTTTTGCTTGAAGGGAAAGACTTGATTTGGGAAGTGAATAGCTAGTTTGGTTTAGTGTCTGAGAATGGGATATGGATTTCTGGATCATAGAATAAAATATAAAATTGACATGCCCCTGGTCAGAGACTAACTGTATTAAGGGCTAATAAGAATTTATTTGCCCACTGTTTCAATCCTGTCCAACTCATGACCCACATTTGGTGTTTTCTTGACAGAGATACTAAAGTGGTTTCCCACTTCTCCAACTCATTTTTATAGATGAGGAAACTGAGGCAAACAGGGTTAAGTGACTTGCCCAGGGTCACACAACCAGTAAATGTTTGAGGCTACATTTGAATTCTTTGTCTTTCTGACTCTATTCCTGGTGCTCTAACTGTCCTTGTATTTGCCTAGGGAGTTAAATGATTGAATGAATAAATGAATGAACAAATTAAGCTTTTATTAAGTATCTACCATGTGCAAAGCATTGTGCTACACCATGTGAATACAAAACATTTTCTGGCCTGAAGGAGTTCACATTCTAATGGGGTAGACAATACATATAGAAGTATCAGCTTTAAGTCATATAGAAAGATCCTGTGATCCTAAAGATACAGCTGCAAAGCAGATGTTAAAATCTCTTCTTTACTATCATTTTCATTGATAATATCTTACTATATTCTTATGTTAAACCAATGTCGAAGGTTTTGGTAACAAGAATTATCTTTTCGGGGTCTTCAGTAACTATGGTTCTAGCATCTGTAGAAGCAATTGCCTGGTTCTCTCCATAGGGGTTGCTTTCCAGGGTGATGGCTGTGGCCATCACATTGAACTAGAAGCATTGCTATTCCCAAAGTTCTTGGGTTCAGGGTTCTAGGTTATCTCCACCAGATCTTTGGTGGTCAAAGTGGCAGTGATGATGGTGGCTGAACTTTAACCAGGCAGCCTTCTGTCATTCCCTCATGAATGCTTTGCTGCTTTAGCCACGCAAATCTTGAAAGTGGAAATGGTGAAGAGGAGATAGTCCAAACGCACACACCAAGCTTGAGAGCATGGAAGATTGCTACCATGTAGGGAAGAATAGTAGTAAAGACACCCAGAAAGGAAACAATATGGAAAGAAGGAAACAATATTAAAATATTTGGCTTCAAATGTCCTTAAACATAATAGACACAGTTTGGTTAACAAGCAAGGAAAGTTAGATCTCTTAACTCCAGGAAGCCAATTAGAACTCAGAGATGTCATTTAAGACTTGAAGGGCTGTTGGACATGATGTTTCATGGCTTAAATAAGGCTCCGAAAGGGATATATGAACTTTATTTGAAAGAGGTAAAATAGGTAAAGGGCAGGAATAAGGTGGCATAGAATACTACTACATATTTTAAAGTAAAAAAATTCAGTGAGCTAGAAATACAGTGTATAGATTTGGCAGAAATAATATTGACATTTATGCATGTTGTAGTCTACCAGAATATTAAGAACTAAGTGAGGAACTTGGGGAAAAGTTCACAGCCTTATCCATGACATGACAGAATAATGAGGGGAGACCTCAATGATCCTGGCTCATGCTGATATCTTTCTTTACCCAAAGCAAACCAACTAATAATTTCTGGACTCACTGAAACAAAAATGCACCCTCCATCCCAATGGCATGGCCCACTTGGAGCAATAGATAGACTTATATATTTCTGTGCACCCCTTAGTTTTTCAGGCTTAAAGCAAATAATATCTCTTGCCTTGCATTGTTAAAGCTCTGGGAGGAACTAGTGAGAGAAACTTCAGTTTTCGATCTGGTTCTGAAGAAAGAAGAGAATTGTCTTTTGGAGTAGATATGGCAACTTAAAATTGTCATTAGGTAGAAAAGAAGATGGGCAGTTAGGTAGAGAAATGGATAGAGGACCAGTCCTAGAATCAGGAGGACCTGCGTTTAATTCTATCCTCAAAACACTGATTAGCTGCATGATCTTGGGGAAATCACTTAACTCTGTTTACCTCAGTTTCCTCATCTGTAAAATGGGCTGGAGAAGGAAATGACAAAGCAGTCCAGTATCTTTGTCAAGAAAACTCCAAATAGGGTCATAAAGAATTGGACAGGACTGAAAAACAACAAAAAAGAAAAGTCTAACATCATCTGGAACTTAAAAGAGCAGAATTCAAAAGCTTGAGCAAAAGGTTAGAAAAGCATGGCCTAAAATTCTACTGGGGAAATCAGCCTAGGAAGAAGAGGACATTCAAATGAGGAAGAAGAGAGTTATCTTAAGAGACTGTGTGAATTCAAAAGGAAACCACTGACCACTTTAGGTTTTTTAAAGGACATGAAAATACAGGGCAGGTAAGAAGATAAATGCAAAAGTATGGCCTAGTTTTATAAGAATGGTGTCAACCAGTCATAAGAATTTCTTAAGTATTTACTACAAGTCTGGTCCTTTGCTAAGTGATGGTGAATTAAAAAAAAAAAGACAAAATATAGTCCCCGTTCCTGGAAGCTTGCAATCTAATGTCAGCAGGGCTATAGCTTAGAATTAGCTGGATCTGGCAAACATGTTTTGGAGAGATAGGACCACTTTTTAGGGTGGAGGAAATAAATGATAACCGACATCCTAGAGAAGGAAGAACCAAAAAATGGGCTTTAGGGAACTAACACACAAGGTAAGTAGAGAGTTTGAGGACACCTGGTTTCCCTTAATTTCAAATCACCTTGCCTAGGTGGAGCTAGTGTAATAATGATTGCTAAACCATTATCAAGAATGATGACATTCTTGATAGGTAGCTAGATCGCTCAGTGGATAGTGCAACTGTCATGTAATCAAAAGGATCTGAATTCAAGTGACCTTGAGACACTTAACATTTTCTAGCTGTGTGATCCTGAGTAAGTTACTTTACTCCAATTAGCTTGCAAAAAACAAAAGATACTAAAAGCTAATATTTAAATATATATCTTAAAGAGTTTTTTGTTCTTTGCACAAAAGAGAGATCAGGATTCAATTATAAAGTGGACACAAAACAGGTCAAAGGGCCAGAGATGAAAAAAAATCTTTAAAAGTTCAATGCCAGATTGGACACTGGTTTCTATTGCTGTAGAACAATAATTTGGATCAAGGCAGGAATCATATTTATTTTGATAGATTGGCAAGAAACAATTAAGATGTGAAGCAGATTTGGGCTGCAATGTGGGTCCCAACTTAAGATGACATTTAGTAAGATAAGACATAATTTCTTTTAATAATCACTTCAAATGGATTTGAGACCTCATCAATTTTGAATGTTCTCCCCATATTGTACATCAACTCATTTTTTGCTTTTTAGGGTTTTTTTTTTTTTTTAGATAATTGGGGTCAAGTGACTTGCTAAGGGCACATAACTAATAAGTATCTGAAGCCAGATTTGATTTTAGGTTCTCTATCCACTGTAGCTCTCATTTTTTTTTAAACAACAAAGTTGGAGCTGGAATTATATCTGGATATTGAATATTGAATTCTGGCTCTTTTATTTACTGCCTTGTGATCTTGGACAAATAACTTTAGGAAAGAAAGAAAGAAGAAAACAATGTTCATTAAATGCCTGCATTGTGCCAGGCACTGTGTATTTTACAAATATCCCATTTTATTTTCACAAAAGGCCCCTAGAAGTAAGTGTTATCATTATCCCCGTTTTACAGATGAAGAAACTGAGGTAGATATGGGCTTAGGTGACTTGCCCAGGATCACAAACCTATAAGTATCTAAAGCAGAACCTATAAGTATCTAAAGTCAGATTTGAACTTGGGTTTTCCTGACTCCCAATCCAGTGCTCCATCCATTGTTTGCCTTCTCTGGACTTCAACTTCTTTATTTGTAAAATGAGAGGGTTGTAAGAAGAGACCTCTAAGATCTTGTCCACGTTCCAGACAATGAGAACCTGAACCAGAATTGTGATTGTATGAAAGGGATTCCTATGAGATGCTGCAAAGTAAAATTGATCAAATTTGGCAACAGATTTTATACAGTAGGGATACTGAGGGAGATACTCATTCAGCTTCTCAATGTCCTTTCTCAGATACAGCATCCAGAACTGACCTCAGTGCTCCAGATACAGCCTAACCAGAAAAGAGAACAGTCAGACTCTCATCACCTCCCAAGACCTCATGAGCATCATAGGTCTAGACAGAGACTAGCCATGTCACTTCATTAATACAAGAAACTTCTGAGTGAGAATTCCCTATAACATTTCAGGTCATTCCTTTCTAAAATGTATAATTATAAAGGACTACCCAGAATGGGAGAGGGAGAATGAGGGAGGGGTCCAGAATCACAGCAAAGTTGTAAGCCTATGTATCTGGGAAGATGGTGGTACCCTCAGTAGGGAAGTTCAGAAGAGGATTGGGGTGAAGAAGAAAATGAGATCTCTTTTGAATATATTGATTTTGAGATGTCTCTGGGACACTCATGCAAACCTCAAAGCACTATATACATGCTAGACTAGATTATTATTACAAGAAAGGAGAACTGCAGTTAGTCAATGGTTCCTTGGAAAAAGATTTGGGGATTTTGGTGACTGTGAAGTCGATGTGAATCAGTGGTGTGATGGAGACAACCAAGAAAGTTCATGTGATCTCCAACCGCATTAAAAGATATCTACCACTCTGAGTAGTCCTTTACAATTATACGTTTTAGAAAGGAGTGACCTGAATTGTTATAGGGAATTCTCACCCAAAAGTTTCTTGTGTTAATGAAGTGACATGGCTAGTCTCTGTCTAGACCTATGATGCCCATGAGGTCTTGGGAGGTGATGAGAGTCCGACCGTTCTCTTTTCTAGTTAAGCTATATCTGGAGCACTGAGGTTAGTTCTGGATGCTATATCTGAGAAAGGACATTGAGAAGCTGAAGTGTATCCTGAAGAGGACCCTCCAGGATAGTGGAAGACCTTGAAATCTTACCATTTGAGCATTGGTTAAAGAATCAGGAAGTTAAAGCCTTTATGAAAGATTTGGGGAGGTGATGACCTCACAAGAGCAATCACCTTAAGCAGTTGATTTATCCTGTTTGTTCCAGGGTATTTGCTCCAAATAAATATGTATAAAGAAAATAATATACAGGATAGATAGGAGACAATCAAAAGAGGGACAACATTGTAATTAAGAAGGGTTGGGGAAGGCTTCCTGTAGAGGGTGGGATTTCAGCTGGGATTTGAAGGAAGTCAGAGAGATCAGTAGTCCGAATGGAAGATAGAGAACATTATGGGGAACAGAGAAAATGGTCTAGGAAAAATGAGGGGAAGTTACAAAGCAGCAAATTTGGGTTTGATGTAAGAGGAAACTTCCTAACAGAATCATCATGGAATGGAAAAAGCTACTTTGCAAACTACTGCAAACAAGTATATACTTATTGGAGATCCTCCTATGATCGTATTTAAAGTTAAAAATGACCTTGGAGGTTACCCCATCTGACCCTCTCATTTTCCAAAGTGGAAAGAGAGGTCCAGAGAAGTTAAGACATTTGCTCTGGATCACACAGAGCCAGGATCCCAGTTCCAAGGTCACAGATTTCATGTCCAATGCTTTTGATCTTATTGATTTTTTTTTTTTAATAAACCAAAGTGGGTTTTGAACTACATTATTGACGAAAACATCCCAAATTGACTCTGAGGCTTTACACTGATTTCTATTAAATTTCATTTCTCTCCAGCAAACCCTTGCTATCTCAAGAAAGTGATTGCAATTTAGTGGTGTCTCCAAGGTCTAGGAGGCCCCTTTGGACTCTGAGATTGTTGACTGTAAGCTTTAAAAGTCTTTAAGTGAGACAATATTGAAAAGGGAGATTATGGTGAAGAGGCTGGGAAAGAAAGGGTCTATTTGGAGAAAGGATTATAAAAGGAGGGAGGGGCCAATGTATGAGTAGTTGTTGTTGTTCCCAGTTTCAGTCCTGCCCGACTCTTCATGACCCCATTTGGGGTTTTCTTGGCAAAGAGCTTAGAGTGGTTTGCCATTTCCTTCTCCAGCTCAGAAACGGGAAATTAGAAGACTTGTGAGTGACCCTTGTTTAAGGGTCTTATCGCCTGGATCAAAGTCCAAACTTTCCATTTCCATTTCCAGGCCCTTCTCCCATCTGCCCCTCACCTAGATGCCAAATTGATATTCCCCAAATACTTCTCAGTCATCCACCTTTTATTTAAAAATCTCGAGTGTCTCTCTATTGCCTCTAACAATAACTTACAAAATCCCTAGCCTAGCACAAGTCGTTCTCAGTGGAACTTCCAACCATCTTTCACTTCAATGAACATTGAATGATGAGGTTGGGGTCCAGCACTACCAAATGATAAGGTTTTGCACCAAATAATGGGGTTCAGTAGAAATCCATGTGTGAAGAATCCAGATTGGCTTTCTTCTTGCCAAAAGCAACTTTTATTTATAAGAAGAGCTTATGGACAAAATGAAGAAAGAGGTAAAATTGAATTCAGGAGCAGTAAATATGAAATAGTATGGGAAGCGCATATAGTTAGCAAGGAAAGGTGTTTTTTTTTTTTTTTTTATAAACAATTCAACAATGAAAAAGACAAGTTCTTTAGTGGACCTCACAATTAACCAGAAGAAAGGAAATATACTGTTGATTGGCAGACTAAATCCAGAGGTTAGTACCCTAAAAGAGTTAGCTATAACAAGGAAAAAGACACCATCAGGCATGGGGAAGGGGGTGAAAGGAAAGACAATAAATACAAAGGCAGAACTTGTGGGCCAACCCAAGAGACTGAGCAAAGATGGCATAGACCATAAATAGATTTATATGGAAAATTTAGCCTCAGGAATTTGACATCATAACTTGGCTTTTCTGATTGGGAAAGGTGGGGTTGTAAGGCTGAGCTACTTCCCACCAATTCCCTTCCCCACTTGCTTCAGGGAGTATTATAATCTTATCAGTACTTCAGGCTTTCTCATCCAACCCCACCTAGTTACCCAGGACCTTATCTCCTACTTTATGCTAAGCACTGTGGATACAAAAATAGGTAAAAGCTCCTAGCCCTCAATCTAATGGGTGTATATATGTGCAAAGAAAACTATATGCAGGATAAATAAAAAACAATCAAAAGGGGTGGGGGGAGATACTGGAATGAAGAAGGGTTAGGGAAGCTACGGGGAAGAAGGTAGAGTTTCGGTTGGGACTCAAAGGAAGTCAGGTCAGTAGTAGAAGTGGAGGAGGGAGAGCATTCCCAGCAGAGAAAATGCCCAGAGTGCTGCTTCACAGAGAAGCCAGGAGGGAGAGTCACTGGATCCAAGAATACCTGTTGGGGAGTAAGGTGCAAGAAAATTGGAAAGACAAGAAGGGGCTGAGAACTCCTAACAGAGCATTGTCTTCATTCTTTCTCAGGGACTCCTGAGTCCTATTCCGAGCATGCCCAGAACCTTCCTTCCAAACACAGCTCAGGGACCATCTTCATTCAATCTCCTCCCCCCTTCCCCATGTTAGTGCTTTTCCTTTGAATTATTTTGTACTTCTAATGAATCTCCTCCAAATAAATATAACAATAGTTGACATTTACATTACGCTTTAAAGTTTGTACATTTTAAAATCTCACTCTGAGAGATAAGTGCTATTATCTCTATTTTATGGATGAAGAAATTGAGACAGAGGTAAGTGACTTGCCTAGCTAGGGTCTTCACAGCTAAGTGGCTGAGTCTAGAGGACTTCTGCTGAGCCACCTAGCTGTTTCTGAGTAGAATATAAACTCCTCGAGGGCAAGGATTGTTGTTTGCCTGCCTCTCTCTTTTCTTTCTCCCTTTCTTTCACCCTTCCTTTCTCTCCCTTTTTTCTTTCCTCCCTTCTCCCTTCCTTCCTTCCCTCCCTTCTCTCTGTCCACATAGGGTACCATACCCTTACCTAGGAGATGCTCTTGAAAGCTTTTTCTTTCTTTTGGATCTCTGCATCCTCTTGATATCTTGGAGTTTACTGGCTAGATTTCTTTCTTAATGACCCATGCCTTAAACCAAAACCACTCTGATTCTCATTGATTGGCCACCCCAGGCCAAGCCTCGTTTGATTATTATTTGGGTCCTGATTTAAGTCAACCAGATTGAAGATAAGTAGCAATCATTTCTTCTTTGACCAGAGCCCTGAGAGTCTTCCCCTCTCAGATTTATTTATTTAGATTGGGGTTTTTTTTGGATTTAGGTGAAAGGAGATTCTTTGCTTCTATTGCTACCTAGCCTCAATCACTGAATGGGTGCGGCCTCAGTCAAACTGAAATCTGTTGAAGACCTTAGCTTAAAAAGGCCAAGGTTTCCCACTGCATTCAGGGCCATCTCCAGTCCTCCTGATCTGTAACTGGCCTCTGAACCTAGATGGCTCTAGAGGGAAAATTGAGGCAGGTGACCTTGCCCAGCTCACCCTCGCTACAATCCAGTTCACTAGCTTGTCATGTAATCATCTCCCTGATGTCATGATCCTCTTCAAGAAGAAGGACTAACAACACCAGTCACTAGAACCTAGCACCTAATAAGAAATACCTAGGTGGTCCACTGAATAGAATGCTGGGTCCGGTGTCAGGAAGACCTGTGTGAAAATCCAGACTCAGCTACTGACCTGTGTGTGCCCCTGAGTAAGTCACTTTGATTTAATCTACTGCAGAGGAAATGGCAAACCACTACATTACCTCTGCTAAGAATATCCCATGTACAGAACTGATGTGGTATTGTCTTTGGACACAAAAAAACGCTTAATATGTGTTGTTGAAGTTAAATGAATGAGGGAATAGAGGTGTGAATGGAGAGAGGACTATGAAGCAGAGAGTTGTTGAGGTGAGGAACTCAGAAAGGCCAGAGGAAGGGAAGAGACAGTAAGGGAAGGAGTTACTAAATGGAAGGGATAAGAAGGGGGGCAGAAATTGGGAAAGGGGGGCTATAAAGGGAGAGGCCCCACATCCCAGTACTTTTTCAGTCTAGACACTCCTAATTTGCCATCTCTTAACTCTATCCTTTTCACCTCTTGCTTCAAGAAACTGCCTCTCAAAATGACTTGCAAGTTGATTGGGACAATGTCACTTTTACCTTTGTAAACCCAGTAGTACAGTACTTATCAATTCTTCTTGTTTTCATTAATCCATAATGAGAGAAGAAAGTTGTGAGGAGAGAGGCAGTGAATCCAGTGATCGATTAGAATTTAAGAACCTACTATGTGCTAACACATGAGGATACACTGATAAGTATAACAGCCCCTGCTCTGAAAGAACTTAAATTCATAAGGGGGACAACATGTGCACATGGAGGATAACTGACATTAGGGTAGGATATAGCAAATCTAGGACCAAGTGGTTTCTCCATCCCCCAACTGATGTATTCACAGAAAGCAAAGGGTAGATTACAGAGGAAATGAGGTATTAATATTAGTGAAGATGCATCTACTCCCTGTCTCTCCTTACAAAGTGCAGAAATATTTCTGTGATTGAATTGGAAGAGATGTTTAAGATTGGCTGAAATTGTTTATGTCCCTGGAGGCCTTTAAATAGCTAACCCTGCCAGTCCCTGCAAGCAGTCAATGGAGAGAGAGCTCCAGAGGAACGTTAGGGCAGAAGCAGCTTGGTGGAGCGTCCCCTTTATCTACACCAGAGGGCAGCAAGCTGAGTGTTCTCTCTTCCCCTTCCCCCACCTGACATTCTGCTTAGTAATGGAGCTACTTACTCAGAAGAAAACACCCCATCCATCAGTTTGGGAATTTATTTTAAGAGTTCAAGGAACAGTTGAAAGACAAATTCCAGGCAGACAAAGACACAGAGAGGCAGAAACTTGAGGGAGAAAGTAGTTTCGAGGAGTCGGACCAAAAGGCACTTAGAGAAGAGAGGAATCTGCAATGGGTTTCAAGGTTGAGAATTGAGATGTGGAGGGAACTCCATGGAGCAGAGAAAGGCCTTTGAATACTAGAGGCAAAAACTGCCCTGGCTGACTGTTCTTTGCCTCACTGATACTCTGTGGCTAATTTTCTCAGAGAGTTTTTTGGGGGGCATATTTGTGGAGAGCGAACCCAGGAGATTTGGGGGGGGGGGTTCATGCTACTGTTCTTAACGCGTCCTCTTCGTTAATGACCTTGCTTCCAGCTAGGATGTCTGCGGGCCAGCTGGACCCCCAGAAACCGTATAAATAGTAGCTAACCTCTGCGAACCGCAAAGTGTTGAGGCTGACACCAACAATTCACCTTATATGGGCGTTTGTTGGTACAAACGAAGTAATTTGAAGCAGGGAACCAGCGCTTAAGGAGATCTGGTAGGAAGTGACATTTGAGCTGGGTTCTAAGAGATGACAAGGAGAGAACTGTGGGGGAGGGCGGGGTTCCGGAAGAGGTTGTGGAGGAAAAGACTAAGTAGGGAGCCACGGCCAGGCTGGGAGCCCGGACTAAGGGAAAGGAGGGCAGAGGTAGTTGCTTTTTTTTTCCCTCTCAGCCTCAGACAACTTGGCCGTAGAGCAGGCTGGGAAGAGCTCTGAGGGGTGGGCCAGCTCAGCGAAGTTGTGCGCATGCTCGAAGGCGGCCGCGGCTGCTCTTCCCTCCCCCTTCGCCCTCCCTTTCTTTTCTTTCCCCCCTTCTCGGTCTGGGGTTGAGGCGGCCTCTGGCTCGCTGTCGTCCGCCCCACCCCTCCTGTTGGATGTAGATCCTGGGCCGTGATCCCTGGGGCTGCGGTTCAACCAGTACTGGGACGGGGGTGGGGTGGGAGTAGGGAGGGAGTTATGGGGTTGGGCGACCCGGCCCTCGACTCCCGCTGTAGGCTCCGGCGGCTCGTGTGTCTGCTGCCCTCCTGTGGCCCCAGCTGGGAAAACAGGCCCCTCGTGGCGGCGCTGAGGACGCCTCTGCCTCCACCTTGTGGCCGGAGCCGTCACTGCCCCTTCCTGCTCCTCCGCCCCTCCCTGCCTTTCCCGGTCCTCGGCCCGCCGGTGCTCTGAACGGGGCGAGGCGCATGTTGTCAGAGGCTGGAGGGGACCTCCCAGGCCATGGCTGTCCGTGCCCTGAGTTCCCCGACGGCTGGGAGGTGAACTTCATAGCGGCAGGGACACACACGTGGAATATGCAAAATATCTTTATTTCCCTTGGGCTCCGCCCCGCGGACCGCCCTTACCCCATCTCCCTCCGGGCAGTGCCTGGAAGCCCCGGGTCAGCACCAGGCGAAAGTTGGAGTTACTCCCTCCCGGCTCTAGCTCGTTGCCCTCCTGCCCTTCCTTTGTCTCCCCTCTCCCATCTGGGCAGCTTAAGAGTTGAGCCCCTCTTCCAGGTTCCCCGTTTCCCCTCGGTCTCTCTTAGCTGACCCTCCAGGCTCCACGGTGCCTCTCAGTCGCGCTTGCACGATGCGGCCTGGCCTGGGACCCCGGCGCCCCCAAGGCCCTACACGCGGCCGATGGTGCTGCGCTGCGAGGTGCGCAAGGAGCTCGCGTCCCAGGCTCCCCGGGGCAGGCCCTTGGCCTCATGCCAGGGCGGGAACAGGCGCAGCAGCTGGCGCAGCACAGCTTGGCGCAGCAGGATGTAGACCCAGGGGTCCAAGATCTGATTCCAGGAGGCCAAACGAACAGCCAGGAAGAGCAGGCGCTGCAAGGAGCCTGAGCTCCAGCCTCCCAGAGCAAGCACCACCAACACCTGGGCGGAAGGAAGGCGACAGACAAGGGGGAAGACGTAAAGTCCTATTTCTTTTGGGATCCGCAGGGTCATGGCGCATTTTTTTTAACCTTATGTGATATAGAAAAGTACCTTATGAGACAGTGTATGATTATCGCCATTTTGCAGATAAGGGAATTAAGGCTCCGTGAGTTTAGATCACTTCTATCTCACGCATCTTTTAGGGAGCCAGAATCAGATGGGCAGGGGCCGGGAGGGAGGAGCCCAATGTCCAAACTGGGGAAAAGGAGCTTGGGGCTGGTAAGGGAAAGACCTAGGCTGGGATTCTGAAGGATGGGGAATCACAAGTTGGGATGTCCCTGGGGCTGAGAGGCTCAGGAATCTCAGGGAAGGCATTTGGAGCAGTGATCTGGAAAGGAGAATGGGATGAAATCACAGGATGCTGATTTAGGAGGCCATGGAACTCATAGGAGTAAATGTCCAAGGGTTTCTCCAGGAGTCCTTGGAGGAGTTTATCTACTCAGACATCCATTTGTCCAAGAAAACCAAGGGGTCTGCCCAGAAATACATCCACTCACCAGTAAAGGGCTCCAGCAGATGCAGGATACCACCATGATGCCCACCAGCTGGCCAACCATCTCCACATCATGGGCCCGAGCTCGGCGTGGGGCAGGAGAAGAGTAGGAGGAGAAGGAAGATGAAGCTGAAGAGGATAAGGAACCGCCAATGCCGCTACGGGCCACTCTGCGGCTGCTCCCCTGGCGCCGCCGCCAACGTGCTCGGACTAACGATAGTCCGCTGAACATGTTGCACACCAGGGCAGCTAGTAGAGAGGCCAGGCCAAGGCCAGAGAAGAGCATCGCCAAGATGGCTTCACCCCAGCCCCTTGGTTGGGCCAGCCCGATGAAGCACCAAGTTCCTGGGTACTGCAGCTCATAGCGCCCCACATGCAGCAGGGGCAGGAGAGCAATGCCTAAGGCAATGCCCCAAAGTACCCCGAGTGCCAGGCGGGCTCGGGCAGCTGAGACCAGGCTGGCATGGAGCAGGGGGCGGGTCACTCCTACGCAACGCTCAACTGCCATCCCACAGCCCAGCAACAGTGGGCACAGGCCAAAAAAGACCATACAAGCCCCCATGAATTGGCAGGCAGGGCCAGCGGGAGCCAGACCTGTGGCATAGAGCCGCAGGACCAGGGCTCCTGGAATCACATGGCCAGCAAAGTCTGTGGCCACTAAGCCGGTGGCAAAGAGCAGGAAGGGGGCCCGAGAACGGCGGCGGCGGAATCGGATAAAGGCGCGGGCGAGGATGGCCAAAGCCAGGACATTAGAGACAGCACCTAGTGTCATGGAGAAGATGGGCATCGCTGGGGATGGGGCTGGCTGGGTTTCTGAGCTGTTGGTCTCTGGGCATGTTGAGTTCTCCCCTTGCCAGCTGAAGTTGTACAATGGGCAAAGGGACATGTCAGGTGGTAGTGGATGTCTGAGCAAGAGGAAAAAAAAGAGGGAAAGGAAATGATAGCTAAACAGGGAGGCTGGTTCCCTTTGCTGTCCCCATCCAATTGCTTCTATTCTTTGTCTCTCTATACTCCGTCATCCCAGTATCCCTCCAATTCTGCATCCTTTCTTGCACAGCACACCCTCCCAGCCCTCTCCCTGCCTCCTGAGTCTTCACCTCTCTACATTATTCCCCCCCTACTCCCAAGCCCCACCCAATTACATTATCCACTCTTCCCATCATTCCTACCCTTATTCAGGGCTCTTGAACCCCAAAGACTGTGGCAGCTTTGCTTCATCCCCTTTCAGAGACCTTTGGCCTGGATCTGAACCCAAGTATCCTTGGGACTGGGAGGAGAGAGAAAAGGGTAGAGGGAGCTGATTCAGATATACAAAAGAAGTAGGTGGTAGGTGCAGGGGCAATGGAATGGGAGAGACAGGACTGGGGGGACAGATGAAGTTGGGTGGAAAGAATAGGACAGAAAGGAGACGATACAGAATGGGCAGCCAAGAACCAACAGACGGTTCAATCGGAGATTAGTGGGACAAACAAGAAGGCAACAGGATAGGGAATAGAGGGGAGGATCAGATACAAGTTGGGGGATAGAAAAGCTAGGAGGAGTAGACATGGAGAAACGGTGCCGGGAGACAAAGGTGGATGGCACAATAGACTGGGGGTAGACAGAGCAGAGGGCATAGAAGGGTTCTCAGGGCTCTGAACTCTCCCAGGCAGCCCCACCCTGAGCCCCTCAAAACACTGCTCTCTGTATCTCCCAGTTAGTATAAGCTGGGAACCCAGACTCCTGGGTCCAATCCACTCAAGCCTTTTACCTGATGCTTCTCCTGTGGCCCCGGGTCCCCGGGACCCATCCCTCCGGGCTTTGATCGGCAGCAGTACTCCTTCCCAGTCTCAGCGCCCAGCTGTACTCTCCCCAAGGCCAGTAGCTCTCCAGGGCCCCGGCTCACTGAGCTCAGGGGGGCGGCTCCTTTGCTCCCTCCCGCCCCCATCCCGCCTCCAGCAGCCTAGAGCCGCTCCTCCTGCACCACCCTAACCCCCTATCACCCCTCATCCCTCCCCCCAACCTGAATGAAGTCTCCTAGACCTCCAAGCCCTGATCCTATTAACAAGAAGATATCCCCTCCTCTTCTTTAATATGACATTACCCAGCTTTCTTCCTGGGAGCCAGGGTCCACGAGGAGGTCCCTAGTTTCTAG
This sequence comes from Antechinus flavipes, assembly GCF_016432865.1. NCBI lineage: Eukaryota > Metazoa > Chordata > Mammalia > Dasyuromorphia > Dasyuridae > Antechinus > Antechinus flavipes. The sequence continues at coordinate 656,771,152 of NC_067398.1, forward strand.
GTAGATGAAAGGTGGGGCCTTGGCAGAAACAGGAGTAGGAAGAACCTTGGGAATGCTGTTGGCACTGCCACAGCCCCCTCCTCCCAGGCCTAGGGCTGCCAGGGCCGCTTATTGGCAGCCACTTTTCTCTGGCAATCTGGGAGCCCTCTCCTAGATCTGAGTCCAACTCATCCAGTGAGACAGACCCAGAAATGGAGGGAAAATAGACCTTTACTACCTGGTCCCACTAGTTTGTGACCATTGGGTCAAGATGAACAATTATCATGACTCAATTAGAGCAGGTTGAAGTTTACCAAATGCTTTCCCCACAACAACCCTGTGAGGTAGGCAATGCAAAGATTATTCTTTACAGATAGGGAAACTGAGGCTCCAAGGGGGTAGATTTGCCTGTGGCCATAGAGCTATTCAGTAATTGAACTGTCCCCAATACCAGTTCTTTTCCCACTGTACCACACTCAAGGCATCCCTTCTTGCCACCTGTTCTTTTAGGGTGGGTGGGTGGGGGGAGTCTGACCTTCTGTCCCCATCGTCTCCCCTCCACTAGACCTACAAAGAAAGCCTAGAGCGCTTCACAGAATCGAGTTTAAAGCTGACCATCTAAATCAACCCAACCCCGATCGAGAGGAAACTGAGCCATCCTCCACCCCTCCCTAGTTCTTTACCCCCCATTCTCAGGCATGGGGCCCTCATGCTTTTCTCATTAATAACAATAATAATGCTGAGAAAATCCAAACACTGGAAAATGTGAGTCTCAGATACACATTCCCCTTTTCTCTCCCCACTGCAGCCCTCTCTCTGGGGCTCCAGGCAGCAGGGCATCCCAGGTGAGAGGACTCCTTCCCAGCTTCTTGTACCACCCTGTTGCCCGACTTCTCAGTGACACTAAAGGCTTTAGAGCTGGGATCTCAGAAATGATGTAGTTCAAATCTCTTATTTCCAACAGGCAGATTCAGGGCAGAGAAGTTAGGTGAGCCTCTCATGGTCACAAAGTATAACTAAGTAAGGATTCAAACTCATCTCTTCATCCCAAATCCAGCCCCACTGCCTATGGTGCTGAGCTCTCTCCTGCTCCAAACAGTTCGTGGACAGGCAAGGACTCTCAGGGAATCCTGGCTTGTGAACAAGACGCTGCTGAGCCGACCCTGTTCGAGGATAGGGACACCAAGCAAGGCATATCGATGCCAGGAATGGAGAGGGCAGGCAGCTTGGGGGACATAAACTCTGAAACGAGTTGAGGAGAGGGAGGCAATGTTCTCTCCATGGGTGGGGGGGAGGAATGGATAGATTGGAGACAGCTCCCCTCATTCTTTTATTTATGTCAGGCTTAGGCTGGAGGCGGATCCCCAAGAACATGTAATCCCCTAGGAGGCCGAAGCTGGGATAAGGACAAAGGGTGGGCTGGGAAGGGGACCCAAGAGTCCTGCCTCCCTGCAACAACTTCTCTCTCCTCCCTCTTAAAGCCCATCCTACTTCTCAGCAATTCTAGACCCCCTAAGACCCATACACTCCTCCCCCCTCTTACTCAGACAAAGTGCATGATGAGACCAAGAGTCATCCAGATACAAAATGGAAGACACATCCCAGATCCAGAACCACTTCTCTTCCCCATTCCCCAGGAGAAGCTATGGAACCATCTACCCAGCCAGTTCTTCCCCCCACCTCTCCAATTCACTTTATGTTCCTACTTGGAACTCTAGGGGTCAAAACTGGTTTTTCTAATTTCTCCCCCACCAACCAACAGATGCCCATTTCCCTGAGGACCCCCTCCCCCTTCCCAGGTATAAAGAGCTGACTGTCAAAACAATGGTGTCGGATTTATGTCAATCTCCCTGCATCTTCCTCCATCAGCTTGGTCCAAGGCCTGAGGGGTCTGGACTCAGGGCAGAGTTCTGGCTTCCAGTCCCTCTGTTCCTTCAGGGTCCAGTCATGGGTGCTTGGTGATCCTCCTCTCAAAGGCTGGTAAGATTGCCTTTAGGATATGCCTGGCCCTGGGAAGAAACTGAGGCCCAGAGCCAGGCTTCTAGGAACCACAGGATTTGGATTCAGAAAGAGTCAGAACTAACTAGTCCAGCTGCATCATCTTACAGAAGGATAAACTGAGGCTAAGTGGAAGCAATCTTAGTCACTCATCAAGTATATGCTGATGCTGGAACTTGCCCAAAGAGACCATCCTGAGGAGGGTTTCAGGTTTCTTTCCCCCAGATTCCATCTAGCCTATTCACCTGTGTCATTTCAGGGACTGCACTTGGGAACTTAGATGTTCCTACTAAGAATGCTGAATTGAATCAACAGATATGACTTCCAGTCCCCACCTCCTCACTCCTCTTCCCCGGTCAACTATAAAATGGGAAAGTTATCTCTGCATGGGTCCTTCTGAGGATTGTTTTGGAAGATATTTTCTAAACTGAAACACAAAAATGTGTTACTCCTGATGGGACAAGGCCCCTGCTATGGGCCTAGTGTCTGGAGACAGAGGGTCCCAGATAGGCTTGAGAGGTCAGGGGGAGCCCAAGGTCACTGCCTCTTCAGGAAGTGTGAAGAAACTCTGAAAGGGACCTTGGAGACCACTGAAATACAACCTCAACTTGCACAAGAAGAAAAGAAGGCCCAGAGAGGGGAAAGGACCACCAAACTAATGGCCCAGTAAAGACTCAGGCAGACTTTCAGGACAGCTGAAAACTTCCCTTGCTGAGAAGTCTGGAGGGAGGGCCTGGGCACTAATCAGGCAGAACAGTGGGCGGGAGGAGTCAGGGGAGGCTGGGCCAAGGTCTCCTAATTCAATTTAGGGCACAGGGGGGATGGATTTCAGTCTACACATTCTTTCCCAGCTCAAGCTCAGCCCCCCACCCCTTAGGCCACGCAGCTCAGCTCCACTCAAGAGATCTCTTTATGTTAAAGATAACTCAAATATAAAACCCCCAGTCAAGGCCTGCCCCACCCCCTCAAAGTCAGTAAAGGCAGTTGGGGACCCATGGGGACACCTAAGGGAAGTCAGTCCTAGGACAGGGGATGGGTTCACAGCAGTCAAGTTCAAAAACAGAGGTAACAGGGCTGGGGAGACTCAGTGGTGATGGTGACCTTATTGCTGGAGTGAGAGCTGGGGAGAGGGGAGGAAAAAGTGGCTGCCTGGTCACCACTCCCCTCCCCTGCGTCAGGGAAACCGGCAGAGGTCACAGCCTCCCCCCTGAAACAGAGCTGGGCGCCCCAGGGAAAGGAGTGGGGCCAGTTTGGCAGCTGATGTGGAAAAGTCGAGGCGGGAAGAAGGGGGCGGCTTACCAACTCTCCCTCCCCCAATCTAGACACTGAGGTAGGTGGGAAAGGAAGGAGGGGGGCTCCCTGGGGACCCCAGCCAGGCTGAGGGAGGGGCTGTACCGATTGGATGGAGAGCACTGAGGGTCAGGCGTGCTCCCTCCTACTCTGGCTGTGTGGAGAATGTTGGATTCCAGTGGTGGTAATGGTGGTGAGGGCCTGGGGGCCTGGATCCAGATTCAGCCCCTCTCTCTAACCCCTCCTTCCTCTCTCTCTAGGCCCCCAAACAAAGACCTCTTCAATGCTCTCTTCCCTAAACAGCAACGATGGCGCTGGGAGGAGCCCCTGGTGTCTGGTCTCCCAGACTTTTTGCTTCCAAGGCCCCATGGCCTGGCTCATGTTAACTCTGTCCCACATTTCCTCGGAGTCAGTCCAATCTGAGTCCTAGTAGCGCCCAACTTTGGCATCTCCAATCGCTCCCCAAACATCGAAGACAAACTCATCAGGAAAGGCGAAGTCACCTAGTCGTTCATCTAGTGCCTCTGCCAGCTCATCTGGGTTCCGCTTGTCCCTGCCCAGCTCTACCATGGTGGCAGCTGCTCAAAGGAAAGAATGGGTCCAAAGCTCAGATCCTCCATTCCTAAGTCCTCCCGACCCCCTCTAAACACCAGCCCAGTTCCTGCCACCCCTCAGTCCCACATCCCCGTCTAAAGAACCTCACCCAGCTCGGTGTCCCGGATGCCCATGTAACTCTCCAGCAGGTCATCCACCTTCTCGATGGCCTTCTCCTCGAATGCTGAAGGCTGGGGCAGAAAACAATTCAATTCAACCCAATTTACTTTAATTACTTACTCTGTATATGATCCATATACACAAAATACTGCAAAGCAGGATGACAGGGCAGGGGGAGATGTGGGCCAGGGAACAAAAGGCAGGGGAAAGGGAAGATGGAGCCAGCAGCATGACCACTTACCAATTCCTCCACTGTAGCTGGACCCCGGGAACGGAGTCGAAGGGTCCCCCTGCCAGTGCCAAGTTGGGGTCCTGAGCCAGGGCGGGCCCCTGCTGACCTCTGACTGATCATATCTGAGATAGCAAAGAGGGGGTCAGTATCTAACATGCCCTTTGCCCCTCAAACCCTGAGTCTAAATATCCCTTCTCATCCACTGACTCTGAGCTTCCTCAGAACCTGATGGAACCCTAGGCATGAATCACCACATCCAACACCCCCCTTTCACAGATGAGGAAATTAAGGCTTACAATAGTAAAATCACATCCTCAAAGCCATAAAGCTAAAAACGAACAGTGGGCTTGGAGTCAATGTCAGATTCAAAACTAGAGCTCTTTCCACTGCCCCATCAAAATCCCAACTCCAGCTGGGGTGGAAGGGCTTTTACCTGGGGTCACAGGGACCCAGAACTGAATAAGAGCTTTCATTTGGGGGTGCTGTTGGAACTATCTAAGGTAACAAACATGAAAATGGCCCAGGCAGGATTCAAACTCAAGTCTCTGGGCCTGTAACATAAGACTCTAAACTGCCTCAAAAAACCAAACAACAACAACAAAAAAAAACCTGCCTGTTTTAAGAAGTGTCTCAGTCTCTGGTCCTCCCTCCCTTGGGTCCCCCTCCCAGGGCTGGGACAGGATCCAGGCATTCCACTGGGAATGGGGAAGGCATAGTTGGATAAGAAGGAGACTAAGAGTTGGCTGGGAGCAGGGGTTCTGTAGCTGGGAAAGGCTTCTTGAGGAGGAGGGGTAGGAAATGAAGGCGTTAGAGTCTGGGGCTCTGAGCTGGGACTAGAGCACAGAAGGTAAAGCACTGGATATGAAGGGCCTATGTCCCAGTTCTGAGGACTACTTATTAAGACCACTTTGGCCAAGTCATCACCTCCTTCTGGGACTGAGCTTTCTTTAACTGTGAAATAAAAGATGTTGGACAAGATGATTCCCAAGGTTCCCTCTAGCTCTAAAGCCTTTGCTCCTAAAAGAGAACTGAGAAAAAAAAAGGGAAAGAACTTCCAGAGCTCCAGGGAAGCAGACAAACAAAATGTCCAACCCAACCCTAAGCAGTCCCTGAAGCTAGATCCCTGAGCAGTGAAATAAAGTGGGGAGAAGGTGATGGGGAACAGGATGTCTTGCTTCTCCTCTCTCCATTCCAATATGGGAGCAGCCTCTGGCCCCTATCCAGCCTCCAACATTTCAGCCTGTGCTGGGGAAGCAGCTGGATAATGGCTGCCCTCTTCCCCTTCCCCCATCTTGGCCCAAGGCTGTGGTCCCATTCCGGAGAGGCAGCAGAGCCAAACGCAGGGGGGCTAGAGATGGCATCAGTTATGGGCGACCAAGCATCCCCAGTAGGGGCTCTCTATGACCTGGAGCCTGGAGGTGGGGCCCTCAAGGGTTTGCGAAGTCTGAGTATGACAGAATGTGTGTGTGTGAGTGAAAAAGAGGGAGCTGGAAGGTGTGGAATACTGTGGAGGAAACTGGTATGAGTCTGGAACAGGAAAGGGGAGGGGCAGGGAGATTGAAGGTATTAGCCTTAGGGAGATTTTTAGGTAAGGAATCACGGGAGGGTTTAGTGGAATTACATGGGGAGGGGTGTGTGTCCAGAAAGTTTGTAGAGACTGAGTAGAGGAGAGGATATGGGGGAAAGAGATAGAGGTCTGGTTGGGCAGGAAGACAAAGCTGGGGCCCAGGAGTTAATAGATAAGATGGGACTGGGTTGCTAGAGCAATCCCCAGGACAGGAACACACCAGGGGGTGGCGGGTGCTGCCACCTGAAACCAGTGCTGGGGGGAGGGTCATATGACGCAGAAATTGGGGGGGAAGGAGTGGGGAGAGAAATTTCCCCCTGAGGGGTGGGTCACAGGCTGGTGCCCGTAGAGCCTGAGGCTCTACCAGAGCATGCTCCCTGGTAAGAACCTCCTCCTATGACCTGAATATAAGGGTGAGGGAACACTTGACGGCTGCTGGAGATGGGGTATGCAGGAGAAAGGGATCTCAATTCACCCTGGTAGAAGGTGGAGGATTGGCTCATGCCTCCCTCCAGTGTCCCTGGGCTTCTGTATTTCAGATCAGATAAAGATTCTGCTCTTCCCAATCTAGGCAGGAAGCCTAGGCTACTTTCTCAACCCAGATCTATGATCTAACAGTGCCTTCCTCCCACACATTCTGCCCACTTCCCAGCGCCCACCCTCTTGTAGAGTCTGTGCCTCCAGACTCTGCCCCTCACCAAAGGCTTTCCTGGGCTCTGTAAGCTTGAGGGTGAAGGTGCGGCCTCGGGGCAAGTCCTTGAGCATCTTGGCCACCTCGTAGTGCCGGCAGCCCAGCAGGTTCTGCCCGTTGATGGATTCTATCATGTCACCCACACTGATCACTTGGATCCGGTCAATGACACTCCCCTCCTTGATCCTCTGTGGAAGGAGATCTGCATTCAGCCACAGCACCATTGGTTTTTGTCAACCTGAGCCCTGGGTGTCTGCGTGTCTCTAACACTTTTCCTTTGGAGAGGGAGTGGACAATTCCCACATTCCCCTTCATTTGATAAATAAAACTGGGGATTCTGGAGATTATAGGACTTGGCTAAGGTCACACAATTAAAACCTGTTAGAATTGGTGAACTCCCACTTCAATGTTCCTTCTGTCATATTGTATAAAGGCTCATGTCAGGGATCCTCACATTGCCCTCTGCCCCTGTACCTTGATGAAGGCATAGCCAGCCCCATTGTCTGTGATGGTGAGCCCCAAGGCCTCTTCTGACTTGAACACTTCCACTTCCTTGCGCTGACCTTTGACGTGGGCAAAGATGAAATCCTCTAGCCCTATCTGGCCTCCAAGCAGCTTCTCCATGTCCACTTTGTGTGTGTTGAGAGTACAGAACATCACCTGGGAAGAGAAGCTGGCTTGAGGATGGGCAAAGGACCAGTACCCAAGTCAGCAGCTTTAGCCCCCGGGGCAAACCTTGTCCCTTGTGGGCAGGCCTCTGATGGACAGAATGGTATGTGCACTTAAATTTTTATATTCTGGGAAGAATACCTTTCCTTCTAGATCCCAAGGGAAGCTGTTCTCTAGCTTGTAATGTAGATTCTTCCCAGAATGGTCCCCAACATCTGCATGTCGTCTCAGATACAGACACAAACACCCACCACAACTCCTGTCTCCAATCTATGATTATACTCTTGGGAGTAGCTTTTCTTCTGCCTCCCTCTTAGAACATACTATTAACAAAAAGGAAGCAGCAGTTAAAAAAATCTCCTTTTAGTTCTTTTGGGTGGAGTTACTAATGCAGAAAATCAGGGGGTTCCCAAAGATACAATTTACTTAGATTGTAGCAAATCAATGATGAAATAGTTCATGCTATTCTTGTGAAAAAGACAGGAAAATGTGGGTCAAACAACATTAAAATCAGTTGGATGTAGACCCAGCTGAATGGCCAGAACCAAGAGTAACCATGAAAGATTCAATCTTAGGAGTTTGGTCTAAGCATCCACACATGAAAGATGAAATGGAGGAAGACTTCTATTGTATTGAATGACATGGATTGAATGTGGCTATTTGTATGTATATCAAGGACAGTACAAATGGATGATGAACTAGGTCCTGAATTAAGCAAGAGAACAACATATTAGAATGCCTTCAGGAAAATGCAAATGATCCTAAGGCCCATCTTCCAAACACCCATTTCCTAACAGTGTTGTTATATGGATGCAAGATATGGGATACAATTATCTCTAAAGAACTGAAATGATCACACAGACTGAATAGGAGACCTAGAGATGAGACTGTAATGTATAGCCAATGAAGAATGTCCAAGAACAGGAAGAAAACATGGTATGAAGGGAAATGATGATAAGAAGAGCTAGGCTGGTTACAGGGTGAGAACAAGGAGGACATGCCAGCAGACTGTACTCCACTGGCATCTTTTCAGTGTCAGGGGAAAATAAGGCCTCAAGTTCATTGGATGGAACCCTTGAGATGACCTTATGGGAGGGGAAGGGTAAGAACAGCACAGGATGGTTTGAGAAAACTGTTTTAAGTTTTTGAATGAGTCAATTTGGAAGGACTTCTTCAGTGGAGTGTCTGGATGAATCTGTGCTCAACTTTATGGTAGATAAATTTGTTTCAATAATTAGGGGATAAAGGCAAAGATAATATGTTTCAGTCAAACACGTAGATGACATAAAGCTAGAATGGACTGCAAGTATACTGGATGACGGATTCAGGGTCCCAAAAGACTTTGACAGGATAGAAAATTGGATTGAATCAATTAAGATAAAACTTAATAGGGATAAATATAAAGTCTTATACATGGGAACAAAAAAATCTGGTGCACAAGCAAATTGATTAGAGAGCACTTTGTCTGAAAAAGTTGGGGGTTCTGGTGGGCGGCATTAAGAAATGCAGAGCTTCCAGGAATAAAGTAATGAACCTGCTCTTCTATAGTCAAATCACATCTGGGCTTTTGTTCAGGTCTGAGCAACACGTTTTAGAAAGGCTATTGATAAGCCGAAGCTTATCCAAAGGAGAGCAACAAGGTCAAGTATCTTGAATAAAAAAATCATTAGAAGGAACTGGGCATCTTTAGCCTAGAAAAGAAAAAGGGGTAGAGGGCGAGGAGAGGTGACACACATAATAGTTGTCTTGAAATAACTGAAAAGTCTCATTGAAAAAAAGTGGAATTTTTTTTTCATTTAATTTCAGAAACCAGCTAGAAACCAGGGATGGTAGCTGCAGAGAGAGAGAAATTTAATTTTTTATAAGATGCATTCCAAAGTGGAAAGAGTGGAGCAGTGGTTACTCCTCAAGCAGAGTCTGCATGACTATCTGTTGGCATACTGAAGTGGGGATTCTTTTGCAGGTATCTATTGGACTAGATAGCTGCTGAGGCTCCTCCCAACTCTGAATTCTTTGATCTTAGCAACCAGCATTCCCATGGTCTGGGATCTAGGCCTGGGGATATGGCCCCCCCAGCTTCTGAGCTTCCCTCCAGCCCACTGTTAGGTGCTTGCCATCCAGTTCTCTCAGCCCTGTCTCCCTGTTACAACTCTATCCTGTCCTGTCCTACATCTAGGTCAGGGTCCCAGCTCCTAGCAGCCATACCTCAGCAGGGGGCAGGCGAAAAGCCTCAGCAATCTTGCTGTATAATTCTTTTACATTTGTGAAGCCTTCTATTCGACCAGTAGGGCTTCCATGGGCCAGTTGGGTGTGGAACACCAGTCGGGGCCGAAGAGATGGGGGTGGGGGAGGTAGACCCACATGAGGGCCCCCTCCCCCACCCCCACCCAGAGGCCCCGACTCCCCCACACCCAGCCCACCTCGCCCAGGCTCTGCTTCCTCATTTTCCACCAGGGGCGGTGCCTTCTTTCGTCTGCCAAGTCCCAGAGGCATGGGAGGTGATGGAGGGGGGGGCTCCCAGGAAATCTGTGGAAGGCAAAAAAGTAAACCTTTCAAGCCCAGACAGGTTAATGTAGTGGAAGTCAAGGATTTAGAAGCTGGGGAGCTGGATTTGAAATCCCAGCTCTGCTTCTTATTCCCTGGTACGACCTCAGGCATTGTCACAGGACTTCTGTGAGCCTTAATTTGCTGGTCTATGAAAGGAGATAGAACCCCAAGGTTTCTAGTGTCTCTTTCAGTTTTCAAGCTCCAATCTTATGAGTCTCCTACTCCAGGAAGGTTCCTCCGACATCAGTGACCTAAAAGAGCGTCCCTAGGATCTTCCCCCTCTTCCTATTGCTTATTGATTCCCTGTGCTTCCTTCTCAATGTCCCAACCAGTAGAGACGTCTCTACCCCCTCTTCTCAATTTGTCCTGCCCTTCTTCTAGGTTTCTGTTCATATTATCCCTCATGACTGTACAGTTTTATCTACTGAAATTGTTCCATCCAAGGCCGTTGCTCCTTGCACGAAACCTTGATTAACTCTCCAAGCTGAAAGTGATTTCACTGGATTCATATTTTTCATAATCCTTTGGGGATCCCTCATTTGTGTGGTTTAATTGCCCATGAGGAACTGTAGTATAGTGGAATGAGAGTCTGGTTTGAAATTGCAGGACATGAATTTGAATCTCATCTCTGACACTATCCGTGAGACCTTGGATAAGGCTTGTCCAGGCTAAACAACTAAGGAGACTGTTCTCAGATTCTCTTTACCTCAATCTTCTGATCTGTAAAAAGAGGAGGTTGTATTAGACAAGCTAGGTAGGGTCTCCTCTAGTTCAAAATCTACAATCTCAGGGTTGCAAATTTACTGATGCAGGGTCTGTGTCATATTTGTATACACAGGGATTTTACACATTCGGAGGTTAATATTGATTTCTTGAATGTATGTCCTTTTAAAACAAATGAAGCCTCAACTCAAATCAATTCCATAAACATATATTATATCAAATTTGTGATTTACCATATTATCTGCTGGGAAGATGTAAAGTTTCAATAAGAAAGTCCTTTCTCTCATGCTGTTTATGGCATAGTAGAGAGATAAAGCACAAAGATTGAGTATAATACACTACACTAAATCAGAATATAATAACAAACTAAATCAGAAATATGAAAAAACAAAGGGTACTAAGTAAGGTAGCAAGGAAAAAAGTTATTCCAGGGATAAGACAAGTTTTCCTGGAGGATGTTAACTAGAGTTGAATAGGTTGAGTTAGCATACAAGTGAGAAAAGTAAAGGATTCTAGGGAAAGGGAAAGGACAAAAGAAGCACTTGTATACTGCCTACTATGTGCCAGGTGTTTGTGGAGGGGAGCAGTAGAAGGCTGGAAAGGTAGAGTGGCACCAGAATATATATTATACCTTTTCTTGTATTTCCAATACCCAGAACAGTACTCTCTTACATGTAGAACACACTTGATGTTTGAATTGAACTGAAATTAAATGACTCTTCATTCATTCATCTATCAATCCATTACTGAGATCCTTGAAGCCAGGCACTGATAGGGAGATATGGGCATCAGTAGCAGTTCTGGCCCTGAGGGAGATCACTGTAGGGATGCCTCTTATCTCTAACCAGCTTGAGGTTTGAGGATAGTGTGAGCACAACTAATTCACAAAGACTCAGTAAACCTATGGTGTTCTGGCTGTGAACTCTGTAAAAGGCAGGTCAAGGACCTTATTCCTCTTCCTCTTCATTCATCAGTGCTGAATAACAGGCTTGTTGTATTCTGTCAGAGCTTTCAGCTTAGACTCCAGTAGCATAGTGGGAGTATCTCTCCCCCCTCCTCCTCCCTCTAAGCTCCCATATTTCTAAGTTTTCATTTCTCTTTCTACCAGGCATAAGGAGCCAAGCGGTCAAGCGAGAGAGGTGACAAGCATTTCAGATGTTAGGAAAAGAGCTTGTATCTGTTAGAACAGAGAACTTGGTAGGAATACACTAAAGTTCTTGGGGATTGGGGGGTGGGGTGGATATTTAGGGCATCTGGGAGGCAAAAACAGCCACTTAACATTAGGAAAACCTAGAAACACCACGAAACTTGATTTTTATTGGCTATGTGCCCATAGAATGTCTCAACTTAGATAAGCCTCAATTTCCTCATCTGTGAAATAGATATAATATTCCATCTACCTCACAGGTAAAAGGAAATATTATACAAACCTTAAAATATGATAAAAATGCGAGTCAGGGAGAAAAAATTTGGGGAGGAAGAGGTTTCTGTAAGCTTACTGGGCAAGGAGCTAGGATAAGCAAGCACCCTGCTCTGGCTCCCCATTTCATCTGGGGTGTTGTTCTGGATGGAATGAGGGCGGGCCTGGCAGCACTGATTCAACCAGACAAACCAAACCGGCTACTGGGTGTTTCCTGGGGAGAGAATGCTGGCTAGATGCCTGCCCTACTCAGGGATATTCAATGTCCCTCAATCTCCCACCTTTAAGCTGTTCTCCCAACACCCAGGATACTTGGGTCTCCAGGGAACTACCTCATCTTTCTAATTCAGGTTTAGTTAATAAGGCCCCATTTCTACAGTGTTTCTGGTTGCCAAAACCCTTAGTGTAATTGATATTATATCCATTTTACAAATGAAGAAATTAAGGTTCAGAGAAGAAAAGTGATTTCTACACACAGCTCACAAATAGCAAAGTAAGATTGCAAATACAGGTCTCTCCAACTCCAAATTCAAGGCCTGCATAGCTTATTCTACATGAGACTTTTGAGTCCGCGGCAGGGTAGGGAAATCTCAGGGCACTCTTTTTCAGGAAATCAGCACCAGCAACTTCCCTAAAACAAAAGATGAGGTGGAGGTGGTGAAACCTGTAGCAGGTGACCACCCCACCCATTAGGGACAATTCGAGCATGAGAAAACTGGAGTCCTGACTCACAGGGGGCAGTCACAGGAGCTCCAAGGGGAGGGGCTCAGCCATCACAGCCACACCTCTCCACCCTGGGCTGAGGATACTCTCCATGAATCCTCCTATGCAGTCAGCTCTGGGTGGAAAAGCCTGAAAACCAGAACCAAATTCACTCCCTATATCATCAGGTCCTGTCTGGAGAGGATAAAACCCCAGGTTTAAGGGAGCCTTAGTGGGGATGCAGGGAAAAGGAAGGCCAGGATATGGGGGCTCCAAAGGGGAGCCCAGCACCATCTCCTTGACCCCCTTCCCGTGAATCTGTAAAGCCAACCTAGGACTTGAGGTTTCCGGTCCTAGCACCTGTCCCACCCCCTTCCCACCTCCTCTCGGGATCTCTTAAGCCTCTACTCTCCACACTGGCCCCCTTAATCACTCCAAACTCTGGGGACCTAGCCGGCCTCTCAGCTACCTGGCGCTACATGATTTTGGGGAATGTGTTCCCAGATGCTCTCTAGGCCTCGGGCCTTTGTGTCCAGTGCCACAGCGCGTCCGCACTCCACGTTGGGACAAGCCCCACGCCCCCATCCATCCCTGCCTTCCCGCGTGCCCCTGGCAGTCGTGGCCACTCCAGGTACCCACTCTTGCGCCGCCTGTGTTCCCGTGCCCCTCACTGACCAATGCTCGGTGCACTGGGTGCCAACCTCCTTATGCTTCCGTGTCCGTGGGCCTGTCCCCACTCCTGTCCTTTACAGTCCCGTGTCCCAATGTGTCACGGCTAGTCTGGATCCCCATCTCAAGGATACTTGTGTTCCTCCACTGGCCCGGCCCCTCCCCGCGACCCTCCCAGCATTTCCCCCGTGTCTGTGCCCTCAAATCCATGTCGCAGGACCCGCTGCCCTCCCTCTCCGCCCCCCCTCCCCCCCGCCCCTCGCGTGCCTGAGTGTTTGAGCCCCCTGGCTTCCCAAGTCAGTCACTCCGTGTTTGTGGGTGTCCCGATCCGCGCGCGCGCTCGGGACCCGCTATCACTCCCGACCCCCGTGTGCATTAGTCCGGCCCCCAGGGGGCACTCACCTGCGGCCGCCGCCTCCGCCAGAGGATAGTCCCTCCGCAAACTCCAGCCGGCCGCTGCCGGGGCCTCCCTCTCCCGCAGCGGCGCCCAAGAGAGGGGCGGAGCTGAGTCCTGAGGAAGACCAATCGCTGACCACCTCTCAGGCCTCTAAACCAATCAACGCTCTTATAGAGTCGGGGTGGGGTCGGCGGACACATTCCAGAGGGATCCCTCCGCCTTGTCCTGCCTCTTCTTCATCCACCCCACCCCACACTCCCCCGTTCTCTGTCAGCATGAAGCAGTCCTACCTCTCCAAGTCACGATGGACTATACCACTTAGGAGGATTCATAGGGGGAAGAAGGAAATACTCAAGAGCAGAGGCCTAAAACTCTGAGCCAATCACAAGAATGGAGAGGAAGTGTGAAACCAATCAGATCGTAGGATCTCAGAACCACGTGCTGCACCCTGGGTGTCAGTCAAAAGGGTGTCTGGAGACTGGTATCCACGGGACGGGAATCTAGTGAGTGAGGGTGGAGATGAGGGCGAGGACCCCGGAGGCAGAAAAGAACTCAGAGACCGGAAGAGGGGAGGGGAGCCCACTCTAATGACCACGCGTTAATTCTACCCCTATAGGTCCCGAACGAGGCCTCTCTTAAATAAGAATAAGCATTACTCTTTACATTTCCCCAGCGCCTTAATGTTTGCAGTTATTCTGGCTAGCGTCAGCATTTCCATTTTGCAGCTGGAGAAACTGAGGCTCCAGGAGTGAAGACATTTACCGAAGGTCGCAAGCTGGTAAATGTCAGAGCCGAGATTTTTTTTTTTTTTTAATTTTTACTATAGGGAGTCGTAAAAAGTCGGAAAATCACTCTACCAATGCAGTTTGGCAGGCCCTCAGAAACTGGAGAGTTCGTAAGAACTGCCTAAAGAGAGTTTAAGTCACTTAAGTTAGAATTAAGTCACACAGTTAGAATGTCGCCACGATGCGTCTTTGCAACCCTTAAATCACTAAATTCTTGTTGCTATTATTAATTAATAGAGATGAGGGCGAATTCCACTACATCATGCTGTGTTTTTCTAAAATAACCTCCTCCCAGCCTGGGGCTCGAGATTCAAGATTTTAGCACGGAGTCAGGAATACCTGTTTCAAATTAGTTCTTTTTTTTTTTTTTTTTAAATAAGTTTTTATTGATAGAACCCATGCCAGGGTAATTTTTTACAGCATTATCCCTTGCACTCACTTCTGTTCCAATTTTTCCCCTCCCTCCCTCCACCCTCTTCCCCAAATGGCAAGCAGTCCTTTACATGTTGAATAGGTTACCGTATATCCTAGATACAATATAATGTTAGGTCATGAACCCATTTTGACCTTATCTTGGTGTACGGTGTTAAGTGTGGGTCAATGCCTAGTTTCTGCCATACTAATTTCCAATTTTCCCAGCAATTTTTGTCAAATAGTGCATTCTTATCCCAGAAACTGGGGTCTTTGGGTTTGTCAAACACTATATTATTAAAGTTATTGGCTGTTTTGTCCTTTGAACCTAACCTATTCCATTGATCAACTAGTCTATTTCTTAGCCAATACCAGATGGTTTTAGTAACTGCTGCTTTATAATATAATTTTAGATCTGGTACAGCTAGGCCACCTTCATTTGATTTTTTTTTTCCATTAATTCCCTTGAAATCCTTGACTTTTTGTTTTTCCATATGAACTTTGTTGTTATTTTTTCTAGTTCATCAAAGTAGTTTTTTGGGAGTCTGATTGGTATAGCGCTAAATAAATAGATTAATTTAGGTAGTATTGTCATCTTTATTATATTTGCTCACTCAATCCAAGAGCATTTAATATTTTTCCAGTTGGTTAGATCAGACTTAATTTATGTGGAAAGTGTTTTGTAGTTTTGCTCATAAAGTTTCTGATTTTCCCTTGGCAGATAGATTCCTAAATATTTTATACAACCAGTAGTTACTTTAAATGGAATTTCTTTTTGTAACTCTGTTGGGTTTTGTTAGTGATATATAAGAATGCTGATGACTTATGTGGGTTTATTTTGTATCTTGCAACTTTGCTGAAGGTGTGGATTGTTTCTAATAACTTTTTAATAGAGTCTCTGGGGTTCTCTAAGTATACCATCATATCATCAGCAAAGAGTGATAATTTGGTTTCCTCATTGTCTATTCTTATTCCTTTAATCTCTTTCTCAACTCATTGCCAAAGCTAGCATTTCTAATACAATATTAAATAGTAACGGTGATAGTGGGCAACCTTGTTTCACTCCTGATCTTATTGGGAATGGTTGCAGTTACAAATTAGTTCTTAGACACTTAGTTTAGCAGTGTGATCCTGAGCAAGTCATATACCTGCGCCTGCTTCAGTTTCCTCAACTGAAAAATGTAGATCAAAATAACACCTATCTCACAGGGTTGTGAGGATCAAATGAGGTAATTATAAACCACTTAGCACTAGCCTGCCACCTAGCATGTGCTTCATAAATCCCTGTTCCTTTCCCTTCTGCTTAGCCTTACTTACTTTCATGTTGCTGCAAGGGAAAACAGGGGTCATTGGTAAGCAGAACCTTATCCTCAGAGCCTCCTTCCCCTTCCCCTAAAAAGCCCAATAGAAAACATTGAATAGAGTTTTAAGTGCAAAAGCCTTGGAGCAATGAGATTTTATGAATCATTCCTGTACATCTGCAGGAAGAATAGGGCTCAATAGAAAAAGCTGGGTAAATTTCCTTTGGGACTTTCTTCCACTGTAAAATGAGAGAGTTGGATTAAATTATCTCTGGTTCTCAGAGAACTGTATGATTCATTCCAGGGATCTAGAAGATAGCTTCTTTAGATCTAGATAGAAAAGGAGTGAACTTTTTAATAGGTATTCTGGGAATGGTAGTTCTTTTAGCCTCCCCTGGGAAATAGGCAGAGTGGGTGGTGTTTGTTCCCCTTCCCCTTTACTTCAAGATGGAATTAATTCTTTCATTTCCAGGCAGGAACAAAAGATTGGAAGCTGGTCTCAGAGCAAGTTTTTGGGAAAGACTAATAGACTGAGGGATTTGTGGATTATAACTAGCAAATGGAAGAGCAAAATAGAGGAAAAATACCAAGGAGAAATGGAAGCATCTCCTACTATCAGCCCTTTAGGGCAAACAGAGCAATCTGGTGTATCCGGAAGTCAGGAACAACAGAGTTATTGTTCCCTCTCCCTGCTGGGATGGGGTTTGGTGGGGGTATGGAGGGTGTATAATCTCTGCCATTCCAGTGGAGTGACTGGTTGTCATAGTGAATGCCAACAATACTGTGGGGTTGGCAAACCAACTGGTCCCCCAGCACCACAAATTTGTCTCATCCCAGCAACACTTACAGGATCTAGAACAGGAAGGAACTACAGAGAACATTGAATCCTCTCCTTTTACAGAAGAAGAAACTGAGGTTAAAGAGAAGGGAATTGGCTCAGGTCAGGCAGCTAATAAGAACTAGTGAATCGGGGTTGTGGTCCCTTTAAGATCTTTTCGGATTGATTTGTGATTCAGATTACTCCCAGCCCCTCCTGGCTAATGCATTATCAGTTCAGGAAGCCTACACCTTTGATTCACAAATCAATCCAAAAAGATCTTAAAGGGACCACAACCTGCTTCACTAGAATTCAATACCAGGTCTTCTGATTCCAAATTCAATGTTCTTTTCACTATTCCCCACCTGTATTTGGAAGGGGAAAAGTATGGACAACAGGAGATAGACAAGGGCTAGCAAGTCATCTGTTCCTAAGGGACTGAAACTTCCGAAGGCAATCACTCAGTAGGGAGCAGTGGGACCTGGATATGGAGTCAGAGCCACACTTATTAGGTTTATGGTTTTGGATTACTTGCTCTACCTCTCTGTTTTCTCTGTTAAATATAGACCTAAAATCCCTTTTTGTACCAAATTCACTATTCTAAAGATTGGACTTAGTCTAATTTTGCCACTTCATGGACAGGTAGAATTAATCCCACAGATTTAAGTAGCACAACTGAGGTTCCTATTTATTTCCTCCCCTACTCCGGACTATTAAATCAATCCAGGGCATTTTGCTTGTTAGATAACCTCTAAGCTTCCTCCCAATTCTAAATCCTATCATTTTATGACCTCTAGATACTTCGCTTAAAAGTAAGAACACCATTGTGTCACCAGGGGAGGAAAGGAGATGAGAAAATAGGCTCCTCTGAAAGGGAAGACCCTAAAGAAAATGAAAGAAGCCTGGGCTGGGAAGGGGCTGGTCTAGAGAAGCCTGGAGGGCAGTAAGAGATTAGTTTGCCATCTCCCCTCCTTTCCCCCCTACCCCCCCCCCCCCCCAGTTCTTTTTACAGGTGAAGAAACTGAGATCAGAGGCAGAAGTAGCTCGCCCAAGATCACATAATAGCAAATTAGAGAAATGGGATTTGAATGTAGGTCTTCCGATTTGCTCCCCTCACCCCTTTGCCATTTTCCCACCATTCTAGGATGTACTTTGTTGATATGCCTGAATGAACCATCTCAGTGCTCATGCTGCCCTTCCTGAGGCTCTAGCTCACCCAACCAGCCCAACAGGATCAGACTGGGCAAGGGCACTTTTGGGAAAGGAAATCTGATGTGGAAAGGCTGGAAGCAAGGATAGGGATTCAGGACAGAGCCTTTTCTTGGTCAAAGAGACCAACCCCAAAGCCAAAGGGATAGCAAACCTCAGGAAACAAGCAGGATTTGCTTTTAAGTTCTGCTCACCAAATGGGGTGAGGATGTTCAAAGAGTGCTTGGAAATAGATGAAAACCCCATTTGGAATCAGGCTGACTTACTCCGAGATCTTGTGGTCTAGTGGAAAGGGCCCTAGTTTCTGCCTCAGAAGGTCTGGCTTTATTTAACTTTTTAACATTCTTCTTACCTGAGTGACTCAAGCAAATCACCTAATCTCTCTGGGCCTCTTCTGAGTTGGACTAGATTAATCAAACAGCACTTATTAGAAGCTTATTGTGTAGCAGATCCTGTGCTATTGGACACACACAAAAAAGGGCAAAAGAAGTTCCTGCTCTGAAACAGCTTACATTTTAGTGGGGCAGACTGCTTTTAAAAAATAAGACACATATGAGGACAAACAATAGTTTGAAGAAATCAGAGTAAGGTTCTAGCCACTAAGCAGGCTGGGAGGAGGAAGGAGGCAGGAAAGGCCCCCTTTAGAAAGTGATCTTGCATGGAATTCTAAGAGATAGGGAGTCAGGAAGGTGAGAAATCTAGGTATGCCAACTGCTTCATGCATGCTTATCTTCTGTGACCCTCAGAGTAGGCCGGGTGTGGCTGGAGTGTAGAGTGCAGAAGTGAATGGAAGGAAGTAAAGTGTGAGAAGACTGGAAAGGCAAATTTAGGAATCGCTTTAATACCAGAACAAATGACCTTAATTTCTAAGTTCTCTTCCAGCTCTTCTGATTCTGAATATTGTATTACGAAGAGAACCCTGGATTAATGAGCAGGAGACCTAAGTTCAAATTTCATCTCTGCTGCTGTGTGAATTTTACTCAAGGCATTTTATCACTCTCTGGGGTTATTCCCATCTATAAAATGAGGGGACTGGCCCCTTTCAGCTCTAAATTCTTTGATTCTCTCACTAACTTACGGGCATTTTCCTAGACGGATGAAAGGCAGTTTAGTATGGACGGAGTCCTGGAGGAAGGTCTGGGTTTGAATTCTGCCTCAGAAGTTTAGCAGCTGGGATCCCAACTCGACTGATGAGATTATTATAAAGGTGCCTTCCAGCTGACAATCTAGGATTCTAGTCCTGTCTTAGTAGAAAATTATCAAGTACTTGCATGTAGACCTAGAAGCAGGGGTGGGGAGAGGGAAAGGCTAGAAAGATGCAGGCTCCCTTTGGCAAAACCTTTCCTGAGCTTTCTAGTCACCACCAGAGAGGCCAGGCATGAAAGAGCTAAGCTGCTGGTTCTCAAACCAGATCACTGGGGGCACAGAGGGGTTAGCTTTAAATTCCAAAGCTCAGCAGAAAAGGGCATTATCACCCTCAGCTGACAGCACAGCCACTGAATTCCTTTCAAAGCCAACCTCCAAGCCTACTTTACATGAGCGCTAGCTTTCTTCCTCTCTAAAAACTAAAACTACTAATCTGGCCCTTGTCCTGGAAGCTTCCCTACTAAGCTCTGGGAATGAGTTCTTCACCAGTCCCTTCATGAACAGGGATCATGGAGGTCTAGAGAAGGGAACCCATAACAGCAATGAAACCAAAACAAGGACTGGAGTAAGATCTAGAGCTGAAAGGACCCTGGGAAATTGATTGCAATCCCTATATATGTAATGTAAAAGAATAAAGTGAGGCCCACAGAGATGGTGACTTGTTCAAAATTGTACAGGATGAATAGCTGAGTTGGGGTTTGATCTGTCTTCTGGCTCCAAATTAGTCCATGATTTCCATATTAATGTGTTAGTGAACCATCTATCATATTGTATCTCATCCCATAAAAATGTATTCCCAAGAATAGAAACAGTTTCATTTTAATCTGTGTACTATGCCTGGCACATAGCAGGTGAATAAATGCTTCTTTATCAATTTTGAATCAGAAAACTGGAGCTTCTTGTGGTATGATCATCAGTCAGTAACTTTATCCTTCCAAACTTTTTTCATCTGAAAATGAATTTGGTATTGTCTGCCCCAGAAGACTCTCATAACATTCAAGGGGTAGAATACATGCTGTCCTCCACCAAACATGCAGATGTCAATCATATGAACATATAGGGTATGCCAGCTGTTTCATGCATGTTTCTGAGACCCTCAAAAGTAGGAATCATTCACAGGACTTGCCCTGATCACACAGCCAGAAGCTCCAGATGTCAAGGTCTCTCTTAAATTTGGTCTTTCTAGTATGCCATACTTCTACATGTAAATCACCTTCCACTCAGCAAGACAGCTGAATAAAGTAGTTGATTGGAAAGGATTTCCTACTCAAAATACCTTCAACTTCCAACAGAAAACTACCTTTAAGCCCTCCCACGTCAAGGAAGTCACACTTCTGATCCTATCACGTTGTCTTTTAAGGTCACCTTTTTTTTTTTTGGCCTTTAAACAAAGCTCTTTTTCACTCATTTCAGGACTGATATATAGCGATGCTTGTCTTTAGAAAGGAGGGTGATGGGTAGCTGTGTTAGAGGGGCTTCAAGAATTCTTAAGTTCCTCTTCAGTATGTCAACTCCTTGAGGATAGTTTATTTTTTGTATCCCTATAGTTTAGAACATGGTAGATGTTTGACAATTTGCTTGTTATTTTTGGTTGAAGTCTTTACCCAGGAAGTAGACCATGTCATACAATAAATTGGTCAGATTCAGGGTTTGATTTAATAGGTGTAGATACCAAAAAAAAATATTCTTAGGTCAGCCCTAAACCAGCAAAACAGCAACTATTTACTCTAGGGAAAAAAAAAATCTAGTAAGTTTTCAGAAGGGTTACTCTCTGGGTAGATTCCTCAGGAGGAAGTAGTTAACAGTGGCTTTAGTTAATAACTCAGGTTTAACCATTGCTTCTCAAACCTGACTACTTTGTTTTTAATATTTGAACTGTGTATCTGCCTTTCAAGGAAGTGGTGCTAAGAACCACTGTAGAACTGGTTCTATGGCAATCAAAAACCCTCAAGAATGTCTGGAAAAATCGGAGAGTCTTTTATCCACAACTAAGTCTTCAGGCCTTAAGAAAAAAGGTCACCTGGTCACTTCCCTGCATTCCCAGCCCACCCCAGCCCAAGTAGTCCCACCCCTCCAGATCTAGAATACCCCCCAAACAGAGTCGTGGGAAGGCTTTCCTGTGTTTAGCATCAGTCTTTAATCCTGACGTACTGCACATTGACAAGTCATATGCTTTGGTCTCGTGTCTGCAGCAGCAACCTTACAATTAAATCTATAGGCCTGAGTACCAGACCCATTTCCAGGGAAGAGACAAAGTTGTTCCAAAAAAAACAACCCCAAAAATTTCATTTTAATTCCAATATGGCCCCATACAGAGAGCAGCAGCTGTAATGCATTGGGTTTTTTGTAAGTGCACACCAAATTTATACAGATTTATACAAAAATTATTTACAGAAGATCCATGGTGCTCCTGTATCAGAAGCAAAGACCCTTTTATCAAAAGGGATTATAACTAGGGCTGTGCTAAATTCAAAAGGATTGGATCCCTTTGATAAGAGTCCAGAGTCCATTTCTTCAGATTGGGTCAGGGGTTAAGGGATTCGAAGGGTTAATGCGATATCCTGTACATCCCAGGTGAGCCAATAAGAGGAAAAGACAATAATGGACCCCAGCCTATGAATGGGCTATAAAGAAATGACTATAGAGAAAGAATTTTAGAATGCCCCACTGGTTACCCAAGCCTCCCTTTTTGTTGGCTTTTGGACACCATCAAGGCAATTCTCAAGGTAAATTATAAGGTTTCATTCTGGGACAGCAAGAAAGGATGTAATTATTTTCAGAAGCAAAAATGAGACACGTGAAGACAAAGTTGGAATAAAATACATATCAGTAACACCACAAACAGCAATGAGGAGCAGAAATGGTCTTGTAACCAGGACTGTACTCCAGGCAGACATCAACTAAGAGTAAGAGCCAAAAATGCTAAAGAACAGCAGAGTCCAATTATGTGGTATAATGCTTTCCATCTAAAGGAGGGAGTGTGTATATTCAAGGGTAGTTGATACAACTCAGGGTCTGAGCTGGAGATGACAGAAAACTTAATTGTTTCTGGGAAAAGGGGGAGGAGATTAGTTATACTGGCACCATTAAAGAGGGTCAAATTCCTTGGAATGCTTTTGTGCTACCCCATTACCTGTGAACCTATTGTTTGAAAAACCACTGAAGCCTAATGCAAGACTTTGAAAGATTGTAATATATTCTCTGGAAACATTCAGCATATGAAAACCCTCTGTGGTCCCTCCCACCCTGGGGGCCCACAACTGTTGGAGATGGTCCAGAAAACCTTGAGCTTTGGAAATGTCCTTGGTTCAGTCCTTGAGGAGCAGAGATTGCTATATAGGCAGGATCTGCTCCAGGACGGTTCTTGAAGACGGGGGAATTCTGTCAGGGAAATTCACTTCAAATTCAATAATGAGGTCCCCACGTTTTTCTGGTGTTTTGGGGAGGGGAAGGCCTTCTCCAGGAACCTTCCGCCTCATTCCGGGCCTGATGACATCCTTGAACACTATGGGTATGGTCCTGCCATCCAGCGTTGGGACATTCACTGTACAGCCACACAGGGCCTAAAAGCAAAGGCATATGATTAAATAGATGAACAACTAAGGAGGAGAGAGTTCTTCTCTAAGGCAGCTTATAGGACCTTAAACAAAGACTTTTAGATTGAGTAGGGATTAACTCTCTACCAATGTTAGTAACTTATGCTTTCACTTCAACTTGTTTTACAGGAACCCCTGGTACCGGTTCTAGAAAGTGTGGCATACTTTGCACAGATCTGCATGGCTAACTACACATGAACATTCAAAATATAGAATTCCTCTAAATTGTGCTGAGTGTTATGTCTCCAGTAAGGCAATGTAGTATAGAATCAAAAGATCCGGACCCGCGTTTCATTACTGGTGGTCACTTTCAGACTCCAAAGTCAAATTCTCTAAGATCATTAAAGCCCAGAATCCTATGACTATAAATCACAGCTGTGGACCACTATATAGGTCTTGTCTTACCTCACGGAGGGAGATCCTTGCAGGGTAAATCACATCAGACCCGTCTCTCTTAAATATATTGTGTGGCTTGTCCTTTAAAACAAAGACAATGTCAGCTGGAATGTTGGTAGAGGTTTGGTCCCCCTCTTTTGGGAAGGTAATCTTGGTCCCCTCTTTCCACCCTCTTTTCACTTCAATGGTCAGGATCTTGTCCTCATTGCGGATGCTCTTCCCATCGGGGTTAAGCCGCTTGTGGGAGATCTTCATCTTTTTGGTACAACCACTATAGATCTCCTCAAGTGAGACCCGCAGGTCATGGGTGACAGGGGGATCCTGTTTTCGGCGGCTGTGTTCCTGGGTGGGGCGGGGTCGACTAAAGTTCATATTGGTAAAGCCACCCATGCCCACTGGGAAGCCAGAAAATGGGTCATCAATGTCCATGCCTTCTTCCCCGTTTCGTTGACCAAAAAAGGTGTCAAAAGGATTGCGGCCACCAAAGAACTCAGCAAACATAGCATGAGGGTCCCCATGGAAAGTGTAGCTGAAGGAGGCACCGTTAGGACCAGTACTGCTACCACTACTAGGGCCACCACCCTTCAGTCCTGAAAAAGAAAGGAAAAAAAACACCAAAAATTCAAAATGTTGGTCAAATAAAACAGCTCTTCTTGCTCTAGGACTCCTTTTTTCCCCACCAACTAAAGAAAGAGGAACATCTGAACGTCATTAGAGAATTAAAAAGCATTGCTTTTATGCTCCACTTTGATCGTTTTTCCCATTTAGAAACAACCTTGTTTCAGGACAGAGAAACAGTCTTATCTATAAAGAGGAGGAAGAAATTGCTAGGTTTTTTGCATCCTAGCCTTGAACTGCTAAGCCTGTGAGGGAAATTGCTAGAATATAATATAATGCTAGCCTGAGCAATAAAGATTGAGAATTTAACAGCTTATTATTGACTTCTATTCTCCAACCTAGATTTCAGCTGGTTACTCTTTGAGGTCAAGATATAAAAGCCATCCCCAAAAGTTTTATTGCAGTTTTAAGCTTTATAAGGTTAAATTTTATAAAGACTTCTGTTGCATCCTGTAGAAGATCCTTTTTTTCTAAATGGCAAAAAAATGCAATTTCCAGTTATTTATAGTTAACCCTTTAAAAGAAGGGTTATTGTTTTATCCCCATGCTCTTTCAACTTTGACTGACAGATCAGTCCTTTTAGATTTTTCTCTTACAGACCTTCAAGGTCTGTAAGAAGCTTAGAAATTAAAGATATTATTTTACTTGAAGCTGGGGAAAAAAATTAATCTCCCCTCCTTTTTTCAAAGCAAAGTTTAACTAGTTATAGCATCTTGCAGTTCTGCAACTCCCCACTGAAATACTTCATATCCAAGACATCTATATCTTTCTCTTACTGGAATGAGGTAGAGAAAAGCCCCAGATTAACTGCTGGATTCAGAAGACAGCTTAAACTATCATTAATATTCTCATATGAAAGCATCTAGGTGAATTTCCAATATATATCCTGCAGGAAAATGGAGATGAGGGGAGTCATCAAACAAGTCTGCTCAAGAGTGGGGAAGATGAAAAGCAGACCCCGCCTAATGTACCAGTATACTCCAGTCCACACCCAAAGGCTGGGGAAGCCCGCAGTAAAACCTGACAATCTCCCTATCTCCAGTCTAACTTCTCTCGGGGAATGACTAACAAACATGCTAGAAGCTTCTACAGACATGACAGCCAGCTGCTGAGCCAGCCAGGTCTCCACCTCTCATCCAAAAGCTGCCAATCGGAATGCAGAACAGCACAGCCAATGGGCACCGGGGTCGGGGGCCAGCAGCCCCAACGGGTTAGAGGGGTAAAAGTAACTCTTGTTTATTGCAAAAACCACATCAGGACTCGGGGGCGAACAGGGGCCGAGCAAACGTCAGAGATGCCCCATCCCCCGGCAGGAAGGCTCCAGGAGGACGGCGCAGGCTCGCAGGGGCCCGGCCTCGCCGCGAGCGCCGTGCCCGGGGCCCAATGACTCCGACCTCAAGGAGACGCCTGGTTTTCCGGGAGCGGCCTCTTGCAGCGCCGCCCGGGCCTCTCCCAGCTGACCCCGCTCCCGCTTCCGCGGGCCCCGGACTCACCCTCCTCCCCGTAGCGGTCGAAGATGTCCCTTTTGCGCGGGTCGCTGAGCACGTCATAGGCCTCGGCGATCTCCTTGAACTTCTCCTCGGCGCCAGGCTCCTTGTTCTTGTCCGGGTGGTAGCGTAGCGCTTGCCGGCGGTAGGCTCGCTTGATCTCTTCGTCCGAGGCGCCCCGGGCCAGGCCCAGCGTCTGGTAGTAATCCTTACCCATGGCCCCCACCCTCCCGCCGCCGTCCCTACGGCTCCGCCGCCGCCCCGGCCCGGACGCTATATACCCGCCCGGCGGAAGCTTCCAGAGCCCGCCAGCCCTCTCCAGAACCTTCCGCTCCGCCCCTCGCGCCGCACTGCCCAATCCCGGGCGCCCGAGTTTCAACACGTGATCATGGGGGCGGGGTAGGATTGCCAACGGTTGCGGGCTCGAGACGCACTCCTCCGCCTTCTTTGCTCCTCCCTTTTGCAACGCCCCCATCCCCCGCGGGGCGCGAGTCAGTTCTCCCGGGGCCTTCTGGGACCTCCACCTAGTTCAACAAGCTCCACCCCTTGGCTCCGCCCTCCTCGAATTTCTATTCTTCCGGAGCGTCGAAGACTCAGCCTCCGTGCCCTGCCCACACCTGGGGAATCAGAGCAAGCCCCACCCCCTCATCTGGATCTCAAGGATAGATCCTGGCTTAGACAATTCAAAGGGACTGGAGATCTGATCTCTTTGAACAAAAAAAGAAATTGAGTTTTGGAGAAGGGAAGGCACACATTCTGGACTTATTTCCTTTTTGTCTCTACCTAACAGACAAGCCTTTAAATATTTGCTTCTTGAACGACTAGTAAGTGGCAGAAGGAAGGATCTGTTGTTTTCAATTCCAAATTCGTTGCTTTTCCCTATAGGATTTAGTTTAGCTCCACATTTTTCTCCAGTGACACTGTCACAGCCCAGGTGCAGGCTCATCACCTGTCTGCCTCCAGTCCATCTTCACTTAGTTCAGCAGCAAAAAATCTGCCTAAAGCTCAGATCTGATAGTGTCACACACTTATCATTTTCAGAATCAAATACAAACTCCTCTGGCATTCAAAGTCCTTCATAATCTGGTTTTTTTTTTTTTAAACACTTATGCCTCCTATACTCTCTTAGATCCAGGGAAGCTGGCCTGTTCCACAAACAAGACACTCCATTTCTCAGTTCAGGCATTTTCTCTGGCTGTCTCCCCAGCCTGGACTACTCTCCCTCTTCTCTCCTGGCTCCCCTGGTTTCTTTCAAGTCCTAATTAAAATTCCATCTTCTAATGGAAGCCTTTCCCAATCCCCTTTAACACTAGTACTTTCCCTCTATTATCTACACTTTTTCAATATATTAGTTTACATGTTGTCTCTCCTCCATTAGACTGTGAATTTCTTGAGAGCAGGACCTGTTTTTGCATCACCAGCACTTACCACAGTGCCTGGCATATAGTCCTTTAATAAATGCTTGTGACTTATTAAACGCTTATTGTGTGCCAAAAAAGAAAATATCTGTCCTCTTGGAACTTACATTCTATTGAGGGGAAAGTGAAGAGAATAAGGCAAAGAAGTAAATACAAAATATATGCAAATTGGGGGGGGCCTTTAGAAAAGGGTTTTGTGTGTGTGTGTGTGTGTGTGTGTGTGTGTGTGAAAAGTGGCACTGAAGCTGAGCACTGAAGGGATTCAGGGATTCTTAAATGAAGATGGGACAAAAGGACAGAATTTCTTATTGGGAAGTGATTTTGTTGCAGAAGCAGCAAAGTAGATATGTCTGTAAAGAGGCTATATTATAAGTATCAGGTTTGGTTAGAATGTAGTATGTGTGTGTGTGCGTGTGTGCATGTGTGCACGGCGCTATGAAATCAGTCTAGAAATAAAAGTTGGAGCCAAACTGTGAAGAGCCAGAGGAGTCTACATTTTATTCTGTAGCAATAGGGAGCCACTGAACTTTCTCCAGTAGGGAAGGGACATGGTCAGACCTGTTGTTCATCAAGAATAGCAATTTGGCAATAGTGTGGAGAAAGAATTGGAAAAAGGAGAAAAGAAAGGGAGAGCAATTAAGCAATTACTAAAGTAGGCAGGCATGTGGTAATGCACATGCAGCTTGTAGCTTGTATGAATCTAGAAGTAATCCATATCTGCAATTTATTGAATATGGAGGATGAAAGAGGGAAAGAATTAAGAGTAACTGTGAGAGTTGAGAATGGGAGTGACTTGGATAAACTACCTATGATTCCCATTCATTAAACATTTGAGGGAGAGCCGATTTCCTTGATTCTCCCAGTCCCATCAGAGCACTCAGTTCCACTTCTATGAACCTGATTTTTTCTCTTCGAAGAGTTGTAAAAGTATTTGGTCTATTCAACTGGGACACATCTGAACCAGGGTACTTTGCTCCAAAGCTGCTTTTCTGAATTTATTGAAGAATCAAGAGGATTATAGTATTTAGAAACTTCTAAAGATGAGAAACCTGAGGTCCAGAGAGTATGAATGACTTATTCAAGCTTATAAAAGTAAGTAAAAAATAAAAATCTGGGATCTTTCTAAACTCCAATTTAGAGGTATTTACCCTTCTTAAGTGTAAAGATATACTCAACAGAATAAGAACAACAATGATAGCAGCAGGACTTTGTAAATTACTTTTAAGCCTTGTCAAAATACATCTATTATCTCATTTGATCTTCAAAATAAGTCTCTTGAAGCAGATGCTATGATTATCCTCATTTTACAGATGAAGAAGTTGGGGCAGAAGTTAGGTGTCACACAAGTATTTGATGTCACGTTTGAATTCAGATCTTCCTGATCCCAGGTCCAGTGCTCTGTTCACCAAGTCATCTTTAAAATGTGCCTCCTCATTGAAGTCTTAGCTCTAGAAAAGGTTAGTTTTTACTCTTTTACACTCTATCAAGGATGACTTCTCCTTCAGATAGTTTCATATAGGCTAATCTTTGGACTTGGCCTCTAAAAAAAGAGTCTGAAGAACTGGACAGATATTGGAGTGGGGAGATAAATTGGGTGGACACATACCCAGTTCCCTGAAATAAAGTTAATGCAACTATGTAACCCTTTCAAAGAAACCTATTCTCTGGGGAACTTTGCAGCATTAGAGATATGGAGTTCCAGATGAGGGGCTCGTGGACTAAATGAAGAGCTGCAGAAAGCCTGGCATGGTAGAGCAGTGAAGGAGCTCCTGGGCAATGAAAAGTTCCTTGGACCAATTTTGGGTCCAAAACAGAGGTTTGGCAAGAGACAAATCCATGACATGAATTTTGTCCTTCACTGATACTGTGAATTATGTGGATTGTACAGATTTGGGTAAAGATAATAGTACCCTAATAACATTAA
This sequence comes from Antechinus flavipes, assembly GCF_016432865.1. NCBI lineage: Eukaryota > Metazoa > Chordata > Mammalia > Dasyuromorphia > Dasyuridae > Antechinus > Antechinus flavipes. The sequence goes on from NC_067398.1 coordinate 656,799,858, forward strand.
ACACTTTTTGCTTTTAAAGAAGTTTTCATCCCCTGTGTAGTACTATAAATTTGGAAGAGTGCATAGATCCCTGAGAAAAGTAGAACATACTAGACAGGGAAGGATAATGGTTTTGACTGTGCATGGCTTTGTGTACAAGTCCTTTGCAAAGACTGTCTTATATGCCAAATTTTATTAGCTTCAGTGATTTCGAGGAAGCCGTGTAGGCCTTTTCCCTTTTATTTTTGGTGGGAAAAGGGAGAAAAGTTCTAACTATGATCCAAATCTTAAGGGAAATCCATAAATGGGGGGCAAGAATCAAAGGGATAAGAGATTTCTAATGTCAAAGTTAGTCCATGCAAAACAAAGTACTTCAGTTCTGGGTCACAAGTTACAAAATTATAAGACATCCTAGTGTCATGACTCTTGAATTCTCTAGTCCTGACTCTGTTTTTCCTGAGAGACATAACAGTGGATAAGTAATTTAAGCCCTTGATTTCCTCCTTTGTAAAATGGAGAGACTTGCCAAACTTAGGGTTGAATAGGGTTGTTGATAAATAAAATAATGTATTTGAAAACTGTGAAAAAATCATCATTATGCTTCTATAAATAGTATTTATACAAATAGTCCTAATCTCTAATCTGAAATGCAATCATTTCTCCAAGTAAACATTCTTTACTTATATGTTCTGCTCACATCTAAAATTCAAAATTAGGTACTATACAATACTCATCATAGTTCTCATAATGCTTGACAAATAGTATGCACAAAATAAATAATTTGCTTGCTTCCTTTCTTTTTCTTTTATTCTACTAATTCTGTTGATAGTACCCACTATCAAAATGCTGGAGTCATCTATGACATTTTGTTAATTCTACCTCTATAATCTTTCTCACACTTGACGCCTCCAATCTACTCATAGAATCTTAGCATTGGAAACTATCTGAAAGACCAGAGGATATAACTTTCTTAGGAAGTCCCTCCAGCTTTTGCTTGAAGACCTTCAGTCAGTGGGAATCCACTACTTCTGGGAGTATTTGGCTCCCCTTTTGGACAGTTCTAATTGGTAGGAAGTTTTTGCTTATATGGCACCTTAATACATCTCTCTGAATTTCACTCATTTCTAGTGTCCTCTGGAGCTAAGAAAACAAATCTAATTTCTCTTTTACACAAAAGCCTTAGGAATATTTGCAGACATTTATAAACTTCTTTTCTTCAGGATAAACACACATAAATCCTCAAATGCTCCTCATACAATTGAGAATAGAGGACCTTCACCATTCTGATCACCCTCTTCTAGTAGCTTTACAATTTCTTAATCCCCTTCCTAAAATATGGTACCTAAAATAGAATGCAATATACTTGATATGGTGTGACCAGGGCAGAGTGCAGCAAATTCTTATTATGTCACTCTTTAGAAAGCTTACAAATGCATTAGTTTTTATCAAGTTTATATCAAGCTTTTGGTTCACTAAAATCCCAGATTTTTTAAAAGATGAACTATTATCCAGACAAACCTTCTCTATTTTGTACATGAAAGCAAGAATGAGATTTTAATGAAATCTTTGAGTTAGCAAGGCCTAGGTTCAAATTTGGCTTCATATACTTCCTAGCTGTGGGGTCCTGGGCAAAGCCATTTAACCTCTGTCTCAGATTCCTTAACTGTAAAGTCAAGATTATAATAGCATCTACCTCCTCCCAGGATTGTTGTAAGGATTAACTTAGATATTTATAAGGTGCTTAGCACAATAACTGCACATAGTAGGTACTGAATAAATGATTATTCCTCCTTATGTGACTATTTGCCATCTACTCCATTTTTTTTTTTTTTTTTTTTTTTTGCTGAGGCAGGTGGGGTTAAGTGACTTGCTCAGTCACATAGCTAGGAAGTCTTTAAGTGCCTGAGGTCAGATTTGAACTCAGGTCCTTCTGACTTCAGGGTTGGTGCTCTATCCATTGTGCCACCTAGTTGCCCTCTCCAATTCATTTTACAGAAGAGGAAGCTGAAGCAAACAGGATCAGATGACTTGCCTAGGGTAAGACAGGTAATTTGAACTCATGTCCTTTTGACAGCATTTTATCCACTATGCCACCTAGCTGCTCCCATGTTTCCTCTTATCAAATTTACTTTTATTGGATTCAGTCAAAATCTAAGAATTCTGTATTATTCACTGTTAACAATTCCTTTCAGCATTGTCATCCACAAATTTCATAAACATGAGATCTATATTTTAATCCAAGCCATTAGTTAAATAGCACTAAACCAAGAATAGATCCTAAGGACCATTAACAAGAGTTGTCTAAGTTGACACTAAGCCATTCATGATGATGGGTTTTGATCTGGCCATCAAACTGCTCAAATCCCCTAATTGTTAGGAAGAGGCAACCTGGAGAGGGTAGGACCTGCTATCAAGATCTTGACTTGAATCCCAATTCTGTCATTTATTAAGTGTATGATCTTGGGCAAGCCCCTTCTCTTTTCTAGGCTTCAGCTTTCACTTCTTTAAAAAGAGACTTGTTAAGAGGACCTGTGGGTATGGGGGGGGGGGGATCCTTTCCTAATCTAGATCTGTGACACTAGGATCCCTTTCAACTCAAAATCTGAGTTTATTGTTTAATCTATATCTTTTTGATCTGAATAGCATTAGAAATTTTGTCAAATGCTTTGCTAAAATCTAGGTTAATTGTATCTATAGATCTATAGCATTCCTCAAGCTACCAATCTAGTAAATCTGTCAAAAAAGGAAATGAGGTTTATCTGGCATAACCTACTGATGAAGTAATTCTTAATTTTGTGATCATTTGTTCCTTTCCCACATGTTAACTAAGCATTTCTTTAATAATACATCCTAGAATTGTATTGCAAACTTTATTCTTTAATTAAAAAAAAAAAAAAAAAACAACTGGGACATTTGGTCTCTACTCCAGTACCTCCAGTTTGATCTTTCAAAAGATCAAATCTGCCAGTTCTTTGAAAATCCTAGGATATAAAGCAATTTTAGGGAATTTGAGGGCAGGTTGGCATTCTTTCATGATTGCCCTAATTCTATTGGCTAATGTAAAGTTGATGTCCATTTTTTGTTTTGTTTTTTTCCAGTTCCCATAACATTCTCCTTGATTAATAGAATAGAACTCAAAGCATTGGGACAGCCAGTTCTTACTTCTCTCTTTCAGTATCTTTTCCTCCTTCATGTTATCTCACCTCTTTCTCATATTTCCCCTCCCTTCCATAGCTTTGAAGCTCCCTTTTGGTTGTTTTGTTTTCCCCATCAATTTCCTCTTTATGGACCATGCCATACTCTTGTATTGATACTGCTTGCTACTTGTTCTTGCTTGGTTCTTCAGCATTTTTGCTTTTAAACTCAAAGTTGGCTAGGGAACTCTCTATGTAGACAATTGCACCTTTACCTCAAATTTGAGTTCCTTTTCTTTGTGACTTCAGAATTTCTAGAAAGCTCCCTAGCTTTCTTGGACTGATTTTCCCTTTGGAATTTTAGTCTATTTAAATCAACTATTCAATGAAAAAAAAATTATTTAGCACCAATGATATGCAAAACACTGTTCAAAGTGCTGAAACTATTTTCTACTTAAGCAGAAAAGTAAGGCAATCTCTGCTTTTAAGGAGCTTACCTTCTAGAAATGACACACATAGGAGCTTTTAGTTGCAAATCTAAGAGCTCAGTAGGGATGGGAAGGCCCAATAACATTGAACCATTTGAAGATTCTAAGAATTCTGCTGGTGAGAATTTTATCTTGTGATTCTTTAGGAGCTGCCGAGTGAGGACAGCACCATTTGCAGAAGTCATTCTTGGGCTTCATCTCCATAGTGTTATTCATCCCTTGAATTGGGAAAAAAAATCCTTTGTCTAATGGGCAAGGTATACTGCTCTCTCATATAGTTCTATTAGGAGCTTTCCTGTCTGGTGCAGGCAGTTGATAATGGCAGGCATGTTGGGTCTCCTTCTTCTCAAGAGCTGATCACTTCAATGAGGGATACAAGATCAGATTGGAAAGAGGGTTGGGTTCCTGCACAGTGTTGCTACTGCTATAGCTTCTGAGCTCAAGGTCTTCACTGGCAGGTTGTTTTCACTTGAATTGAGGATTTGAAGTGAGGTGGGTTGGCTCTTCTGGCACATGTAGTCCTTATTTTCCTCAATTAGTGTTGATGCTTCAATCATTCAATAACACCCATAATGTGGAAAGTGTTATTTTAGTAGCAAGGGAGCCAATGTAATGGATTTTGATCAGGAGTGTTCCTTTGATCAATTTGATGAACTCAAAGGGAAAGAACCTTTGTCTAAGGACACACTTGCAGCTCCCCATGGAGACTGGGCATGTCTTTTGGTGATTTGTTCATAGGACAGAGAGGGTTCCTGATTGAGTTTCTGGGGTGGAGGCTAAAACCTCAAGGTGATTGGTTGGCTGTATTTCAGGAGAGTGGACTCTTATTAGAGAAGCCATCTTTTTAAAAAGACCTATAAAAGATAGCAACAGATTGTTTGCCTTTTTATTTATCTTTCTCATTCAGAAGATAGATCAATGACTACACTGATCAGTGTAGTCATAGCACAGATCTATTTTCTGGTGTCAAAGAACACCCTTTCCCCATAATAGTTGCTCTGGGTTAGAAAGACATGTTGTTGTGTATTGCCTTACAGCTTTCTGTTCTCTCAGTCTGAGAGTGCCTAAGAGGAGTCTTTCCTAGCTCAAGAGAGGCAGCCGATAAAGTTCATATAGAAGCACTTGAGCAGATTGTAAGAGAAGCAGAAAACTGGGAAATTTTGTTTTACATCCAAGGGTTCTGACAAAAATTTCTAAAATATAGAGAGAACAGACTCAAGTTTATAAGAATACAAACCACTCTCCAAGTGATAAATGATCCAAGGACATGAACAATTTTCAAACAAAAGCAAGTTATTTCTAGTCACATGAAAAAATGCTCTAAATCACTATTGATTAGAGAAATGCAAATTAAGACAACTTTGAAGTACCACTTTCCACCTCTCAAATTGGCTAAGATGACAGGAAAAGATCATGATAAATGTTGAAGGGGATGTGGGAAAACTGGAACACTAATATGTTGTTGGTGAACTGATCCAACCATTCTAGAGAACTATTTGGAACTATGCCCAAAGGGCTATCAAACTGTGCATATCCTTTCATACAGCAATGTCTGTGTTGAATCTGTATCCCAAAGAGATCATAAAAAAGGGAAAAGGACCCACATGTGCAAAAATGTTTGTAGCAGTCCTTTTTGTAGTGGCAAGGAACTGAAAATTGAGTGGATGCTCATCAACTGAGGAATGACTGAATAAGTTATAATATATAGATGTTATTGTTCCACAAGAAATGATCAGCAGGCTGATTTCAGAAAAACCTGGAGAGACTTACATGAACTGATGCTAAGTGAAGTGAGTAGAACCAAGAGAAGATTGTACACAGACAAGATGATGTGATAACCAACTGTGGTGGATTTGACTCTTCAACAATGAGGTGGTTCAGGCCAATTCCAATAGACTTGTGATGGAGAGAGCCATTTGCATCTAGAAAGAGAGCTGAACATGGATCATAACATAGTATTTTCATCTTTTTTTGTTGTTTGCTTGTTTTTTTTTCTTATTTTTTCCTCTTTTAATTTGATTTTTCTTGTGCAGCATGATAAATGTGGAAATATCTTTAGAAAAATTGAACATATTTAATCTGTGTTGGATTGCTTGCTGTTCAGAGAAGGGGGAGGTGAAGAAGGAGGGAGAAAGATTTTGAACACAAGGTCTTGCAGGGGTGAATATTGAAAATTAGTTTTTCATGTATTTTGAAAAATAGAAAGCTATTATTTAAAAAATAAAGAAGCACTTAACAGAAGTAGACATACAATATTCCTGAATCCCAATTTCCCATGTAGAGGAAGGTTTTTTTTTTCCTCTGCCCCTCTTCCCCCACCTCTTGAACAGCATAATTTTGTAATCTGGCCTTCTAGTCAGAGAAGGGGGGTTTTCCAGGTAGCATGATTCTGGATTTTAGATTTCTAGTTAGAAAAAGGAACTGTAACACTGACACTCTTGGGGTTTGCCTCATGAGTAAAATACAAGTTAAAACACAAGTTCAAGAGTATGGAGACCTGCAAAGGATATGAACTGGCAGTTTACATAAGAAATCAAAGCTATTCATAGTCTTATAAAAAAATATTCCATATCATTACTGATTAGAGAAATGCAAATTAAAACAACTGTTTAGATACTACCTAACACCTATTAGATTAGTTAACATAACAAAAAAAGGAGAGGATATGGAAAAATTGGGACACTATAGCACAGTTGGTAGAATTGTTAATTGATTCAATCATTCTAGAGAGCAATTTGGAACTATGTCAAAGGGCTATAAAACCTTTTGACCCAGCAATACTACTACTAGATCTATATCCCAAAGAAATCAAAGGGAAAAAAAAAAACTATAGATGCAAGAATATTTAGAATCGCTCTTTTTGTGGTGGCAAATTACTGAAAACTGAGGGGATGCCCATCAATCTAGTAATGGCTGAACAAATTATAATACATGATTGTGAAGGAATATTAATGTGCTATCAGAAATGATGAGCAGGATGGTTGCAGAAAAACCTGGTTAGACTGTAATGCCAGAGAAACTGAGGCAAGACAGCAATTGGTTTTTAATCTTTTAATTGTGGAGAGTTTAGACGAGCCAATCGAATTAACACATGTTCAAAAATCATTCAGTCCAGAGTGACTGGGGAACAGCATTTATATAGCAAAGCAGGCAGGTGATACAGAAGCAAAAAGAATGCAGTTAGGTCATCAGGTAGCTGTTGAAAAAAATTTATATTTCTCACAGGCTAAAGTAATAATTGGATGCATTCAATGATGGAAATGGGTTTGGGTTTGGGATGTACACAATAATAAGAGTAACAGGATGGGAATGGGCTCAGGCTATATACAATGATGGGAATGGGCTTAAGGGGACCTTCCAGAGTCATTATTTTTGGGGAACAATAACTGATCTTAGCTACAGAAGCACTTCACAGGTGTGATGCCCAGGTAAAGCAGAAGAATAAAAATAGACAAGATTACTCTAAGGTCATACTTGTCACTATTCTAGTGTATGAGGCTAAGTTCAGGTTCTTATGAGAAACTTAGAAGGTCCTTTTTGGTTCAGCAAGACGTATATAAACTCATATGAAGTAAAATGAACAGAATCAGGAGAACAGTGTACACAATATTGTATTATGATCAATTATCAATGACTTAGCTTTTCAAGACATTTCTGAAGGATTTATGATAAAAAAAAATATTGTCCACTGTAATGGGCTGAGGCTTGAGTTGATGCACTGAGGTCCCAAGCACATGAGGCTAAATAGTAATTGGACCATACTCTTATTAATATGTAAGCTTGGAGAAAGAATGGCCCCTGCCTACTCTTTGTGCAAGTCCTGATGTATTGTATAGGAAATGACCATTCTGGTGGGTGGAGGCAGGGGAGTGAAAAAGGAAGGGGAGGAGATGGCTCAGTGGATAGAGCACCAGCCTTGAAGTCAAGAGGACCTGAGTTCAAATCCAGCCTCAGACACTTAACAATTCCTGGTTGTATGACCATGGGCAAGTCAATTAACTCCAACTACCTCAGCAAAAAAAAAAAAAAAAAAAAAAAAAAAGCAAAAAGAAGAAGAGAAACAAACAGGAAGCCAGGTAGCAGAGAAAGTGGGCCTTCACAAAAATAACACAAGGGCCAAATGAACCCTTTGCTGACTTTGTGGGACGCTTGCAGACAGCTATCACAAGAACAAATGGAGAAAATGCAGTAACAGACATTTTGATAAGGCAACTTGCTAAGGAAAATGCTAATGAGGTTTGCAGAAGAATTATACTAGGACTGCACAAGGATGCTCCTTTAGAGGAGATCATAAGATGCTGTGCCACAGTGGGCACAGGTGCTTTTTATAGCCAGGCTATGATGCAGATTTCCCAAAATCCAAACATGAGAAGACAGAGTCCCTCCTGGAAAGGGACTTCCAGAGAGACTCGTAGATACTTTCAGTGTGGAAAAGTAGGGCATCTGAAAGCTCAATGTTGGTATAGAGATAGAATGGGAAAACAGGGTGGGAGAACAAGACCCAATACCCCATGTCCAAAATGCAACAGAGGATTCCATTGGGCCTCAGAATGTAGACAGATTCAGGGAAACGGGATGAGGGGCCCAGCCCCAGGGCCCAAGGCAAAAAACACTTGGGGCATGATGGCAGCCAATGGTGCACCCAGGGAGGGCCTAGAAGTCCAGTATCCAGACATGACCAATCAGCCAGAAAGCCATATGATGGGAGAAGGGGATTACACAGTCAACCAGGCAGGAAGCAACCTGATGGCAGAAAGGAATTACAATTAGGGAGAATAGAGCTGTATGCAGCTGGGACAACTGAGATACCCCCTGGAGAGGTGAAATCTGTTCCTCTCCAGCCTATGGATCCCTTACCTCCAGGCACAGTAGGCTTGACCATTTCACCTCCTTTTTGTACGTACAAAACAGTGTCCATCCACACACTGATGTGGGAAACTGGGGAATGTGTAGATAATATCCCAGTCTCTAATACAGGTAGACAATGTGTGACTTATCACCCAGGAGAAGTAGTAGCATCAGATTTACTCATACAGAATCCTAATAAGCAACCTGGTGATAGTCACCCAGATTCTGACTCCAGACCACAAAATCCAGAAATATACTGGACAGCAGCTGTAACAGCTGATCGACCTATGCTCACAATCTATATAAATGGCCTACCATTGGAAGGATTGGTAGACACAGGTGCAGATCGTACAGTTATTAGAGGTGCCAGTTGGCCCAGTCACTGGCCAAAGATTAAAGCAGACACCTATATGTCTGGAGTAGGAGGATCAATAGCAGCTGAAGTTAGTGCTGCCCCTATGAGATGGACTTTTGAAGGCAAAACAGGAGTTTTTACTCCTCTTATAGTTGAAAAAATCCCCATCAATCTGTGGGGAAGAGACGTTTTACAACAATTGGGGTTAAAAATGAGTACTTCGGTTTTTTAAGCAGGGCTGCTGTTGAAGGCCTGCCAACACTTTCACCTGTTCCTATCCAATGGAAAACTGATACACCAGTGTGGATAGAACAGTGGCCCTTAAGTAGCGATAAAATTCAGGCCTTATTAGATATAGTACAGGAGCAGCTTGAACAAGGGCATTTACAACCTTCTCTAAGTCCTTGGAATTCCCCAGTGTTTGTTGTAAAAAAGAAATCGGGAAAATGGAGGATGCTCACTGATTTAAGAAAAGTGAATGAACAGATGAAAACTATGGGAACTCTTCAGCCTGGACTTCCATCTCCTACTCAATTGCCTAGAGAGTGGCCTCTTTGGGTCATCGATATTAAGGATTGTTTCTATTCTATCCCTCTGGATAAGGAGGATATGAAAAGATTTGCCTTTTCAGTGCCCATCGTTAACTTAGCTGAGCCTTATAAAAGATATGAATGGACAGTTTTGCCACAGGGAATGAAAAACAGCCCCACTATGTGTCAAATGTATGTTGCTGCTGCTCTTGCTCCAATAAGAAAAGCATTTCCAAAAGTTATGCTATTACATTATATGGATGATATATTGGGATGTGCACCTGAGGAACAAATGCTAGAAGCATGTCTATAAAAAATCATAGAAACACTAAGATACTACAAATTATACATAGCTGAAGAGAAAATTCAAAGACATGCTCCTTTTCAATATTTAGGATATGAAGTATACCCTAAGGTGCTTACAGTACAAAAACTGTCCTTAAGAACAGAGAAGCTAAACACCTTAAATGATTTTCAGAAATTGATAGGAGATATCCAATGGATGCGACCAGTATTAGGCTTGACTACCTATCAGTTACAACCATTATATGATATTTTAAGGGGAGACAGTGCTTTAAATTCACCACACCAGCTTACAAAAGAAGCTCAAGAGGCTTTGAGAGAAGTTGAACTGGCTTTATCCAATGTGGTTGAAAGAGTCACTCAAAACCCCCTGGAAATATCAATTTTTGCCACACAAGAGGCACCCACAGCAGTCCTTCATCAAGGAGACAGTGTGATAGAGTGCGTGAACCTCCCAGCACAATCAGAACAAAGCCTTACTCCTTACCCAGTGCTTGTGGCTAGAATTTTGTTAAAGGCCATTAAGCGAGCAGTACAATTATCTGGGGCAAGACCTGATAAGATATATACCTTTTACACCAATACACAAATTAATGTGTGTTGTGAGACCATCCCAGAGTGGCAAATTTTATTAGCCATGGCTCCAAATTTTACACATGGGTCTCCATTAAAGATAACCAGACTTTTACATAATTGGTGATGGATTCTTGAAGTTTCTAAAGTTCCTCTTAAAGGACCAACTATCTTTACAGATGCGTCCAAACACAATATTTGCACTATATATACTCTCATGACTTAACGATAAAGAGAGTAGTCAGAACTCCTTTTCAGTCCACTCAGCAGAACGAATTATATGCAATCATGTTAGCTCTCACTTATTACCCAGGCGACATAAATATAATATCTGATTCAGCCTATTCAGTAGGTGTGGTACAAAGAATTGCTACAGCCCAAATAAAATTTGCAGCTTCTAATATATATCAGCTCTTTAAGGAACTTCAGGAGCAAGTAAGAAAACATCCAGGTAAGATTTATATCTTGCATGTCCACTCACATAGTGGACTCCCAGGCCCTATTTTTGATGGGAATTCAAAGGCAGATAGCCTTTTAACTATGTTAGCCAGTACGCCTTTATTTCAGGAGACCCAGGAATCCCATTTTAAATACCATCAGGCTGCTCGAGCTTTGCGTTTACAATTTGGGATTACAAAAGAGGAAGCTAGGAGCATAGTAAAAAGCTGTACAGCTTGCCTTCCTTTCCACGCTCCTACACTGCCTCCAGGGAAGAACCCTCGTGGTTTGAGACCCAGTGAAATCTGGCAAATGGATGTGACCCATTATAAATCTTTCGGTCGTCTGTCTTTTATCCACGTTGTGGTAGACACCTTTTCAGGATTCACTTTTGCCATACCAGCAGCAAAAGAGACAGCCCGAGTGGTCAATGAATTCCTCACGCAAGCTTTGCCATTATGGGAGTGCCACAAGCAATAAAAACAGACAATGGTCCTGCATACATCTCCAAACATTTTGCACACTTTTGTGCATAGTATAAGATTTTACACACCACTGGCATACCCTTTAATCCTCAAGGACAGGCAATAGTAGAGAGGAGAAACAGAGACATTAAGACGCTGCTCCAAAAACAAAAGAAAGGGGGAGCCATAGGTAACCCTAGAGAGCTTCTAAATCTAGCTCTTTATACTATTAACTTCTTGATTTTTGACAAAGATGCACTGGCTCCGGCAGACAGGTTTTATAACCCACTGGAAGGGCAGTGTCCAGTGTGAGCAGCTCCACTATTTTTAGATAATCGCCAGGTGATGTGGAGAGACCCAGAAAGTGGTGAATGGAAGGGACCAGATAGGCTAACTGCTTGGGAGAGAGGGTTTGCTTGTATCTCTAGAGGTGGAGAAGAAATCAGATGGGTGCCAACGAGCTGTATTCGCCTTGTCCATCGCAGAGAGATGGAGCAGACCCTTGAAACGAAGGAGAAGACCCAAGAAACATCGGGTGGTTCTGTAGCTGATTGTGCTCACCATTGAAAGAGTGTGGCAGTTATAGCGTTTGACTCATGGACATAGAAAATCATTGGACTTTAAAACCCTCAGAAATCATTGGATTCTCTGAGACATTAGATTGTTGTAGGACTTTAAATCCCTCAGGAATCATTGGATTCTTTGAGACATAAGATTTGAAAGCGCTCAGGAATCATTGGATTCTCTGAGAAATGATATGACTGTTACAGGACTTCAAAATCTGCTGGAATCATTGGATTCCCTAAGACATAAAAAGACTTTTGCTGGACTTCAAAAACTTGTGGGCATCATTGGATTCCCTGATATGTGAAGCAATGGACAATAGATTAGTTTTGGACTATCTCTTGGCTGCTGAAGATGTATGTGTGACTGCTGTTTACATACTCTCCTTCTAGGACTTCTGGCAATCTTTTACAACACAATGTTGATTCATATTGTTTGTTATACCGTTAATTGGGTGAATAATTCATGTTTGTTACACCACATCAAGTCTGCACTGACTGTGGGGAGAGTCATCACTAATAGCCTCTGCATTGTTGCTATGTGCTTGTGTAATACTTCCCATGCTGATGGGTTTGTGCATAATAAGACCCTTGAGCCCAGAAACCTGCTAGCAACCCCCACTTCCCTTTGGTGCTTTTCATCTCCCTTCCTGAGATGTCAGGGAGGGCGTGATTATCTCCTTTTTAGTGCTTTCACCTCCCTTCCTGAGAAGTCAGGGGGGTCGTGATCACCTCCTTTTCGGTCAGGGAGGATGTGATCACCTCCCCTTGGGAGCTCTGACCTCCTTGAGGAGTCAGGGATGGCATGATCACCTGTATTCAAAAACAAAAGAAAGCGGGAGATGTAATGGGCTGAGGCTTGAGTTGGTCCCAAGCACTGAGGTCCCAAGCACATGAGGCTAAATAGTAATTGGACCATACTCTATTAATATATAAGCTTGGAGAAAGAATGGCCCCCGCCTACTCTTTGTGCAAGTCCTGATGTGTTGTATAGGAAATGATGATTCTGGTGGGTGGAGGCAGGGGAGTGAAAAAGGAAGGGGAGGAGAGCTCAGCCCTCACTTGCTCTGCTAGCTGGCTTCTTGTCGCAGCTGCCCATATTGCTATCGCAATCCTTCTTGCCCATATTGCTATTGCAATCTTTTTTCACCTCTTCACTTGAATAAAGGCTGAAGATTTTTCCCTTAACCTGAGTTCCTGACTCCGGCTGATTTTAAATACGCGATCATTACAGTACACCTCCCAAAAGAAAACTGATTGAGTCTGAGGGTAGATTGAGGCATATTTTCCCCCACTTTATTTTTCTTGTCCATTTTCTCCCTTTCTTTCACATCTCTCTCTTTCTCTTTCTTGTAACATGGCTAATATGGAAATATGTTTTGCATGATTTCACATGTATAATTGCTGTCACATTTCTTATCTTCTCAATAGATGGGGAAGAGTGAGGGAAGAGAGAAAAATCGGGACCCAAAATTTCAAAAAAATCTTTTAAGATGAATAAATAATGTTTTTTGAAAAAACAATTATTAAGGGATAATTCCTTTTTAGAGAAAGGCGGCAGTTGCTTATGTGATCCCTGCTGCCAAAGATTGGCTTAAAGAACAATCACAGAAGGAGACGTAGGTAAGAAAGGAGGCAAGGAATACTATATATATATATGATTTTTTAAAATGCAGGTCCAATGGGACAACAGGATAAATAAAAATTGCCTGCTTAGTGTCTCCAAAGCCTGTTTGTTTTCTAGAGGAAGATCAAACTTCAGGGTCACGTTATGTATCTTAGAAGAACTATGCAGAGCATTATAGGAAAATTAGGAATACATTGTAATGTCAAAGGATTGCCCTTTGACTCAAATTCAGTTCCTTCATAGAGAGATAACTGTGAATGCTCTAGGTGTTTTCAGTAGCTTGGTCAGACTTGGTTACCTATGCTTTTTGTGAGGTGAAATAAAGGCCCTCTTATATTTGATTTGCATTTGTTATCTTGAGGGTTTGGGTGAGAGATACAAGTGATATCTGGAGATTTTCCCAGAATAAATTCTGGGTGAAGGCAAAAAAGCCAAAGAGAAAATAATCATTTTCTTGGGTTAGTCCCTAAGATTGGATCTAGTCTAAATGAACCCAGAGTTCTGGGAGGCCATGAATAATATAAAGTCAAAAATGAAATGATTCCCATATTCATGGTGATGTAAATTCTATCCTCTTTAACCTTTTGGGGGGGGGGCTGATGTAAACTGTATTCTCTTTGTGGGGAAGGGTGCTCCCGATTCTCAAATCCTGGGAGGGGCACACCTTTCCCAGGCAACTCCCAGATAAGTAATCTCATTTATTTGGAAATCTCAGTCTGGGGCATAGTCAATGTCTTCTACTGAGTGGCTCAAACTGCTTCCCGCCCCCAATATATAATCAAGGGTTGTTAACCCATCTTTGCTAATTCCTAATCAGGAAGGTCTGCTAGTTTGGGACTTAGACTACTGATGGAGATATTTTCTTCTCAGTGTAAACCTATCTTTGCAAAATTATCTTTACAGGATTCTTTGCTCACTAAGAAAAGTTGTCTTTTTAGCAAGCTGTCTTCTTAGTGTAAATAAATCCCCCCCCCTTTTTTTTTTAACCACAAACCTGTATTTATTAGGGTTTGCGAATTCTTACACAAAACCTGCACAACTGACCAAAGGGATCTCATTGCTGTTAGGGTATCTCTTATTCTCAATTCTCACACCTCATTATTTAGTGGCCCGTACGGGGATCCCCAAAGTTTGGCTGAGGTAAGCCCCTTTTTGCTGGTTATCTATTCTACAGCTAGGACACCCAAATTCCTGGGGAAAATTGATGTCGTTTGGAGCTCCATGCTCAGCAGAATTCTCTGTCTGGGGACGCTCAGACTGGAATTCTTGCGTTCTGACAAAAAGTCCCCTAATCATGGAACAATTTGTCATCTCTCTCTCTCTCTCCCTAGGGACACCTAGGAGAATGAGGAGCTATAGAATCGGCGAAATCTAAGGCTTGTGGCAAAATGGGACAATCTACTTCTGTCTCTATCCCTAAGGATTCTTCCTTAGGCAATCTCTTAAAAAACAGACAAATTTGGCTTAAAAGATCTCAAAACTAAAAAGCTTAAATTAAAGCAGCATTGCAGGATTCTACTTAAATTTGCTAGAGGGAAATCAAACTCTCTCCTCCCTGCTCCTCTAAGGACACAGGATCCCTTCTCTGCACCTTTATGCAATACTTATCAGGAGGCTTCTGAAACCCTTCCAGAACAGGACCTTATGTCTGACAATATTTCTTTCTCTTTTTTTATTATAGCTTTTTATTTACAAAATATATGGGTATATGGGTATATGTATGGGTAATTTTTCAACATTGACTCTTGTAAAACCTTCTGTTCCAACTTTTATCTTCCTTATCCCCATCCCCTCCCCTAGATGGCAAGTAGTCTAATACATGTTAAATATGTTACCGTTTATGTTAAGTCCAATATATATATACATATTTATACAGTTATTTTGCTACACAAGAAAAATCAGATCTAGAAAGAAAGAAAAAACCTGAGAGGGAAAACAAAAATGCAAGCAAACAATAATAGAAAGAGTGGAAATGCTACAACAATATTTTTTTAACTTCTATCCCCTTCACCTCCTGAACCAGATCCTGAGACTTTCCAGCCTCCACTCCTCAATCTCTGTGATACAAGGAGTGGGACCCATTTTTCTCCTTCTCAGGATGCTCAGGATTCAGTCATCCTTTTTAACCTCTGCCCCCTGGAAGAAGCAGCAGACTCTCAGGGAGAGACACTCAGAGCAGAGGTGCCTCTTTCAATGTCAAATCTCTCCCAGACTAAGGAAAAACATGGCCATTACTCTGAGGACTGCACCCAATTTTTTGAGGGGTCCAACGCTAATGCCCTCTTTGATCTTTCCTGGAGAGATATTAATATTAAATAATCTTCCCCAGATATACAGAGAAAGCTGCAGAAGCCAGCTTTGGGCCCTCAAATTTATCCCACTCTGCTGTTAGATAGAAACAGCTCTTGGAGTCTTTAATAATAGAGATCAAACTGCAGCAGAGGAAAAAGAGGGCAGAGTTAAGCGAGACATGGAGAGCAGCCCCTACCTTTGGCTGCTGATATTTCCAGGAACCATAGAGGTTTCAACCAGGAGGGCTGCCTTTAGGGGACAAGCTGCATCCCCAATGCCCTGCCTTCTAGCAGGAGTCTGGGGTTTGATCAAACTCCCCCTCGAATCATCAACACAACCCAATACCCAACAGACCAACACTTGGATGTGTCCTGTAAGAGTATTGAATTTCTAAAATGAAAGGATGTCCATCAATTGGAGAATGGTTGAGTAAATTGTGGTATATGAACGTTATGGAATATTATTGTTCTATAAGGAACGACCAGCAGGATGAATACAGAGAGGACTGGCGAGACTTACATGAACTGATGCTGAGTGAAATGAGCAGAACCAGGAGATCATTATATACCTCAACAACGATACTGTTTGAGGATGTATTCTGATGGAAGTGGACCTCTTTGATAAAGAGAGCCTTAATTGATCAAAGATGGACAGAAGCAGCTACACCCAGAGAAAGAAC
The DNA here is from genome assembly GCF_016432865.1 of Antechinus flavipes. NCBI lineage: Eukaryota > Metazoa > Chordata > Mammalia > Dasyuromorphia > Dasyuridae > Antechinus > Antechinus flavipes. Next base: position 656,816,131 of record NC_067398.1, read on the forward strand.
ACTGGAAATGAATATAAACTGCTTGCATTTATGTTTTTCTTCCCGGGTTATTTATACCTTCTGAATTCAATTCTCCCTGTGCAACAAGAAAACTGTTCGGTTCTGCACACATATATTGTATCTAGGATATACTGCAACCCATTCAACATGTAAAGGACTCTTGCCATCTGGGGGAAGGGGTGGAGGGAGGGAGGAGAAAAATCGGAACAGAAGTGAATGCAAGGGATAATGCTGTAAAAAATTACCCTGGCATGCATTCTATCAATAAAAAATTATTAAAAAAAAAGACTATTGAATTTCTTTTTGCTATGACGTCTTTATTTTTGCTCTGGTACTCTGATTTCACTTGCTCCTCTCCCCATAGAATGGGGATTTCAGGGTAAATTAAGAATTGTTTGGAGACTTTCCCTTTTCCTTGCCTGTTTGGTGACCTGTTATTTAAACACTCATTTCTTATTATTCCCTCCTATCCTGCTCCCTTGTTGGGGCATGATTTAATGGTGAAATTGAGGACCCAATTTTCTCTTTTCAGACCTCCAGAAAATCTTTTTGTGCTATTCTCAAAGCTCTCCCATATTCCCTCTGAAATCTGGGAGAAAATATATTCCTCTGTTTGGGCCACTCCAGCTTTATTCAGGATTGAGAAATTTCTTAAACACAAACTTTTAACTAAAGAATTAAGAGATTTGGAGCCACTTAACTGCATTCTTATCTCGATATACAGTCCTGAAAAGCAGGACTGGGACATCCCACACAAGGGACAAGCTGCATCCCCAATGCCCTGCCTTCTAGCAGGAGTTTGGGGTTTGGTCAAACTCCCCCTTGATCCATCTTGATATTGCCTATTTCTCAAAGGAACTATACTCAGTTTCCCTAGAATGGCTCTTGTGCCTTAGAGAAGCAGCCTCAAAATTTACCCCAGGGCACCAAAGCATTTTAGAAGCCAAAGGGCATCAGTGGCTTGCTAGTGGGAGGCTTACTAGATATCAGGCTCTTCTGTTAGATACCCCCTGACCTGATTCTCTCTGTGTGCCATTCCCTAAATTCTGCCACTTTATTCCCTGACACCATTCAGTCAGGAGACATCACTCATAATTGTGAGGAAGCTTTAGATTCTGTTTACTCCAGCCAACCTGACTTAAGGGACAACACAGATGGTGAATGATTTACAGATGGGTCGAGCTTTCTTGAAAATGGGGAAAGAAAGGCAGGATATTCTGTGTTGATTCTCAATAGCACTCTGGAGGCTAAGCTACTTCCCCTGCAACTTCTGTCCAGAAAGCCGAACTCATTGCCCTAACCAGAGCTTTGGAACTGGGGAAGGGAATGAGAGTGAATATCTATACTGACTCCAAATATGTTTTTCATATTTTGCATGCTCATGGGGCTATATGGAAAGAAAAGGGAATTTTGACAACAAAGATTTCAACTAAATATGCAGGAGAATTTCGACAACTTCTACAAGCTGTCCATAGATCCAGAGAGGTTTCAGTCATATTTTGTAAAGAACACCACAAGGGAGATTCACTTGTGTCCTCCTTTCTCTCACTCTTCGATGTAACTTTTTCTCACTCCAAGGATGAGAACTTTACTCCTAGCATCTTCTCTCCAGCTTTTCTTGATGTCATTCTATGGCGCCTGCTAGTAGTTAACTCCTTAGCCTTTCAGCTAGGGAGTACCATGGGCAGCGGGGTCATTCAGGATTGTTGGGTGAGCTATCAGCATCCTCAGGGCAGCCCACAGATGGAACCAGATGCATTATTTGCAAAGGCCTCATTCCCATTTCCAAACATCATCAACTCCACCATGGATAGGTGGCCACCTCACTTTTACTCTGCTCCTGAGATTTGTTTTCTCCAAGCTCTAAGTGAACTTCTAACTATCCTTCAACTTAAGATCATGGGACACTCCACATCTCCTGACCGGAATAGCTGTTATCTTCAGATATCACACTTCCCCCTTCTGGCCTGAACCCCCACTGAACATAGTGACAGCTCTACGACCCTTCAAGCTGTATTCAGCTTGAAGCAGTACAGAAGATGATTGTCCTGTTGTCCCAAATGAATTTGGGAGGGACTGCTTGAAGGAGGAAAATGATTGGGAAAATGGAGTTGAAACATGTATTCATCCTGTCTCTGAACTCTGAAATCTGCCCATCCAAATTCTAGAATGAATGTCTATGTTCAGCTTTCTTCTCTACTACAAATTTTAAAGTTGAATGTTGACATTTACCCTAACGGTCTCATTATTTTTATCATAACCATCTGTTCTTCCTTGATGATTAGTTCCAGAATAGAATCTTCTAGTCTGCTGTTGGATGCTGTACCTTTTGAAGGAAGATTAAGGCAAAGCAAGAAATAATTAGCTGTTTTGCTTTTGTCAGAGAATGACTTTAGTAGCTGGGTTAATTGCTATATCTTGAATACTGCCTTTTTTTTCTTTCTCTAGTGAAGTGGTCTCTATGTTGATTCTTCCCCCCAATGCTTTTCATTCAAATGCTCTTCACTTTGCTTCTCTCCTTTGATTGCTAGATTTCCTCATGAAAATATTTTCTTAAAACGCTATGCTGTTTCTTTCTCTTATGTACTTATTTCTTTGGAATACAGTACTCAATCTGGGGTACCCCAGTGTCAGTGCCCTGATTTAGTGATTCTAAATCTGATTGAGGCTACATATTCCTATCAATCTCTGTGTATTTGCATAAACTATGAGTCATGGCTCTCATTCTACCAAGTTTCAGTAATACCTATGAAGTCAAATTTGCCTCCTTGAATTAGGATCTTTTATTACTCATGCTTTGCAACTGTGTGTATACAACTAAGGATTTTATTACTGGTTCATTTCTTAGATTTTCTTTCTTGTAAACTTCTGGGTCTCTGTGCTAGATTGAAACATATCTAGTGTTTTTGGTTCTTTTTGAGATTCCTAAGACTATATATGAGTTTGCCTCTGCTTTGGAAATCCCTCTTCATGGCTGACACCCCTTCTTCCCTCTGCCACTTCTTTTCTGGAATCCTGAATCTTCCTTATGTCAAATCTTATATGTTATCAACTTGAAGTTTCATGTTATATTCAACCGGGTCCTTTTAGTCAATTCCAGATACCCCTTTGCCTGTGACATCAGAGGCAGGGGTGAAATCAGACCCTATAGTCTCCTGGATAAACTAATCTAAAAGACAGCCTCTTAAACAATTCTAAATTTCCTTCTTATACCTGATCATAGCACTTGTGGGCCCAATACCATTCCATGTGCCTTACTTTATTTACTGAGATCTGGTTGTATTCTTTGTTCTCAATCTTTCTTCTCTTGCATGTGGCTACCTCATTTTGCCTCTACCTCCTCAGCAGATGTCTAAATTATGTCTAAAGTCTTCTCACTCTGGTAATAATTAAAAGATTTATTGCTTTTAGTTATGTTAGTGTTCTCTTCTGAAAAAGCTTTTAAATCCTGAAGTAGCTCCAAATGTATTTACTACTATTTCTCTTACACAGTGGCTATCTTGGCTTGCTAGATAGTTTCCTTTCTCCTTTCAAATTTTTAAGACTTCAAAAACACTTGTTTTCTGTTATTACCCTGGGTTCAATCCTCTTGTCTGAACTATTGCAGTAGACTCCTCTTTGGTCTGTGTCTTCAGCCAATCATTCTTCTCTCTTCTTTCATACAGCTGTCAAATAATCTTAAAGCACAGGCCAACTGAGGTCACTCCCCTGCTTTGCCTTCAGAAGCTTAGGCATTTAAAATTTTGTTTTGGTTCTAAGCTACCTTTGTGGTCTTATTTCATGGTGGTATTCTCCATTTTTATTGTTCAGTTGTATCCAACTCTTCATGATTCCATTTAGGGTTTTCTTAGAAAAGATACTGGAGTGGTTTGCCATTTCCTTCTCCAGATCATTTGACAGATGAGGAAATAGGCAAAAAGACTTAAGTGTGACTTGCACAAGGTCATCCAGTTGGTAAGAGTCTAAGATCAAATTTGAACTCAGATGAAACTTCCTGATTCCATGCCCAATGCTCTATGCATTCTGCATCTAGCGGCCCTCTCCTTCTTGTACACTCTTGGTAAGCTGGACTGCTAAGCTGTTTTCTGACCTTATTCTTCAGTTTCCTGCCTCTGGGAAATTTGCTCTTCTCTCCTTCAACTTGTCACATCAATGCCCACCTGTTGAAATCTTTCTCTTTCTTGAAAACCTAGTTAGGTCTTACCACTTCATCCTTCCCTGATCTCATTGTGTTGACATGACAGCACTGTCTAGGCTTCTTTCTCACCCAACTGTGTCATGTACATAATTTTTGCTCCACTTTCAATTCAGTTTTAAGCTCTGTGTGCAGGAAATGTCTTGTTTTTCAGCTCTGTATTCCTAGTACTGAGCACAAGACCTTACACAGAGGAGGAGCCTAATATTTGTTGAAATGAATTTAATGATTCAAAATAAGCATGACCAAGAAGATTTGCAACCCCTTCTAAATGCTGACAATTTTCTTAAATGCTCAAAAAATTTCATGACCTGGTAGAAGCCTTTCCTCCATGGTAGGACCTGCTAGAGCTTCTGTTCCACTGGAATAATCTTTAAGAACTCAGGATCACTTCCAAACAATTAAAAGATCTATGACTTTTAAAGTACAAAGAGAACTTTTTTTTATCTTTAAATTAGGAAGGGAACTTCTTGTTTGACAAACTCACATATGGAAACTGAGAACTGGTTAAGTGATTCAAATGGGTAATAAAGTAGTAGAGTTTTTCTACTAGTTTTTCCAATTGTAAACTCACTGTCCATTCTAGAATCACAGAATGCCAGTAGCCATCTACTCCAACTCATGCTGAAAAACAAGTAATCAAATATCAAACAAGTAATCATCCACATTCTCTGCCTGAAAGTCAGTCAGGGTAAACCATCAGCTCACAAAGCTAGTTCTACTTAGGGATACCTCCAGTTATTAGAAACTTTTTCTTTATTTCATGCCTATATTTGCATTTCTATAACTTCTAACTTAGTTGACCATGGATGCAGCCTAATGCTTTGGTCTATTGAAATCTTTTTGGATTTTGCAGTGTGCTAGTTTTATCTTTCAGATTTGTGTCATTTGTAAACTACATAAGCCAAAGTCACTAATGAGAATTTAAACAAACTGTCCATAACTATGATTTAGCATTACTACTACTAGGCAAAGATAAGCAAAGAAAGAAGGACTTATATGTACCAAAATATTTCCAGTAGTTTTTTCATAACATAATAACACCCCTTTACTGAGAATAGCTAAATACATATTGAAATAATATAAGATGACAATGGAATATTATTATATTATAAGAAATGATGGAATAGTTTCAGAAAAAACAGAAGACCTCTTTGAATTTAGGTAGAGTGAAATGAGAAACTACATGAACAATTTATAAGATGATTAAATTAAGGGGAAAAAAACCCCAACAACTTTGAAAGACTTTAGAATTCTCATTGATGCAATGATAAACCATGATTCCAGAGAACTGAAATGAAACATGCTACTACTCACCTCTTGCTACTAAGGAGATAGACTTGAAATGTAGAACAAGACATTTTTTCTTGCCAAGATCTACATTTTTGGACATGACTAATATAGGAATGTTTATTGGATTATGCATATATATATATAAATTTTCTTTTTACTGCTCATAGTGGGGGGGAACTTGGGGGAGGTAATTTATAAAAATGAAAAAATAAAAAGATTAAAAATGTAAAAAGGGAGGCCAAGAACAGATTTCCTGGGGCACTTCACTGGAGAATTCATTCTAAGCTAACACTGAACCATCAAGAATTATTCTTTGAGGGGCAGCTAGGGGTGTAGTGGATAGAGTACTAACCCTGAAGTCAGGAGAATCTGAGTTCAAATGTGATCTCAGACACCTAATACCTCCTACCTGTGTGATCCTGGGTAAGTCACTTAACCCCAATTGCCTCAGGAAGAAAAACAAAAAGAAATCAAGAATTACTCTTTGAGTCTACTGCAAGTATACTCAACACCATTTTACCACTTTAACCTAATTTGCGTTTTTCAGTGTCTCGGAATTAGGTTAAAATTAGCTTTGTGGCCTTGGATAAATCATTTCCTTTTCTCTTGGCTTCATCTTCCCTAATTGTAAAATGAAGGAACTAGATGTCTAAGGTCCCCTTCCGCCTCTGCTTATGATTAGTATATAGGAAAACTTGATGGAAAGTTTTACATGAACTAATGCTGAATGAAGTCAGCAGAACCAGGAGAATATTTTAAAAGCAAGATTATGTGGTGATGATCAACTATGATAAGACAGCTCTCCTCAGCAATTCAGGGATTCAAGACAATTCCAACAGATTTGGATTAGAAAGTATTATGCTCATCCAGAGAAAGAACTATCGAGACTGAGTAAGGATAAAAGAATACTATTTTCACCCTTTTTAAAAAATTATTTTATCTTTTCTTTCTCATGGTTTTTCCTTTTTTTGTTCTGAGTTTTTCTTTCACAACATAACAAATACATAAATGTGTTTAAAGTAACTAAACGTATAACATCATATTGCTTATTGTCTTGAGAGAAAGGAAGTTGGGGAGGGAGAGAAAAAATTTGGAACTCAAAATCTTACAAAAATGAATCTTGAAAACTATATTTACATGTAATTGGAACACATTATTTAGAAGAAAAAAAAAGTTAGCTTAAAGGCAACCTAAAAGGGAAAAATCACCGGTAACTACCAGGAGTATGTGTTAAGGAGAGAGACAATCCTATTTTTTTTTGCCTTGGTGAATACATTTGGTAAAACTAAAGCAGGCTAAAATCTTACATTGTTGGCATCTGGATTTCTTACTTCTCTACTCATACCTTTAATGCTCAGATAAGCAAAGAGGGATGGACTTTAGACCAAATCTTAAGCTCACACTTGAGAAGTGTAGGCTCCTCTTTATGTTCTAGAGTCTCTCCCATTACTGAGAAACAGCAAAATGCTGGGACCCTTAGAGCATGGGTTCTGAACTTATTAAGAAGTGAACTCAACTTGGTGATTCCAAACTACTTTTCTTACCTACAGAGAAGCTCATTGATATACATGAGGAAATGGGTGCTCTGGGAATCTCCACAGCAGAAAGGAATAAGCCTCATTATTAGGAATCTTCAGCTGGGAAAATTCCATTGTTATTTCCATGCCAGTTTTCACAGGATTTCAGAGCAAGCCAGACTAAAGCTGGGGAAACACCTTTACAGATCCTGACGCAGCATTCCTTCCTCACTAGCCTTGGCCTGTCCTGTGTTAACTCCACCTTCTCTTCATATAGTTCTGAGAATAGTCTAACTTACATGCTGAAAAACAGCCAAACTAGCTAATTAAATTATGATCTAGAAAAGCTGGAAAAGTCCCATCTTATCCACCCACTGGGTTTGTTTTCTTTCAAGTGAGGTAACATAAAGAGCTATATTTTTTCAACTATAGCCCTTTGTAGTTTCCCAAAACTTCAAAGGACCCATGTAGGATTGTTATGAACAGTTTCTTTACCTATGCAAACCATAGTATCACTCTACATTTTAGTCAACTAGTGGTCTACTAGTGATGGTACCTTCCAGGCAATAAGGCTTTCAGAATTGGAGGTCCGCTGTTCTTCAATCACAGATTGAAAGTTTATCACCAGACCATGACTTAAAAGTCTTTTTGGAATGATGGGCCCTTTTAGAAATTATACAACATTGGCAACCTCCACAACAGGATCAATGAAGAGTACTTTAGTGCGGAATAGCAAAAAAGTAACATTATTAGAAGTAGGAACATATGCCTGGTGAAAAATCACACATGATGCTGCTTATCTTCCTACTTCTTTATATTAGCTTTTGTTATGTTTACAGCATCTCTTATGTATGTTCTTTTCACTCCACTCACATAGCCATCACCCTAGTTCAGGACTTCATTACATCTTGTCTGCACTCTTGCAATAAGTTTCTAATTGATCTAATAGCTTCAAGTCTCTACTCATTTCCTCACAAATATATCAAACCATTTCTATTCAGTTGGAAAAGTGATTTTTGTAAAGTGTAGGTCTGACCATTCTATTTTCCTGCTTAATAAACTCCAGTGGCTTCCTATATCGACATTTAATGCACTTCCAATCCTGGGCCTTTCCTATCTTTCTAGTCTTATTACTATACACTTAGTTATAATGTTATAGTTATATATATAGTTATATATAGTTATAACTAGTTACCATTCCTCATCAGCTTCTGTCTCCATGTCTTTGCACTGATAGTCTTTCCATATTCTTTCCTCTTCAGCTTGTTAGTATCCTTGGCTCCCTCAGGCTCAATTCAACTATACCTTCTTTAGGTCTTATCTCCTCTAGTTGCAGGATTTATCTAGTTACCTTTTTTTGTATGCTGTATCGTATATAAACCTGTTTATGAACATATCTATATTAGAATTTAAGATATCTGAGGATAGAGATTATTTTTGCCTTTTCTTTGCATCTCTGGCAAAGAGTAAATTTTCAATAAATACTTGTTGATTGAATAATTACCACATTTTAACTCTATAACAAATTAACTGACTGAATGATTACTAGGTTTATAAACCTATAACAAACTGAAAGTAGCAAGGGGAAGGGGAACTATAAGAGTAAGACAATCTGCTAACATAGTTAGAAAAATAGCTGATAATAAGAAGGCAAAAAATATATAAAAAGGAGACACTTCAATATTTCAAAGATCTGTAAATTACCATGGGTTCTACCTTGACAAATACAAACTAACCTCTCTATAACTTTTTTTTTTTTTTTTTTTTGAGGCAATTGGGGTTAAGTGACTTGCCTAGGGTCACACAGCCAGGAAGTGTTAAGTGTCTGAGGTCAGATTTGAACCTTCAGGACTGGTACTGTTATCCATTACACCAACTAGCTGCCCTTCTATAACTTTTTTTTTTAAGTTTCTCATTATGTAACTTATTAAATAATCCTTGAGAATAGCTGTGACTAAAAATCACTCAGCAAAAAGCCTGATGATTGTTTTGAACTTAGGAGGTCTGGTCATCAGACAAATTATATAGTCCATTGAGCAGGACCAGAAAAAACAGGCTTTTAAACTTAAAAAGCATCGCAGTTTGGGACCATAAAATGAATGTATCAAGCAAAAAATTCTACACATTTAAATAAGGCTTTTTTTTGTGTGGTTTTCTATCAGTAAAGTGTGATAATTTATGTTTATAACCGAATTGTGAATCATTGAGAAAAGGTTAAATTATGTTTGGTATGTTTGCTTTACAAAGGCGAAGAGTAAGGGGAGCACTATATGGTACAGTGGATAGAGCACCAGCTCCCAAATCAGGAGGACCTGCATTCAAATTTAGCCTCAGACATTTACTAGCTTTGTGATCCTGGGCAAGTCACTTAACTCCAACTGCCTCATCAAAAAACCAACCAATCAAAAAACAACAACAACAACAACAACAAACAAACCCAGAGGCAAAGACTGTGTGGTATGTTTTTCAAAGATTTTCAACCAAAATGGTCAAAATAAAAAGATTTCATTGTATAGAACAAGTAAGTTCTTTTAAATTTAATTTTTAAAGATGTCCTCTTGACAAGTCATTGTGACATGGAAACAACCCTGTAGCTAGGTAGCACAGTGGATAGAACATCAGCCCTGAAGTCAGGAGGATCTGAGTTCAAATCTGACTTCAGACACTTAATATTTC